>NW_024356505.1:10432229-11015280 GCF_014805655.1 Passer montanus | reverse complement strand
TCGCCCCGCTCGGGCCGGGGTCGGAGCCGGGCCGGCCCGGGCTGCCCCAGCGCGGCCCCGAGCCCACCGGGGCCCGGAGAGCGGGAGGCGCGCTGCGAGCCCGTCCGGATCTCCGCCCGTGCGAGGGCTCCCCCCACCCCTTCCTCGTTTACAAACACAGGACAAGAGGACCTGGGACTGCAAGGACCCAGGGGGAAAACAAAAATACCAAAAAAACCCAAAAAAAAAAAAAAAGGAAAAAAAAATTTTAAAAAATCCTAGCACTGCGTAATCCCCCGATGCGGGATGGCCCTGGTTATTAAATACCACAAGGCGCTTGTCACAGTTCAGCTCCTCCTGTAATGAAACACCAGGTATAGCAAGATCTTGCAGGAGAAAGGAGGATGGAGATCTCAGAAGAGGAGGATTTTTCTTGGTGGGTGGAGGGGAGGTGGGTGCCGGGGTTAACCGAGTGGCGTTCCCTGCTGACAGCAAATTGACTCCGAGGTGATTTGGTCTTTCTTTGAAATATTGACACACTTCCACTTCCAGCGTTTTGAGCTGTGCTCGCCTTTGTGGCCAGAGCAGATAAATCCGTGTGTGAGAGACACCGGGAGAGCAAGAGAGAGGGAGGGGGGAGAGACATTTAGGTCCAAGTGCCGGATTAAAAAGAATACTGTCTTTAAAGGTCAAGGGTTTGAAGGGTCAGTCTGCTCCTCTAAAAAAAACAATTAATGGGATAGAAAATTTGTCCTCTCGGTGAACTCCTGGTTGCCTTAGCAAAGGGAGCACAATGCGAGAATTTAAACAGGACGATGTAATTTTTGAGGTTATTGTAAAGACGGGAGGTATTGGACGGGGAGCAGAGGGCTCCCAGCCCGGGAGCAGCATTCTGCTCCCAACACAGGCACAAGGGGAAGAGAAGGAAGGAGAATTTACCTTAAACGATGAAAATCGGCCATGGGGTATTTTGCAGTCCGCAGTTCAATCTCCAGCAAGAGAATGTACATTTTTTTAGGAGACAGCCAAGATGCTGTGTCTTTACACATGACCACTTTTTTTTTTCCCCCAGGAAAATCCTTTGCGTCTTCACAGACTTTTCCAAGAGAATGCCTTTCAGAACCGCTGTTGAATTACAAAGAAGTATTTATTGTAGGAGGTGATTAATGATTCTCGCTAAAATTGCTATTTGCAGCGTGATTTCATTTCTCTTTACAATGGGAGCAAACCAGGTTTATACGCATAGGCTGCACACTAAAGAAATCCTGCGCTGCCAGTTAATATGTTTCAGCTGGAATTTTGCTCAGTTGTGCTAATTTTGGCTCTAAACACATTAAGGGATTCTTAAGCAATAAACCAAATGAAGAGTTACACATTTGCTGATAGTAGTTACCTGACATGGAGCTATATTTTTTCCCCCATTGTAAGGAGACAACTGGCGACTCAGAATTTAGTAAACAGTAATATGTGAGCAGAAGTGTGCTTTCCAGGCCTGCTCCTTGGTCAGGTATGGGGACAGCCGTGTTTGCTGAGGGTGTTCACAGCTGCCACCTCCCTGATGCTGAGCGTGTTCTGCCAGTGGAATGTTACATTTTTCTCTGGGATGGTACATATTCCATGGCTAGGCAGGGATGTTGGCACAACCTTTGGGGCCTGCTGCTACCTCAGCCAGGGATGAGGATGCCCCCTGGTCCTGGTGGCCCCACTTAGGTGAATTCCAAGAATCCATCTTGTATGTATTTGAATGAGTAAATAAATAACTATTGGCCTTCAGGTCTTCCTTGGAAGATTTAGTAGCACTTGAGCTCCTTTCCAAGACTTTTCCTACCCAGCTCAGTGCTACACCGTGTTGTGAAAGCCCCAAGCAGGGCTCTCTGTTAGCAGCTCTGCCTTGCCTGAGCTCCTTAGCTGCCTGGAAGCAGGAAGATGCACAGCCTGAGCTGGAACCAGCTGAATCCCATTTTGCCACAGTAGTTGTGACAATCTCGGTCAAAAAAGGTTCATGAGTTCTGTGCAAATTCATGTGTCTACCAAGGCTTTCTCAACACATTTTGAAGTAATCTTAAAACAAAAACAAAACAAAAGAAAAAATGAAATAGAAACAGAAAAGGCAGCTTAAAAAGAAATTTTAGGTTACCGTTCATGTATTCCCCTTAAGCAGTGTTATCCAGCTAAGAAATCATAATCAGGCGAAAATGAATGAATAAACCACGACTGGCTAAAGATTTAAAGTGTTATCACGGCATGGGAGCTTATTGGCTCCCAGAAGAAGCACAGTTTCTCTTGTCAGGCAGCTTAAAACAGTCTCACGGCCAGCGGTGGAGTGAGACTCATTCTGTCTAAGCCAGCTAAAGAGAGCACCACTCACCTATACAATGAAGCAAGACCTTTCCTCGTCCTGCAACTCAATTTTTCCCAGCCAGGCAAGTAGGAGTCAGGAGGTTTTCCACCACATTTAAAATAACCATTACCTTATTGACAAAATGAATCCAAGTCAAAACAATGCATTAAACTGTTGTTTTCCATTCCTGATGCCAACAGCGGCCAAGCACAAGGTGGATGAAACAGCACGTAGTGGACTTGTGTTTCAAGCGTTTAATTCTTTTGTACAGAATAATCTTTATTACTAGCATTTGGCACTGTTATACATTACACCAAAAATCCACAAATTGTACATGGACCCAAACTATTTAGACGGTGCCAAATATGAAGACAGCAACAGCCTTTATAGCAATATTTCTTTAAATAAATGCAATAGGGAATGTGGAGAAAAACTAATAGATCACAGCTACTGAGGGGGCTACACTTAAAACCAGTTAAGTTACCTTTGATACATAAAACATTTTCCTTTAGACAGCGTAAGGGGACTTTTTCATAAGTCTTTAACCTCTTGTGGACATGTTCATTCTCCCATGTTGGTCTGTGTGTGTATACGTGCCTGTGCACCACCACACACACAAGCACGCACAGAGAAATCCATGAACACACCACAGAACAGCGCTATTCAAGTCAATGCCTTACACAAGTGTCTCACGAGCTCTTTGCTTTGTTTTAAACGTTTTTTTTTTATTTTTTAACGTGTTCCCTAAAGAAAAAAAAAAAAAAAAAAAAAGAGTCCGTCTTAGGTACAGAGAATTCGTCCATGACAGCATCCATCCCTCTCTTACACCGAGGGCAAGAGAGTGTTTCCATAAATAGAAAAAAATGATGGGCATGGAACCATTATCTATATACAATGTAGACAATCGTCCGGGTTTTGGTTTAAACATGTGCCCGTTCTTGGACACGTCTCGTCTTCCTTTTCTGCTCCTGTTTTGTTTAACACAGTTTGGTCCAAAAGGCCAGCCTCCACCTCGAGGCAGCTTGAAAACCCCAATAGATAGGTATATATATATATATATATTAAAAAAACCAACAACAACAACGACAAAAAAAAAAGCCAACCAAACAAAAAAAGACCAAAAAGACTAAAACCAAAAACCGTATTTATAGCGCAGCTGCGTTGGGTGTAGCCCCATCGAGCGGATGGGGGTGGCCCTGTGTCTGTGCTTTGGACTGCTGGCTCAGTGTGGACTGGTTTGAGGAGCGCATCTTTGTGTTAGGCAGTTTATGGTCTTTCTTCCACTTCATGCGCCTGTTCTGGAACCAGATTTTGACCTGGCGCTCGGAGAGGCAGAGGGTGTGCGCGATCTCGATGCGTCGCCTTCTGGTCAGGTAGCGGTTGAAGTGAAACTCCTTCTCCAGCTCCAGGACCTGCTGTCTGGTGTAGGCTGTGCGAGACCTCTTGGGCTCCCCTCCGTTGTAATTGGGATTGACTGAAACGTGCACACACAGGCACACACATACACACGCGGAGAGGAAAGAAGGAGAGGGGAAGGGATGGAACATAATCATTATATAATAACTTGACACCGGGTTCACATAAGATACATAAACGGCAAGAAAAATTGTTTCCCAGCCTATCGACAGTGGGGACAATCGAGGAGCAATAAAAAATGGTGATGGGCATTTGGGTTAGAAGAAAAGCTTCAAAGACACATGGCCCAGAGCCACTGCAGGGCAATTAAATTTATGGGGGCTATAATTACTGCCCTAACAGTTTGGCGTCTCGTAAATCTTTTGATAAAGGACCCCGGATACAAAAGGTTTCTCACTTTTTTCTTTTTTTTTTTCTTTTTTTTTTCCTTGATTTTTTTTTCTTTCTTTCATTTTTTTTTTTTCTTTACTATTAGGAAACGCGGAGGGAGAAGGAGGGGAAAAAAAAAAGCCACACACGCAACGACCCATCCCGGTCCCGGGAGCACCCTCCCCCCTTCCCTCCTCTGCAGGCGCATCCCCACCTCCCCCTGGCAAGGGCAACTCACCCGTGCTCACATGGATCTTCTTCATCCAGGGGTAGACCACCGGCTCCTTCCCCTTCAGCCCGGGCAGGCTCTTGTCGGGCAGCAGCGCACAGGCGGGCCCGGTGCCGGCCCCGGCGGCGGGGGCTGCTTCGCAGCGGCGCTGCAGGGCATGGCCTGGGAGCAGGGGCTGGGGCGGGCCGGGGTGGCCCTTGGCGGGCGGCTGCTCGGGGCCCGGGGCGGCGCTGCCGGCGCTGCTGTAGCTGTAGGGCGCCTGGGGGTAGGAGGGTGCCTGCGCGGGGTAGAGCGCCTCGGGAGGCGGCCCCGGCGGCCCCGGCGGCGCGGCGGGAGCCTGGTAGCCCGGTTCCCGGCGCGGCCGCGGGAAGTACTCGGGCAGCGCCGGGCCCGGGTGCGCGGCGTGCAGGTGCGGCGGCGGCGGCGGCGGCGGCGGGGCGTGCGGGTGCGAGTGGTGCGGGTGGTAGCTGGCGGAGCTGCCGGCGCTGCCGCTGTGCTGCGTGTATTCCTCGCAGGGAGGGAATTTGGGCTCGATGTAGTTGGAGTTTATCAAAAACGAACTCATGGTCATTAATTTGTGAAGTGCAAAAATACTAATTTTTCTCGCGTTGTCGTTTTTCTGGGCTCGGCGAGGCCCCTCCCCTTCCCCCCCCCCTTCCCCGCTGCACTCCCCTCCCTTCCTCTCTTCCCACCCCTGGAGCGCCTACAACACACACAAACACACACCCGCGCACACACACACCCGCACCCCCCGCCGCCCCGCCACCACCTGACCGCCAGCGCCAATTACCGCGCGGGGCCGCGGACCCCGGATCAGGAAATGGAAGAGGGACGAGCGGCCGCAGGGCAGCTCCGCGCCCGCGGACCCTTCGCGGGGACCGCGCCTCCCCCACGGGCGGCGGCCGGCTGGAGAGGGAGCCCCGCGTCCGCTGCTCAGCAGCATCCCCGGCTCCTCCCGCCCGCCGGCCCGGGCCGAGTCCAGCAGTCGCGGTGTCAAGCGAGATAAAACTAATCCGGCTTTGACAGCCTCCCACCCACCCCGCCCGCCCCAGCACTTTTTGTGTCTTCGTTCTCCCGTGGGAGAGTGTAGGAAGCAGGGCGAGGAAGCGGAGCGCAGCCCAGCTGCGTGATCCAGAGGGAGGCAGGCATTGCACAAGGCGTTGCACAACCCTTTCGAGCAAGCCCATCTCCAAGCGCCGGGGCTGCGCGCAGGCAGAGGGCGGCAGCGGCTGTCGGGCACAGGCCACCGGCCGCCCTCAGGCTCTGTCCCCAGCGTCCCGCCGCTGCGGACCGCGGGCGGCCGCGGGCTCCAGGGACAGCCTTTTGCCCCTTTGAAGCTGGGCTAATTGAAGGAAAAGTTAGAACGAAGGTCGCGGGGAGGCCGAGGAGAGTCCTTGAGGGGCTAGCGGGGTGTGAGGCACAGAGAGAGCCTGAAAATAACGGGGAACAGAGGGGGAAGGGAGAGGGGAAGATGGACACGACGATATCAAACACTTCCTACCGGCGATTACAGGGCTCACTGCGAGCATCCCTCCCCACGGAGCAGAGCTTTCTGAACTACGAATTTAAGCCTGTTGGTTTGGTGTGTCTCGTTTGGGGTTTATTTTTTATTTTTCACCTGCATAAGAAATCACTAGCGCCTTCGCAGCAGTAGCTCGCAAACCCTGGTGTAGGAGGGAGAGGGCACTCGGGCACTTCTACGCTGCTAAAACTGAGACTGTTAACGGTATTTGCAGCTCAGGGGGAAACGAGGCAACCGCCCTGACCTTAGGTAATTGAAATTTGATGGTTAAACTAATTACGCTCTTATTCTAAGGGGAAAAAAAATACTTATTGAACGTCAGCTAGTGTGCCACATTTGGAGTAGGCGCGAACTTTTTCAGATTATTTTTTAATCTGTACAGGAAAGAATATAAACGGATAGAAATATTTACCACACCCTTAGAGAATATAATTGCTGAGTGGCTAAATCTCATCTACTGGTATGGGAAAATACTTCTAATATATCAAGCGAAAATATGATACAGTTTAGGTCTTGCCTTCCTAAAGATATTACACTAACAGTTACCCTGGTTTAAATTCAGATTATTGTCTTTTGCAGTTTAATAGATAATGGATACATGCAATAAAATTCTATTTGAATATATATTCTATCTAACAAGACACACAGCGTATCGATTTATATTTTATCCACAGACACATAGGCACGCACATTGCATGCGGCTTGTAATATGTTAGAACATTTCCAGCACTTGGGTATACTGGGGTACTTATCTAAACAATCACTCATTTCCTCCTACTATCGAATGTCTAATTTGTAAAGAGAGTTAAAACACATTTACTTACTCATTTCCAACAGCACATCTATGGAACTCTAACTAGCGTAATAGATAAGTTTCTCTATTTACTCTGCGTGGAGAGGAAATGCGGTTACACACACGCGGTTACACACAGAGACAGCCGCAACTGCTCAACAGCACACATTTGATAGAAAAGGGGAGATTGTTTTATTTATATTCCAAACAACAAAACAACAGCAAACCCATTTCCTAAAAGAAAAAAAAAAGCTCCTATCTGCATGACTGTTAAAAATAAAAGATCACCGAAGTCCACCACGAAAGCATTTTCCCGGTATAAAGAGATACATGCACACACAGAGACGCATACATACAAATACCTGCCGGCTAGCACCAGATGAATTACACTGGGGTATCGTAAATATTATCCTCGGCATAAGTCCTGAGGCTCTGTGGCCGGAGCACTACGGCGGGCGGCCGTGTTCCCACGCCACAGTAAAACACAACGAGAAGTGCTGTCTCGCTTTGTAAGATCAGCGCTATATTGGGAGAGTTGAGCGGGCTCTGCTTCATATTATTTACTGTGATTAGATCTCAAAGTTTCACCGTGCCCTTTGCTACAGCAGGGCTCTGGCGCTTGGTTGGAGAGAGAAGGACTCAGTTTTGTATACGAGTGTAAATCTGCAAGGTGACCTGAGCTGCCCAGCTCAAGTCTGGCTTTTTCGTGTGGTTCTCTTAGTCTGTGAAGATGTGCTGAGGCAGGACCTCCAAAAGGCCTGTTCCGTGTCTTTCTGGTTTTGTTATCATAAACAAGAACCCAGCCAAGACCACCAAGTGTTATCTTGCACACGGCCATTTCGACGTTTTACTGCAAGATTTATGGCTGTAATAAACAATCTCAAACCCTTTTTTCCCCCAGTACTTCCCTTTAACAAACTTGTACCATCACCCTAAGTTCTCAAAGAAAGAAAAGGATAGGATAAAATAGGCCAGTTCCCTTATTTTTTCCAGAAGGACTAAAGGCTCGATTTCACTGGAGAAGGAGACTTCAATCAATTAATAAAGAAGCGAGTTTCCTGGCCGAGGCTGGCCGAGAATGGGATGGGGAAGCACTGGAATTAAGTTGAGAGGGAGAAAGTAAATTTTCATGCACCAAGAAGAAGCAACTCAATACATACCGAAAGAGGGGGAAAAGGGGATCCCTCTTTTTCTTGTGAAACAGGCAAGCATTCCTGTTACCCTCCACATACGCAGCTAAAACGTAATTACCACGAAAGAGAAAAGAATAATAACAACAGCAATAATAATAATAATGATAGTAGTAGAATAATAATAATAATAATAATAATAATAATAATAATAATAATAATAATAATAATAATAATAATAATAATAATAATAATAATAATTCAAGTCAACCTCTTGCCGTGCCGGGCATCCTCCACCGAGAGCGGTAGGAGGAGGAAGAATCGCACTAGCAGCCTGGTTTGACTTTGATTTGAACCATTTTGAATATATTTAGTCCCAGCTTTCCCCTCTTGAATGCGAGGCTGTCCCAAGTTTCAAAGTGACCGAAAAGTGACACCGTGTGCATTTTGTTTCTTATTAATCTTACACATTGACAGTCTTTGTTAAATAACAAGGCGTGCCCTTCACCAGGCGACATTTTCATATTTGTTAGACGCGGTGACCTGAAGTTCACCTCGGCCTTGGACTTAGTTTTTCTAAAAGGTCTATAACAGTGTCTTTTAGATAGCAGGGTGCTTTGCCCAGGTCACTTCTTCTAAGGGAAAAATAAGAAAAAAATCGAGGGAAAATGTAAACGTTATGGAATGTATCGACTGTATTCCTTTCTTTGTTCCTGGGAATGATACAGCCCCGAGGCTGCTCCTGCCTCCGCGGATGAGAGCGTCCTTCCCGATGGGCGCTGCCGGGGCAATGTTGGCATTTTTGCCCCAAGTTCAGCATTTGATAAAAGCGGTGGCTTCCCTGGCACTGGGGCTCCTCTTAACAACGGGATGGTTGGCGGGGTTTGCTCACTCTGTCCTGGTGCGCTTAAATAAACACACGTAAAATGTGATTTGTGCCCGGATTTTAAATGAATGGTCTTTTGAGCAGACCTTCCACGCCAGAGAGCAGCGTGCTGAATGCAGAGAGTGAAAGGACAGAGAGAGTTCGTCTCAAATTATTAACTGTCCTGTTCTAGCCTGTTGGCTTTTTTTTTTTTTTTTTTTTTTTTTTGGGAGGGGGAGACAATTTAAACAATAATTGAAAAGAGTCAATATTTATGTAAGTCGCGGTTTCAACTTATTTGAAATTATTCTCAATGATAATTTTATTCTAAACCAGGTTTAAACTATGGAATTCGGACCACTAATTGTTTTAGTGAGGAAGTAAATGGATTTCTGTCACCTACTCTTGAGTAAGCCGGTTATAGTAACAGCTTTCATTCTGGGTATATCAAAGACGCATTGTTATTCTTGGAAACAATCCGCCTGCTATTCTCTAACAAAATAGATATTTGGCTACGGTTTTTAGCTTGTTATCAGGCTTCACTCTTACACCAAATAAATAGTCTGGATGTGAAAGGTTATATACTATCTCCAGAGCGGGCAGGCTCCCTAAACGTGCAGTGCCAGGGCTCGCTACAAGTGAGCAGCAGCAACAACTTGTGAACAGCGTCTACACGCCGAGCAAACACTTGCATTACACACTTTCCAGGCTTCAGCAGGTACTTTAGGCACAATCTCCGATAATCACTTTGGCTAATCTGATATCTAACCTCTCGCGTACTTGTTCCCAAGATACAGCGCTCGCCTGCCACGATCCAGCTGTGTCTCTGGCAAATAATTCACGCGTACCAGTTACACAGAGGCCGGTGTAGGCTGCTGCCTTGGGGGTGGAAAGGCAGCAATGCATGGTTGGGGGTGAGGTGCGCTCTTTCTCGGATTTCCTTGTCGCACTGTCCCCTCCTCCACACCTTTCAGGTCTGATTATGGCTATATTCGAATATCCTTTCCCTCTTCCACCGACCCCTCAGCCTTAAAATTTCAAGCTGAATCCCGTCTGCGATGATGTCCTCCAAAATGAAGTTGTTTGAGCAATATTGGCTAGTTGTCCCTGCAGACACGTCTAACCAAGAAGCTAAGGCTTTCACTCAGAGGCGGCACTGGGAACAAAAAAATCCCAGCAATGTGGGAATCTCTCCGCGCTAAGAAATTCCACTAAACTTTTTCTTGGAAGGGTGAAGAGGGGTGGGTGGCAAGAGGAAAAACAACCCGTTCTACTCCAAATTTCGCTGGGAACTGCCGCCTCGGGTAATTCCAGAAGCCTGTGAGAACCCTCCAAATCACGGAGAGGTGCCGGGCTCCAGCTTCTCCGTAATATTTTCCATGGGTATCGCAACACGGCTTCACCGCTCCGCATTTTAAACGAGCTCCTTCGGACCAAACATATAGCCCGTATTATCTCCGGCATGTCCTGTTTAAGCACAGTTTAGCGGTCGCTACAGAAATGAGAGCAAAAACAAAGACGCGGCTAGGATCGATACACGCGTTAATAGCTTCGCTCCTATCTTATCTTCCTGCCATTTTGCAAAGTGAGAAGGCTTAACATTAAACCTCTTAGAGCAGGTTATTATATAATAAACAAGGGTGAGGCATTTTGCTACTTGACTTTTGGAGGAGGCAACATCAGTGGCTTCTGTGGGGGTAACACGCGTGTTTACCTGCCGCGGCTGAACCCGAGATATTCAGACGCAAATGTGTCTGATAATTCAAGATGAAATACAACGTGTATTACTCTTGAAAAGAGGAATTTTCTATCCTTTCCTTGGTAATTGAGGTCATTCAGCCAGTAGGGTTCACCTGGAGTCCATACTGTGATACACACGTAACTCAAAGCTATTTTATCTTTTGTGCTGATAGTCAAGATCTCGGCTATAACATTGACATCAAACTCTGTCTGGGCGAATGACTAAGAGTGGTGCAAAACGTAAACTTTTGACCCTCAACTTTTTGACCTGCAGTTGTAACGCCCTTAACCACAAAGATATACAAAAGCTATGCAGCTTCTTTTAGGAGTAAGAGACTCGCACTGTTTGTTTCAATACTTCTGCTTGTTTCCCCCAGCTTTCTAAGGGCGCTCTTTTTTGTTGTTGCCTTTTTTTTTTCCTTCTTCTTGCTGCTGAGAAATCGGATACTTTTGCATTTTTCATTGTTTTTTTTTCTTTTCCTTAATCTCTCAGCTTTGTAAAATGCTGTTAGATCAGTTTGCACAGCCTTTCGGCAGCGTTGGAGGGAAGCCTGTTACTCAAAGGCGCTATATGGTTACAATTGCAGGTGAAATGCCGGGTAAGTTCCGGGCGTGAGGTTGGAAGGAATGGAGCGACGAGCGTTGCGGGAAAAGCTGCAGCTCTCTGCTGAAGGGTTTTAGTCATTTCTCCTTGATTTAAACATAAAGAAACAAGTCTAATTGTTTGCGAAGCCTTGTCTAGGCAAACGAGTTGACTGTGAACTTGGTCTAAAGCGAGCTCTGCTGGTGATTCCTAGGGTGTGCAGATTTATCTTTTCTGCATTTACTTAACCTGGCAGTGAACTGCACGGGCTGCCATTTATTATCCGGAGACAGACTTCACCTCAAGCAAGGACTGTTCCACAAAATTGCAATAATTACCCAATAACCTTCATAGCAAATATTATTATTGAAAAGACATTTTTTGGGGGGAGGGGATATAGAAAAGATTCCTTTTGCATGTTATAAGGCAAAATCCATGCAAATTTTACACGGTCTCTGTGTCAGATTTGAAATTGTTTGTGCGCATAGCTGCAGGAACATGTGACCAGGGTGGTCCATGAGTATTTGCCTTACAGAGAGACATTAGTGAAGATGCTTTAATTTGAAAGGGATAATATTTTCAAAGATGACCAGAAGACTGTGGGAACTGTGGTTTTCCGCTCTAGCTAGTAACCCTAGCCTCAAATCGGGAAGATTTTGAGGGCAGAAAGAGAAAGGACTAAGAAAGCCAACGACATCTTAACTTGGTCAGGAGATTTACTTGTGTCTGCATTAAATGCGTCAAATCTGTATTTACGGGGAGGGAAAACGCATTGCTCCCGTATTCAGCGTTAGAAATCGAAACCTCCTGATCCCCCCCTCATGATCAGTTCCATTCGATTTCCCATGGAGCAGATTGCAAACTCCTCTATTGTCACCTTTCCACAGATACACACTTATTACATTTAAGGAAATGGCAGAATAATAATTTCCCTCTTCTGAAATTAGGGCGTTTGCATGGTTTAGCCAGGGCTGCAGAGCTGTAATTTACGGATGACTTTCCATTGGATTGTTACACTCCTGGTTTAGAGAAAGTTAAGTCTTGCAAAGTCACCAGTTCCACACATTAAGAGAGCTGCCTAATCTTTAATTGGTTTTACACTTAGACATGAGACACTACACGCAAGTATTCCTTTCAAAGGACTAAGTAAACTGTATTTCAAATCGCAGAATGCAACTTGACATTCCTAAAATAGAAAAAATCTTGCACTTATTAATCCCCCAAACTCAGAAAAATAACGTGTGCAGATAAAACCTCTCTCCTGATTCCCAGGTATAATTTCCCATTACATTTTCCCTCGGAAAACAATTCGGACCTGGGACTATTTTCGCAGAGTTCGGCAGTCTGGGCTCGTTTGAATTTCAAATTTCAAAGCGTATTAGGAAATCTTAACGCATTTCTGTGTTTGAATAGTTTCAACTGTGATGCTTAATACGGGGCAGGACCAGAAACAGGGTGAAGTTGTCATTTCTAGCTAACTTTCTTTTGTTGCTAGTGGTTTTTGCAGTACAGGCGGGTTCATATGCTTCTGGACTTAGGGATATTTTTCTTTTTCATAGTTCTTGAACGACTGTACATTGCTTTGTGTGGGATATGGTCCAGAAGCCACATCCAAAAATGTGGAAAATACACAGTAGCAAATCTTTTCACTCTAGGCAATGAAAAATTACAACCCAGGATGATATCCAGGATCCTAAAATATTAGTCCAACGGGCATCCTTGCGTGCTTGTGTATTAGCCAGTTAATTCAAATAGCGCAGTGTTGTTGTTAAATACTGAGTAATCACGAGCTGTTTGTGTCTAGTATAATTCCCGTCTACAAGCAAAGGGTTTTCTTTGGAAAGGGACCTATATATAAATGAAGACCAAACTTTTAAGGGTTTTTCATGCCTTGCCTCAAACTATAAAATTTTATGGCATATAGTATAATACACGCCTATCATACACAACTTTCTGATATTCCTATTGATGAAAATGTGTCAACTAGAGTACTATAAAATCTCCAGCTGTTTAAGAGGAAATTATTTTCGAATGCGCATTTGGATATGCTTTTTTAAAGCCTTTCTCATTTTTTTAATATGAAATATATGCAGATGTGTTTGTTTAGTGCTGACAGGAAGGATCGACAGACACAAAGGCATCAGACTCTATTTATCTTCCGCAAGGGTTGTCTTTAAATATTAAATGTTTTTAAGACTGAGCTCTTTGGGGTGAACCTACATTAGATACTACCTTTTCTTTAAAGCTAAAGACAAATAAATTAAAAATAGGAATCAGTCAGCAATATGCAGACCTTGCAGAGGTACACAACAACCTTACCCTCCTGAAACCCTGCGCCTTTCTCCCATTTTCGCTCACAGTAGCCAAACCAGCCTAAACCACAACATTCAAATGGCATAGCAATAGCGAAATAAAACAAAGCCCATCTCTCACATCAAACCACTCCATTCTTTTGCAAACCCAACTTTATGACACATAAAAGAAAAAAATGCAATCTGCTGAACCAATGTTACTCCAAACCTGTGCAGAGAAAGAGATACCCATAGCTGGTTTGGAGAAAGAGAGAGAGAGAGAGAGAGAGAGAGAGAGAGATAGGTAATAGGCAATTCTCAGAATTCTACCATAGTCCCTGACTAGTCTGTTTATACCCCCCGAGATCACTCGCCAAAGTAACAGCTCTGAGGATAAGGATCAGGCCTTAATGTTACCCAGAGAAAGATAGAGTTCCTTTCACCCTTTCATTCAAGTCCTGGAAATTCAAAGACTGAAGTTAAATCCGGCCATAAAGTTTATTGCTGAGTAATCACACTCTAGTGAGAACAGTCCACTTAAATAAAAAGAATGTTGAAGTAAACACGCAGCTGGGGCCTACCCCACAATGGCAGCCAGCAATATAAGGCAGAAAGGGAGAGAGCAGAGCTAGGGGGATATTTACAATCTTCAATAAACCAAGCCCGTATTTCATAATTTGCAGCACTCTAATGACCTGTAGTCTCTTGTATTAATGCTACAAGTTACAGTCAATTGGTTCGCTTAAAAAAAAAAAAAAGGAAGTCACAGGAACATATATAAGTGCACACACGTACACACCCTTTATGTACATGAATACACCAATATTAGACACATATATGCATCTGAACGGCTTCACACAGAAGTACAAACTGATTTGTACATGCAGTCACACATGCACATAATTTAAATACATTTCTATTTATGCAGTTACGTATGGAACCGGGAAAAAGTTATAGCAGCGTTATAAATGCGCGTCCCCAAAACACACCACGCACTCGCAGATGTACATATACACACAGCTAAAGCTTTCTGCACAACCCAATGCAGAAAATATGTATCTAAGCACTCCAGTACAGTCTGTGCCATTTTAATACTGGCTCTGATGTGCAACATATTTCACCAATCCAAAGATTATTACCATATCATCACGCCTCCAACTCTATCATGCCTACATAAGATACTGCCCAGATAATATCAAGCCCAATCTATTTTGTTTCCCCCTTTTTTAATCGCCTGCAGTAACTACTCTTTGCTAAACAAAACCTCTCCAAACTTGGAGAGTCTATTGGAGCAAAGGAAGTAATTATCTTCTGCGGTAGTCAAAGTGATTAAAGCTAGGCCCCAAAATCCATCTCTGCCAAAGTCGCTTATTGTGGTTTACTTTGATTTGATCGTTAAAATAGAGAGCTAGCTGCTGCGAGTGAAGGGATGGGGGGAGGTATTTGCAGCACAACCTGGATCATTAGTGCTTGATCCTGCCTCTCGGGCTCGGTGGGACCGTCCTGAAAACCTCCAGGCGGAGAGGAAGGGAAAGAGAAAGAGAAAGAAAGAGAGAGGCGAGAGGCAGCGAGAGCGAGCAGGAGCCTCGGCTTCCCCACTGTACAAATAAACTTTAAGGAACTTGTGCACAAAACTTACCTTTGACTTGCAAGGAGCCATTTTTCACATAGTACTGAGAACTTGTGGTTTGGATACTTCTGTCCCTAAACCTGACAATTTGAATGGCCAGGAGGCACACGTAGCCTGCAAAAGAGTCAAATGAAGTCCAGCGTCAGTGAGATTATATGTTATGTGGTATATAATGTTGGATGTCAACTCCCCAAAACCATAAAACTTACTTTAATGGCACCACGTGACTTTTTATAGCCAGTGAGCCTATCTGTCTGTGCTATGGATGATTTTACGATCTAATTCATAGACAAAACCCTATTCATTTGGCACCCAAATGTCATATAGCCGGAACTGGGGCTTATAAAGTTTACTGTTTTATAACTTTTAAGGGAAGGCATCAATGTAACCAGTCAGTAAATGTGCAAATCTTTAGTTGCTCTTAGAAGCTCAGAAGAGTTAACCATTCAAGCTCTGATGGGGTAAGTAACATTACGTTTATAGCAAAATAATTCTAGCAAAGAAAACCAAAAATCTTTAAAGGGTGAAGAGTGGGAATGTGGCTAGAGAGGGTTACTAATAGGCGCAGAGAGCTTGGACATGGCTGTCCTAAAACATTCTTAATGAAACCACAGGAGAAATTCTAGAGCGATGCAAACACACCCTGGAGTTCGCAGCGTATTTTAACAAAGCACATGTTTTGGGGTTTGGGTTGTGGTTTGGTTTTTGGTTTGTTTTTTTTTTTTTTTGGGGGGGGGGGTTTTTTTTTTTTTTTTTTTTTTTTTTTTTAATTTTAACCATCAGCAAACAGTTAACAGTTGATTCAGCCACAAAGGGTGTTGATTGTGGTCCTGCGATGCAGTTTTCCACCTAGCGAGAAACAAGTAAGGAAGAACTTATGGTCAAACTTTCAATTAAAAATACTGGTAGCGGACAATTGCAGCATCCACCATATGCAACGTGCAGTAGGAGCCAGGTAAAATATTATAACAAACTCTGCACGGGTTAATTTTTTTTTTCTTTTTCAGAGGCAAATCAGGAAGCACAACTTCTTGCTTTGCACAAATCAGATCACAAAAACTTTACAATAGAAAGTTTATTTTTTTGTTGATTTCCAGTCAGTTTTTTTTTAAAAACAAATAATAATAATAATAATAATTAAAAAAAAAAGCTGATCACAGTTTGCTCAAACAGCCAGACTTTGACTATATTTGTAACTTTGTTCACAAAAAACATACATCACAGAAGCTGCGCTTAATAAGAGCCACTTCTAAGAGTTCGTGCAAAGAGTCATATACAAAGGCACAGCAAGGACATACTGCTTGGAATCACAGTTTTCGTCACAGATTCACTATTCACTACACGTAGGACAAGTTCAGTTGATTTCATCATTTCACCTCTACAACAGCATTAATTACACAGGAATTATATAGGTAGTTTGAATAAAAATATTTTTAACAGCTTGGAGCTATACAGACATTAACACTTGACCACACATGCACAGTTAAGCAGGTTGAGTGCAACACATAACATTTTACTAAACCGGGGGAGGGTTTCCTTTCTCTCTCTCCTTTTTTTTTTTTACTTCTTTTTTTTTCCATTTTTGTTCTTTTTTGTTTAGTTTTGTTTTGTTTTAACAGTTACTTCAAGTAACACAGCTCGCTTCTTATAAATAAGTTAAAACATCTATTATTTTTTTCAAGACAAAGCCATTCA
Source organism: Passer montanus (assembly GCF_014805655.1). NCBI lineage: Eukaryota > Metazoa > Chordata > Aves > Passeriformes > Passeridae > Passer > Passer montanus. Next base: position 10,998,697 of record NW_024356505.1, on the reverse strand, counting down.
AGACAAAGAAATGTACGATAAAAGCAGATCTACTTATACACGCGAGAGAATGGTAATAAACAGGCTCATGATTAAAAGATGAATAAGGGCGACAAGAACAGGGTTTCTTCACAGAAGTAACACAAGGAAGTTTTAGAAAGTCAACTTAGTACTGACATGAGACGACGCAGGGTCAGCTAATACTGCTCAGTACTTTTAATTGATCAAATGCTTAGGGACGGAATGCCCCTCCTGCAGCTGCCATGCTCATACTTTTCAGCTTATTATCCTTTTTCCATTTCATTCTCCTGTTTTGGAACCAGATCTTTATTTGTCTCTCTGAGAGGCAAAGAGCATGTGCTATTTCAATCCTTCTTCTGCGGGTCAGGTATCTATTGAAGTGAAATTCCTTTTCGAGCTCCAAGGTCTGATAGCGGGTGTAAGCAGTCCGAGCCCTTTTCCCTTCTGGTCCCCCTATGTTGTCTGGAAGAGAAAAGTACATGATTTAGATTCTCAGCAGCCTCTCGGAGCCTTCGTGTCTCATTGCAGCTACCAGCAGCCAGGACCGTTATTCTCAGTCCTGCTTGGTTTTGTTTCTGGTTTGGATAAACGCTCAACAAGTTTCCCCCTCCAGCCCCTCTTAGGAAAGGCTTGGGGGAGGGGGATTTGGTAGTCTCGGTAAGTTTTCGCTTGGATTTGCGATGCGATTTTTTCTAATTTAATTTTTTTTTTCAGTTTCTTTTTTTTTTTTCTTTTTAATAAGATTAGTTCTCCCCCATGCCTCCCCCAGATAAGCTGATTTGGAGGATGTCTCTGCTGATAGCTGGGTTTGCAGAGCTGAGAGAGCAAAGCTGAAGCGTGCAGCCCTTTCCCACGGCTGAGCTGGGGAAGGGCTCTGGGAGGCAGCGAGCCTCCGGCCGCTCTCCCAGCAGCGAGGGCAGGGCAGGTACCCGGGGCTGAAAGTTGCTTTGCTCCCCCGCGCCCCTCGAGCCCTCTACCCCGAGTTTGGGGCGACTCGCCCTGCCCCCTCCCCCACGGCTTCCCAGCAGTGAAAACTGCCCTTCTCGCCCTTTCCTATTCTCTTTTTAATACGTCTAAGCAAAATAAATGGGGTCAGCCGCGCCGTTCCCACTGGAAGATCCCCCATTCAGAGGAGAGCCGGGAGCAGCCTCTGCTCCCGATCTCCCTTCGGCAAGGCGCCTTCTACTCCCCCCGCCGGCGCTGGGAGCCAGGCAGGCGGTGTTTTCGGGGCCGAGAGGTTTTTTTTTGTTTTTTTGGTTTTTTCCCTTTCCGGGGGGACTCGCCCAGAGAAGGGAGCGTGCTTCCCTGCGAGCAGAGTTGTGGTGTGAGCGGAGACTGCCCGCTCTCACGCCCTCCTCTCCCCCTCTCCCCGACCTTGCTCGGCGCAGCCACCCGGTTTACATTAAATCCTCCTTTTCCTCCAGAGAAATAAAGAAAGAACAGGGTATTTGCTTTACCATGACTTATGTGCAGTTTTCGCATCCAGGGGTAGATCTGGGGCTGTGAAGGCTGGGCTGTGCTTTGGTCGGTCGGGGCACTTGCCTGCTCGCTGCTTGCTGGAGTGTCTTCCTCAGTCCCAGACGAGGTGCCAACCCCGTCTCTGCTGATGTGCGTGTTGCTGCTGGAATTGGACGAAGTGCTGGTGGAGTTGGCGAGGGAGTTTTTCACCCCGTGGTGACTCTCGCTGACAGGCGAACCGGCCACGGCGGTGCAGGGCAGAGGGTCAGGGGGAGGCGAGTGGGAAGACGTCGCGGGCTGGTTGTACCTGGGCTCTGTCGAGGCAGAGGTGGTGTTGGCCGGGTAACTGCGGGGTCTCTCATTGGCACCAAAGTGAGTGGAAGCAGAGCGCCCGACGCTGAGGTCCATGCCATTGTAGCCGTATCCGTACCTGCCGGAGTGCATGCTGGCGGAGTCCCTGTATTGCTCGCTCACCGAGCTGTGATCTCCATAATTATGTAACTGGTAGTCCGGGCCATTTGGATAGCGACCGCAAAATGAGTTTACAAAATAAGAGCTCATTTGTTTTTTGATATGTGTGCTTGATTTGTGGCTCTTGGTCGTTTTGTGCGTCTATAGCACCCTTGCACAATTTATGATGAATTATGGAAATGACTGGGACATGTACTTGGTTCCCTCCTACGTAGGCACCCAAATATGGGGTACGGCTTCACATCACGTGCTTTTGTTGTCCAGTCGTAAATCCTGCCTGATGACCTCTAGAGGTAAACTCGTGCACTGGTGGGGGAGCTGGGAGGGCGCGGGCGGCCCGGGGCGCGCCTCCCGTGCGCGCCGCCGCCGCCGCCGCCCGCCCGTCNCGCCGGCAGCGGCACCGGCGGCGAGGCTGCGGGGCCGGCGGGCATCGCTCCTGCCAGCCGGCCGCCGGGGAGCCGGGCGGGCAGGGAGCGCTCCGCTTTGTGCCTGCCTTCTCCTCCGTGCCGGGCTCTTTTACACCGGTGCTCAAATCCCACACGATCCGTTCTCGGATGCTGGCGAGGCTTATGTCCCTTCTACATATATATATACATAGATATATAATTTCCCCCACACTTATCCCCGTGCCGGAGCTTTCGGGAGGCAGCCGGGTCGTGCCGATGTGAAATGGCAGATATCTATTAAAGATGAATATCGGGCAGCGTTTTTTCCAACTAGGGGGTCAGATTCCAGGCGACTTTACGGCTGCTGTTATTTCATCGCCTCTCGGAGATAAAAAAATCCTCTAAATGCGGTGGTAGCCATTTTGCATTATATTCTCCAGATTTGGCTTTTAAAACATTTAGAGTGGTAGTCCAAATTGCGCTGCCTTCCAAACAAAAGAGCCTCGATGCGTATACAAGTGCATTTGTACACAGCTTCACATACACGCAATGTAATATAGAGCTATAACGTATATATTAATCAATATTTTTTCTGCGCTTATTTTACTTTTACAAATCTCGAAGTGGGAGCATTTTATGGCAGCTATTTTTCTTCAAAGTATCAATTTATTTTTTTTCCAGTGCTAAGTAATGCGAATGTGAATTAAGATACCGCAGAAGCAGGAAAGAAAATCCCCAAGTTAATAAGACCTTTTCTTCAAATAAGAAAGAGAGGAAGGAAGGAAGGAAATAAGGAAGGAAGGAAGAAAGAAAGAGAGAGAGAAAGAAAGAGAGATAAAAGGAAAAAAGATCGATCTAAGCTCACGAAGCCCCAAGAAATGTAGTCCATAATTCAAAGCCCCTTCAGTGCAGAGCTGAGCTCACCAAAACCTTAGCGTAAGCTCAACGGGAACCACAGAAAATTGCCCGCTTCAAAACCTCTTCCCTCGCTTCCCCTGAAGTTTAACGCCGAGTTTTTACTTTAATACTATAGTGCAGACTAAGCAGTTTAGCGGCTTTAAAAAAAAAAATCTCCCTGCAATTCATCTTCGCTTTAACTGAAAGTTTATACACAGGGATTTATACAATGTTTTTTAAAAGAAATTTTCTTCCATGTGCTCTTTAAATATCCTATACATAGCTAAAACTTTTTTTTCCCTTGCGGATCATAAACTCCCAAACATAGAATAACGAGATGGCCCGCCGTAACGGGAGCTAGCAAAAACATAAACCAAATATTTTCTAAAATCTCTTGTCTTTCTACAATATAAGCATTTCTAATTAAAAAAAAAAAAAAGATAAAAAATAATTTGCTTATCTTTTCTCACACAAGCACACCAGGGACACCCACCCACTCACCCATTTGAGATGCTAATGTCAAACATTTAAAATTCTGGGCCAATTCGCTAATGCTTTAACCGACGCCATATACGCTTTAGGAAGGTGGTTACATACATACATGCCTGTAGCTCGAAAGCTGGGGCTTCCACATATATTAGAGTAAGTCACAGATGATTGCAAATATACATCTTTTAACCAAGCCTTTTGGGGATTAATAGACTGTGACAAACCTATAGGATTTCAGTAGCAGAAGGAACACAAGGTAAATAATAATAATAGTAGTAGTAAGCGCTAAGGAAAGGCCTGGTAGCGTTTATTAAACGTGGTTCTACTCCCCTGACTTTTCCTCTGTTTCTTCGCTGCTGGGCTGTGTGGAATTTATGAATTTGTTTTCCTTTTTCCATTTCATCCGCCTGTTTTGAAACCATATTTTAATCTGGCGTTCAGTAAGGCAGAGAGCGTTTGCAATCTCAATACGTCGTCTTCGGGTTAAGTATCTGTTAAAATGAAATTCCTTCTCTAACTCTAGCGTTTGGTATCTGGTGTAAGTTTGCCTCCCTCGTCTCCCATGTGTTCCATATACTGTACCTGTAGAAGTAAAGACAAAACGATCGCATTGGACAGGGCCCAGTGATTTCAGACCAGAAAGAGCGATTATATTCTGCCTCCTTTTGCAGGCACAATCACGGGGAGTGGGGGAAGCTGCTCTGGTTTCCTGGAGGCTCTTTTTTTTTTTTTTTTTAATTCTCTCTTTTCCTTTTCTCCTGCCTGACGAGCTGTAAATGCAGATGTGCGGTGTGCTTACGGTGGCGGGGTAAGTGGGGTACAAAGAGGCTTTAAGGCGGACCCAGGGAAGGTGCAGGAGGTAGCACGGGGCGAGTGGCGGGGCAGAGGCTGCTCTGTGCGCACACACAGGCACAGGCACACGTGTGCTACCCGGGAAGCCCCACGCATGTTCTGTGCGTGTGTGTGTGCACGCACATGCGGCTGTGTTGACACAAACACACAGCCATTGCCATGGCTGGGACTGCAGAAGGTCTCTAAGTATAATTATAGACATCAGCTAAAGATCATAGGAGAGCGTTTTGCCATTTGCTCCGGAATTTATTGCTCTTGAATGCAAAGCAGCATCGGAATGGTCTTGCTAAAAGTTTAATTTTCAAAGAAAGGAGTGAGACCTACCCTGCAGCAAACACAAACTCGGGAGGATGGGAGAAAAGGCGAGTCATTAGCAAACACTTGAAGTAAACGTTTAAATTTGGGATTGTAAAAAATAAATGTCACCCCAGTACAACCCTCCCACTCCACCCCCACCCCCCATTCCCCCAGCACCACTCCTGTACAGAATAGTTCAATTATGCGAAGTTCACTCCTAAGCCTGGAAAAATTCGCGATGCCATGGAAGTGCGCCCACGGCCCCAGAAACGTGCTCTCAATATCCAATACTCACAGGCTAATGAGCTGGGGGAGGGGGGCGAGGAGGAATGTACCACAAATGCTTTGGATCCTCACTACAGAGGGCATATTCCATGCATCGCTCTCTGACAATGAAGAAGCAGAGCAGAGGCTTTGGGATGGCTTTAAGAGAGTGATAAAAGTGCTTTGTTCCTTTTTAATTTTTTTTCCCTACTTTCCAAGGATTCCCCTGTAACTTTCACCAGTAAACCTACATACTGGGATCTTGGCCGCCATTCCCTGGGTGCCAACGTGCCAGGTCTAAACCTGCGAAGGTTTCATGTTACATATTGCCCTGCAGGAACCATGTTTCTCCAGCAATCTGGACTTTATCTAGCCAAAAAAAAAAAAAAAAAAAAAAAAAAAAAAAGAAACTTTTCCTTTTCCTCCCCTCTCCGCCCTTGGCTGCACCGAGATGCCTTACCAGCGCAGGAGTTCATCCGCTGCATCCAGGGGTAAACAGGGCTCGTGTACTTCCGGTCGGTGCCTTCGTCATTTATAATTTTGGCTTGGCCGCCGCTGGTTTTGTACTGTTGATCGGGAGAAAAGTGCAGGTAGTCCCCGGGCCCCCTCTGTTTGCCACTGCCGGAAGGAGAGGCGCTACTAATGTCCTTGTCCGAATAAAAACAAGAGGCTCCGTACTCATAGGAAGCCCGACTGCAAGCAATGACGGTGTTGGACTGTTGGTAGAAACAAGGTGAGGTGTAAGTCTTGTCCTGCAGGCTGCTTGCCCCGTACGAAGCCGGAAAATGCCTGAGAGCATCATAGCCCGCCGGGTACAGGGGGATCTGCCCGAGGAAGGAGTCCTGGCCCCCGGGCAGGCTCCCCGGGAAAGTGGGATTCACAAAATAGGAACTCATTTGCTCTCCCCCTCTCCCGGACCGTGATTTGTTGTGTATTAGTACATCTGGCGATAACTATTAGGAGTCATCGAAGTGGTTTGTTTCTGGATGGCCGAGCGCCAAAAGCGACAGCAGAAAATAGGAGCAGCTGACGGCGGGGCGGCCAATGGGAGCGCGCGCGGCGCCCGCTCCCCCGGGGCCGCCGCCACCGCGCCGCCAAGTTACCGGCAGCCCCGGCCGCGCCGCGCAGCCCGCGGGACCGGCCGCGCCCCCCCGCGGCACCGCCCCCACGCGGGACAACGGCCCCGCGATGACAACAACAGCAGCAGCCGCGGCAGCAGCAGCGATAATTCCCGGCAGCGCGGGCGGTGCGAGAGCGGGCAGCGGGGACACCCCACCCCCGGCCGCCGAGGGGTGGGTAGGGGGGCGCCCCTAAAAGTTGGAGGCCCCGCGGCCAGCGAGTCGCGCAACCCCGTGGGAAGGGTGGGCGAACCGCCCCCGGCTCCCCGGCGGAGGGAAGGAGGAGGGAGGGAGGGAGGGAAGGAGACGGCGGCGGAGGATGCTGCGAAGGGAAACTTTGGAGCCGAGGGAGCACGTGAAAGGGGGAGCGGAGCGCCGCGCAGCGCGGGGGGCGAGGGGAGCGCCCGGCCCCTCTCTATTTTGCCGACGCGATGCCACAACTGCATCCAAGAATTTTTAAAAGCTATTCTAAAACGTATTTATTTATCCATTCAGTCGAAAATTGCCCCTCCACTAAGGCTTCCCTTCGGAGCTCAGGGAGCCCGCCCCAGCGCCGAATCCAGCTTTTGTGAGAGAGGCTAACGCGTCCTGCAGTGGAAGAGGTCTCGTATCTTAATGAACATCCCCCATAATTAGGAGGTTGGGACGGTGGCCTTCTGGGGAGTGGGATTTTTGGTTTGCACCAAGTGCCCGAGGAGGCCTCGGGAAGCGCCGCCTGGGCTCCAGGAGCCCCCCGGCAGCCCAGATGAAGTTCCATGTGTCTCTTCTCCCCAAGTCTACCCTCCTCCCGCCAGAGTAGAGCCGAGGGTATCAAACATTCAAATTCAAAAACGAGCCAGTAGAACTATTCCTAATTAATACGACCCCACTAATGAGTCAGCAGAAGCCAATCGGTTTCGTTGTTGCTCCGAATAATTTGATTAAACGTGGATTTGTGTCTTTAAGAGGGGAAGAACAATACCCGAAACAAACATTTCCACCTTCATTTTTCAATATGGCAGTTACCCCATAGCGGAAATATAATTCTTGGCCCAGGGCTCGGACAGTAACTGTTCTGATGAAATTCGCTGATGCGGGTTTAATTCAGCCGTAACCCTGCAGTTCCTGCAGATAACATGAGGCTGTTCATTCCAATATGTGTTTACTCATAATCCGTGCCCATTACAACAGATTGAATGGACTAATTTTAAACGCGCTCTGTCACGTAAAGTGACATTCGTACGAGCAGCGCTTCCTAAAGCAGCTTTCAAAGGAGAGTTTTGTTGTTGTTGGGAGACTATTTGTCTCATTTCCGGGGGCAGATTACGATACCTATAAAACAGTAGTGAGTTAAAACATCGCTCCACAATAGTTTGTATTGTTTGCAGTCTCAGCTGGACTTTCACATTCAGATGTTGATTGCCTTCGGGTTTTTTTTCAACTTCCTTAACCTCTTCAGCCCAGCTAATCAACAAACACACCTGGCAGAATTACAACCCACTAGCTGCATGCTTTGAGAGGTCATTTCAGAAACATGTATTTCCTGAAAAGCAGATTTCTCCGGAAAAATAAGGGGTTTTTTACTCTGTGAGAATAGAGTTTAAAAAGGAGGAAACACCAGCAAGCAAGCACTCATACACAGCATGCTAAACGCGAAAAGTCTTTTAAAAGAACATATTTTTTCGCCAGTTTAAGTCAGAACGAAAACACACCATGAAAAAAAGAATACTCGGGACAAACAAACCGCACCGGCCTTACTTCCAAAAAGTTGTGGGCAGACGATCTTTTGTTTGAATCCATCACACAAAGACCAAAACAAAATTTAAAATAAAAATCTCTCCAGGCTTAGTTATATTTACATTTTCTAGCATGGGTTAGAGTCTGATTTTTTTTTCCCCCTCCATTTCTTTTTGTTTCTTTCTCGTTTTTCAAGTTACTGTTTGCGTCCAAACCAAGTTGTGAAAGCCCGACGGCAGGCAGCGAAAATATTTATTCGCCGATCCCGTAACACGAAAAGGGATGAAATCTGCACATTTGCCTGACTGGGTCGTGTTCGAGTAGTTACAGTGACAGCCAAGCAATCTGCACCGCAATCTCTGCTTCAGTCACATTCAGGCGTCCTTTCCGCTCCTCCCCCTACCCCAGAAAAACCCGAATCACAATAATCTGCTGCCCCCCAAGTCTGCCGAAGAAATGTCCGGCCTGGACACATTTCACAGCAGTTTTCCTTCACCATTCCCGCCCCCACTCTGGAAAGCAGAAAGAAAGCCAGCCGCTGCGTTTTGCCACCGCAACAAAGTCACACTTGGCGATACCTGTGTATTTCACAGCCCGTTTATTTGTTTTCGTAATTCCACGCACCCCCAGCACCTCCTGCACAGCACATTTCGCCTTCCTCCTCCCGCCGCAAACGCGTCCGCGACCCCAGCCACTTTCGGATACAGGTGCGGGAGTAGTTACCCTCTTAAGCTTAAAAGCCTCCTTCTCTTCGTATATAAAACCACTTTCAAATCATTCTCGTGCTCGCCAGCGTCATCAAAACCAACCTTTAACTAATAGCTCCTAATCCAAACAGTTTGGGCAAGGCGGACCGTTGTTTAGACTGGCGGGGTACAGAGAGCCTGGCCGGGGGGGCGCGGGCGGCTCCTCCCCAGCCGGCTCCCACCGTGGTAACTTGCAGTTGACACACACCGAGGTAGAATCGGAGGGCAAGGGGAGTGGGCAGAGCCGGTCCTGCCGGAATATTTTGCCCTGGGGCGAGCTCCGATACTCCCACAGAAAAAGATAGGCCGCAATTTTTTTATAGATTTTTTTTCCTCTTGGTCTTTTATTTGGGCTCCCCCGAGCAGCGCAGGCTGGCTGCTGTTCCAGGGGCTGCGGGGGCCGCTCCGCTCGGCGCCCGCCTCCGCCATCCCGCCACGCCGTGGCAGCACTGAGCACCCGCGACCCGCAATAAATAATCGGCGCTCACTGCAGCTCCAGTCCGGCGGATACCGCAATGCAATGCAAATGCAGTGCTTTATCAGCCCGGCGGCACAGGCACAGCCGGGGCCGCCGTTTAAAGCCCTCCGAGCCGCTCTTTCGCCGTGAGGAGGCGGGAGCGGAGCCGGGCGGCGGCGGCGGGTCCCGGGGCCGCCGTGCGCGGGTGCTCGCTGCCCCCCGCCGGCGCACCCCGCGGGGCTCCGGCCCGCCGGCCGCCGCTCCCCCGCCCCAGCGCCGCACCGTAACAGTCACAACAAGGAGAGAAAGGGGGGGAAAGCTCCGTCTCCGGCGCTGAAACGGGTTCAGCCGCCGCCAAGCCCGCTCCGCGCAGCCGAGGCGCGCCAGCCGCCAAGCGCCGGCAGCGGACCCGCTGCGGGGCAAGGGATTTGTGCAGGCAGCGCTTGATCTCATAGAGAAAACCTGAGACACACTCGCGCCGTTTCCCCCCATCTAGAAAGAACCTCCCGGACATGGCAGAGAAGCTAGGAGACATTGTGCTGTTTGGTTGTTTTTTTTTGTTGTTTGTTTGTTTTTTTGTTTTGGTTTGGTTTTTTTAATATAAAAAAATAAATCACATCTCAATTTCATCAACCGCAAATGAAATTTAAGCTAATGAGCTAATGCTGCGAATTAGTATTAAAAAATATTTGGGGATATCACTTTTTTTTTCCCCTGGTGCTGGGGAAAAAAAAAAATCCCCTCCACTGATGCTGTAAAACTGAATTATTAGAAAATAACCTGAACGTCACAACATACCCCTGCCAAATGCAAAAAGAAATCAACTTCGAGAAAAAAAAAAATCCACCGTTTCCTTGCTAAATCACAGAAAATAAACATTTTATTTAGGCATATTTTTGCATGCACTGCCTAAGTTAAAATCAACTGAGCTGCAGCCATCTCTATTTTTGGCCGGTAACATTTCCATTTGGTTTAATTGCACATGTCTAATATTTAAACGTATTAAACCATTTTTCCCTGCTTACAGTAGTGTCATATACATTTCTCACCTTTTAGGTTCTGGCTCACAGGAGCCCCTGCGACTTTGACAGCTGTCGCTTTGGCTGCACAGGAGACGAATCGCCCTCCTTTTGGTGCCAGAAGAAGCAGGAAATTAGCCAGGTTGCAAGTTGAAAATCTGCCACGCCAGTGCTTTGAATCCAATATGCCACACCTTCCAGCGGGGGAACTGGAAATTGCCATCCCGGATCTGTGTTCTAGGCGGCTGCTTATGCCGAACCTCAGCACACTTTGTTCACTATTGCCTTACAAAGAACAAATGAAATGGGGATTGAAAGCCAGAGAGATCCGAAGCAGGACAGAGCTCAGCAAAAGAATGCGGCTCTATTCTCGCAAGGGAAATTATAAAAAAGTTCATGTTCACGGTTACCATCCACATGACCGACAACGACCAATGGAAAAACCGAACAACTCATAAAGTTGTATTGCAAAGTTGTAAATTTTCATAAACAACAACGGATTTATGGCCTTTTCCTCATCACTAAGAAGAGGCAGGTCTTAGAGAGGCGCCATCTTACCACAGAGGCAGCCCTGGAGTTTTTTAAAAGACCTGGACTTTGTACTAATTTTATTAAAATTACAATTAGTGCGTTGACCAGGAATGGAGTGTAGTAGAAAAAAGGGAACTTCAGCGCAAATAACGCTCCAGGTCTTACCTGTATTTATGCGGCCGAATAAAAGGACTTTTCAGGTTCGATTTTTTAAAAATTTTAATTATTAAAAAAAAATGCAAGGGTGGGGGGGGAGGGTGGGCGAATACTGATATTACGTGGTACCTGGCAAAAATAAGATGTTTTCTAAAGCGGGGCAGTTTCCCCCCATTTTTGTGCTACCGTGATGCCCCCTGGCCCCCGAAAGCCGCACACACAAACCACACATGTACCCGATCAGATCCATTTACACTTGGAAGTTTCGTCTTTCACTTTCTGTTCATTACAAAATATTCTTTCTCTGCATGCGATTTCGACTTGATCGCCGATCGTCTGGACTGGGGTAATGACTGCAAGAGGACACGGGAACACGGTGGAAGGAAGCTCTCCCATAAAGGAGGCTTTCCGCTTTATTAATCAACAACGCTAGGGAAAAAATCATGAAGTCGAGATAGAGATATTGACTGATTCCTATCAATTCATCACCTTGGTTTTTTTTCTCGCCCCCCCCTTTCTGATTACCGAAAGAAAAACTGTTTAGATGGTCTAATTTCTTTATTAGTCTATGTAATATATTTTTTGTTGCTTCCCTCGAACTGGTTCCTTAATAAAGAAACGCAATTCATTGTCAACAAGCATATTTATTTTCTGTGTAACATAAAACACATTTATCGTGGGAGATAGTTGAACACGGTATCACTTCCAAAGAGAGTTCACAGACATTTTTTTTCCCACTTCCAATACTTACACGGCATATCCAAATGTTCACAACGAACACACCGAAACACATTGTAACATACAATTTGTGAATAAACTTTAGCCAAACCTTCAAGACGGATTTATACAGAGTTCTTAACAATACATCATGCTACAAAGTTTCCAAATTAATTACATACTTCCCAATTTATGACATGATCTTACAAATGAGGTTCAAGACGAATATAAATGACAAAAAAATTACAATATCTGCTATTGTAGGAAAATTCATGGTATTACATATTAACACGTTCAGATAATCAGGACAAACAGTTTGTGGATTTTTTTTTTTTTTTAAGGTGGTTACATGATCATTTAAATTCACTTTTCAAAGAACACTTTCCGCTATATTAAGTAAGATCAACGTAGAATAAGAAAACGGCCTTTAGCAGAAGCAGCTGAAGGTAGAAGCCAACGGGAGATATTAAACCGCTTTGTACAATATTGGCGTGTGTTTGCTTCCTCTCTCGAAATAGCAAAGAATCGAGAACAAAGATATATTGCAGCATATGGTTTTCATTTATAATTGCTTTGGAATAAATATATTATTTTAAATTTAAATATATTCAGACTTTTCGGTACCAAATTCTATACCAAAGCTATTGATGCGTGCTTTTCGAACGACTACACTTACATGTCTAAAAGCATTTTGCGATTCACATTAGTAACCTTGTAACATCCTTTTGACTACTAAAATACAGTATACTTTCGAAGATAGGTAGGCAGAGCAAGATATATAGGTAGGTAGTCTGGAAAATAGGTAGTACAAATAATTGCTGTAGATTGTAGTGGTTTGTGGAACATTTTCCCCCCCTTATTTGCTGTTTAACCTTTTGTTAGTGTAGCTGTTACTTAAGATACTTTTCTAACAACAATTAAAAAAAAAAAAAAAGAAAACAAAAAGAGAAGTGCAGAGCTACTTATTCAAAATTAGGTAGTTTTTCTTAATGTGAGCCTAATGCACTTTTCCCCTTACGCATGATTGGGACTATGGAGTCAGGTAGTTACTTCGGAAGGTCACGGTTTACTATCTGTGCAAGCAGCAGTTCTCCCACTGAAATGTCCCCTGAAGAACCCACCCAGGTTTGGGTTAATGAAGATTAAAAAAAAAAACCAAGCTGATTGCAAGATGCTCTTAGGAGATATTACCGAAAGGTTCGGCACAGGGCAGGTCTGGGGAGTATGGGAGAGTGGAGAGAAGGCTGGAAAACCAACCCAAGAAATGTTTTCATGTTTGCAAACGCTTGCTTTCAAGATGATCATTAAAGGGAACTGATTTAATTTTTAATAAAAAGTCTCTCTTTTTTTTTTCCTTTCTCCTTTAAAGGGAGCTTTTCCAACTGTCATGTGCACACACTATTCTAAGAGATCACTTCCTCGAGTGGGACTCCTTAGTCCTCCTCCTCTTCGTCTTCCTCCACTTTCTCGACAGAGGCTGCTGCTGACGTGGGCTCGTTGGGAGCCGGGGTGCTGGAGCTCTCCTCCTTGTGCTCCTTCTTCCACTTCATCCTCCGGTTTTGGAACCAGATTTTGATCTGCCTCTCCGTCAGGCAGAGGGCATGGGCGATCTCTATCCTTCGCCGCCGAGTCAGATAACGATTGAAGTGGAATTCCTTCTCCAGCTCCAGAGTCTGGTAGCGGGTGTAGGTCTGGCGCCCTCGCTTCCTATCTGGACCTGAAAACAGGCACACACACACACATACACGGCCAGGAGTTAGACAAGAAGAGAAGTGGAAAGTTTTCTATTTTTATTTTTCTTATTGATATTTAAATTTAAACAAACAAACAAACACACAAACAAAAAATTGGCCGAGCCAGAGTGAACGATCCCCTTCTTCGACTTCCACCCGCCCCCCCACTTTGCCCTAACAAAGACATTTCAGCCACACGACCTGCCCTGCTCAGGCAGGGCAAAAATTAAGTTGCTCGAGACCTAGAAAAAGTGAAGAGAAAGCGTTCAGGAGAGGAGGTGGGGGAGGAAATTGCTTTTGGGAGGAGGAACTTTTCCCCCAGGCGATGTATTTCCCTAAAACCTTCCAGACTTTCACGTTTCGCAAGGGGAAATAAAAAGCTGGAAGGCCGGGCTGTATTTATTTTATTTTAATGTCGTGGGCTCCCCCCACCCATCCCGCCTGGATCGTAAACAATACATAGCATTTAGCTCCAGAAGAGAGCTCTCCTTTTTCACACAGGCTCTCGTGCCCCAGTGCCCCCCTCCCCCCCTCCGTTTTCCTGTTTAGTACATTTCTATAGATTCTTATCTCCGTGGAAAGGGCAGGGGGGACCAGAGTGGCAACGCGAGCTGGCAAAGTCCTCGACACGCCGTCCCTCGCTCCCAAGCGCCTCTGTCCCCTCCGCCTCGCCCGGCGAGCGGGATTTTGTTGGGGGTTTTTTTCCCCCCCAACTTCGACAAGAGGGCAGGGGAGACGCTTTATCCGTGGGGAGCCCGCAGCCAACTCTCCGCTTTTTCACAGCAAACAGCGCAAATCAACTCAATGCTAAAATTCCATAGCAAATGGAGTTAAATAAATTTACGAGGCTAGAACCCATTAATTGGGCAATAAAAAGTTTTATGATACTCATTTACATACAATGCCACGGGCTTTCTACGCAATGGCGCCTCGGCTATAATTAAAACCATAAAGGCTGTGCTGACAGTAATCCTGGCGACACGCTTTGCCTGGCTGCCACGGCTCCGAGCCCTCTCCGCTCGCCCCTACCTGAAGACCTCATCCAGGGGTATATCCGGAAATTAGGCTCAGCCTGGTTGTGCAGGTTGCTTTCCTCCGCTTTCTCACAGCTGGGTTTGGTTAGCTCATTGCAGAGGACGGGAATGTTCTGATCAAAAGAGGAACAATGCAGGTTGTAGGCATCAGAGCCCAGGCTGTATCCGGAAGAGAACGGGCTTTGATATATGGTACTGTTCACATTGTACAAGCCGGGCATGGAGGAGGCGAAGGCACCCGCGCCTGGTCCATAGCCGCTTCTCTGGGAGTTGCTTGCAAAGGAGCAAGAAGTAGGCTCCGCATTTTGGAAAAGAGAAGCCCCCGCCGTATATTTGCTAAAAAGCGCATTCACATAATACGAAGAGCTCATAATTTTGACCTGTGATTTGTTGTCCGGCAGGCTTCAGTGTCGGTTTTACGAGGTAGCGTGATATATGATAACATTACACCCCCAGATTTACACCAAACCCCATTTTCTTTTGGACCGAGCTGCCCGCAGCACGTGACCGGTCATGTGACGCCGCCCGCCAATCCCCGCCCGCCTCACAGGTGGTGCCGGCCGGGGCCCGACGGTGCCCGGCCATGGACGGGCTGGGCCCGCGGCCGCCGCCGCGCCCGGCAGCGCCCTCCAGCCGCCCCCCAGGCACCGCCGCCGCCGCCCGCCCGGCCCCCGGGCACACCGCACCCCGCCTGCTCGCCGCCGGACCGGGGGGCGCCGGGAGAAATCAAATGCGAACGCTCTGAATGCGTACGTGTGTGGCTGTCCATGCGCGTCAGGTCTGAGGGAGGCGGCTCCTCGCCCCCCCCGCCCCGCGTTGTTTCCGCGTAGTGGCAAGAAGCAGGAGGTAACCCTGCCACAGGGCTTGCCGGGCACCCCGCTCCGCTGCCGAGCCTTGGGAAGCAAGGCGCTTCCCAGCAGCCAGCCCCCGAGGGGGGGCAAAAATCACAGTCGCCCTCCCCGGGAAAGAAAAGGAGGAAAAAACCCAAAAAAAACACCCCAAAAACCACCAAACCCCCAAACAAACAACGACATCCAGCTAAACAAAAAACTCCCACCCAACAGCAGAACGCACAAAAAACCCCTACCACCCACCGCAAATAATGGCCCAAAAAAAAAAAAAAAGACTCAACTTTCTGAATGTCTCAAAAAATAAAAAGGGAATAAATCGAAACTCCATAGCTGAAGAAATCGCCTGCGAATGGCTCCAACTCGCCGCCCCTGTTTAGTGCCCGAGTTACCTTTCTGCCCGCATACCTTGCGGTCCGGAGCGTCAGGCGGCTGCGGAGCGCTCGCATGACGGGCAGAGCTGCTGCTGCTTTTCTAAACACTGGGCTCCCCAACAATGCGAATGGCTCTCCATTGAGGATGCTGCTCCGTGCCCTTCCTTTAAACGGATCGTAAAATGAGTTTCCTTCCCTCAGACAGGGAGTCCTGGTAAAGACAGCTTTTACTGCCTGCCTGTATTGCACATCATAAACTGGAAGAAGCACAATGGAATTGCCCCGGAAATTCTCCTTTCAATTATAGTTTGGTGCCCCGTGTACAAAGACTTTCTCACCAGTTAAAATTGTTCTTGCCGATATTTCGCACGGACCCTAAACTTTGTGTTTTGTAAACGTGGAGCACCCTCTCCCCCCCTGCACACCTCCAGCACGCACCCGCGCACCCTTTGGCACCCTTTATGCGCGGTCATTGCGGCCCCCTGAGCACAGGTTACTGACAGAAGCAAGTCAGTTCTTGAAAGCCAGATCCCTGAGATACTGGTGCTTCAGAGCGTGCAGATGTGGTGGATGTGTGTAAATGTTTGCCAAGTGTTAAGTGTGTGAAAACGCGGTTATTATTCGCAGGCATAAGGGAGAAGCCGCCGAGAGAGCCCCTTCGGTTATTTCTTCCAATTCACCAATATTAGACAATATCCCTGCGGTCGCAATCGCGGTGCGGGAACTTGCCGGCAGAAGAGGCTGCTGGAAGGGAATAGAGGCCCAAGAACTTAAACGAAAGCGATGCAAACAAAACGACGACCAAGAAGATCAAAGAGGCTGAAGTAGATGGCATTAGACCAATAAATTGCTCCTCTGGTGACAACATACCAAGATGCAAGAAAAAAGAAACAGCAAATATAACCAATGTCTAGACTTAAATATGGATAGCGTAGGACCAAATAGTTTGTCTGGGTGGTTGCATTTCATCCTCTCCGATTCTCTACAATTTGCACATTTATGTGTTTTTCTTTGCTTATGTTTGTTTATCGCTGCCACGTTTTTCTAAAATGTATTTTGCTTTCAGCTTATTTTTCCTTGCCAGCCGTTTAGATTTATCAAAAAGCCTTCACTGAATAAATGCTAGAAGGACCCCTAGACAAGGGTCCCCGCCACCTTGTTGACTCCCCCCACCCTCTGCGAGTTAGGCATAATGCTGGTTCTGAAACACCTTCTGAAATTTCTCGTTTTGTCGCTTACAGGATCAGGCTAGATTACCGCGCCTGTAAATGCGCTTTTCATTTAAATTTTTTTTTTTCCCATTGAGACAGGGTGAACAGGCGCAGATTTCAAGGTTTTGGTCATGGTAACATTCTCACACGCTTTAAAAAATAATCCTCTAGGACGGATTAATTGTATTTTTTTTTTCCTTGTAAGTTCTGGACTACCCCTCTTTGGCACTGAGCTTTTCCGGGAAGTAAAATGTAGTGATAAAACGGTGCTTGTAAGTTATAAGCGACCTGGGAGCACTACATGATTATGGCTTGTGTACTAAGCAGTATCTTGATGTGGTTCATAGTAGAGAAGATTTTGTTGGTTTGGAATCTGTTCTCGCCATAATTTATCCACGATTATAATGGAACATGCTGTGCCAAGTTATTACTTAGTATGACGATGCATAAACACTTTTTAATTTCAATATAATTTTACTGCCCAAGGAAAAAAATAATTACTCATAATAAGTTTAGCAATGCCATTGTAGACTAACGTTTGATAGGAAGGCTCTTGTTAGAAAGCAGGGAGTGGCTGTTGATCCTTATCCCTAGAAAGTATTAAATCTTTGAATCAGTGCGGGAAAAAACTAGCTCAGTACATTCCCGTTGCTGAATTTCGATATAAAAAGAATGGCTTTGATTTAAGGAAATGTAAGTAAGATGCAGAGAAAGTAGTTCTGTTACAGAGTACTATGCAGGGATTTGTTTAGTTGTCTGGCTTAAACTTACGAAATACAACGTTTATCCTTCAGCCCATATTTTATGCTTCCTTCCCTCCTGCATTTGTTTTCCTTCCAATTACTTTTTCCCCCGTCTCTTTTGGCAATTGCCGTCTGAAAATATTCCACAACTCCACACTAAGCCTCATTCTTAAGACGCGGCAGCCAACAAAAGCAAAGCGGCAAAAAGAAAAAAAAAGAAAAAATGAAAAAAAATTAAAAAAAGAAAAAAAGGGAAGAAGAAAAAAAAAGGAAAACGATTCGAGGAAACAAAATAGACGGCAAGAACAAGTTAGGAATGACTTTGAGAGACACGTCAAGTTTGCAGAGCATCAGCCTTCTCACATCTGTGTAATATAACCACAACGGGTCCCACAGAGCTGAAATTGCTTCGGACACAAGCAGGGCTTTTTATTTGTATCAAAGACAGCTGTTGAAGAATTTCACCCGCCGGTAAATAATTTTCAAACTAGATTTTTGCAGCACTGCCGGTTCCCCGCACGGCTGTCTCAGCCACGCCGAGCGGACAAGGGCATTGGAAAAATTCATCGGTTGGCCCCAGAGCTCCAAGGGTGAAGCTCTTCGGGCGCCCTCCTCCCAGGCTGAGCCGGGGACACCCTCTTCCATCCTGCCCGGACCCTTCAATTCCCCCTTTCTCCCAATATTTCATTTCACACCAGCCCTTCGGGAAATCAGGATACCCTGTTTGCAGGCTCAGAGCTTAAGCAAAGAGCAAAGGTTTGGGGCAAAGGAGAAAAAGAGGAGCTGGCAGTTGGGTGCCAGGGCTCAATCCGTCTCTATCACATAATAGGAAATGTCTCTGCATTTTGAGAATAATAAATGCACGGTGTGTCCTTGGTGCAGATCAAGCTTTACTTTCTCCACGAGCGCCCTGAGCGTGGCCAGGCGGCAAACGCCGCCCTGACGGCGCTCGGTCGGCGGGATAAGGCGGGAAAAAAATCGGGGATAAGGCGGGGGGGGCAAAAAGCACCCTGAGACCTATGGGCCTTTGTTAAAACCACCTCAGCGCTTCCAAGCGCAGTTATGCTCCCATAAAGTCGACATTTTAGGAGCTGTCGGGGAGGCGGCCGAGCGCTTGATGGCGGAGGGCGGCGGGGCGCCGTTCCGCGGGCTCACAGCGCCACCTGCCGCCCGCCGGCCGCCACTGCCGCGCCCGGCCGGCCCGCGCCCCGGCCCGCGGCAAGATAAATGTGCGCCTCCCAGCCCGGGATGGAGCACGGGAAGGCCAATAAAAGGTTGTTATTTCCGCTCTCCCGCTTTATCTAAAACAGCCAGACAAAACAAATGAAAAGGCTTTTGTAGAAAATCTTAATTGTGGCTGGACAGTTGTAAACTCATTAAGGGCCGAATTCCAGACAGTTTGCAGACCCGTCATTTATTACACACTCTTAATGCTGATTCTTTGAAGTTGCCTCTGTCTGCAACAACAGAGGGCGTCCCAGCATCCCCAAATACTGGCTCGGGGATCAATTAGGGGTTTTTTTGTGTGTGTGCACGCCAGAACGAGCTCCCTTTTGCTAATTAGAACTCATCAAATCTTACCTCCGATTTATTTCCTTTTTTTTTTTTTTAAGATGAAGTCGAAAGCTTTTTTTTTCCCTCCCGCAGTTCTGCACATCTGTAAACTTCTTGCCGGCTCCCTAAGTTTTGTCTTCAGCCCTGCAGCGTTTTACACCCCATAAATGGTTACAGCAGTCATTTTCTTTTATTGCACTGTAGTATGGCTCTGAATTTTCCTAACAACAACTTCTGCCAAGACCATAAGCGTGTTCCGTCCTATTTTGCTTTCAATACATATACATATATATATGTATATATGCGTAATGGTACCTTCATAAAACAAGAAGGATTTTATTGTTATTCGCCATATTTGCAAACAAGGGTCGGTGTGGTGTAGAGCTGTGCTGCGATTCATGTTATGGAGGATATCCACTGTGAGCTGTAAGATGTCCGCCCAAAACAAGGGTAAATTTCAGCAAGCTCATAGACTTTGCTATTTTCTTTTGTTGCTGAGCTTGGTTTGGCTTGGGGCGGCGGGGGAGGGGTAGGTGCAACGGGGAGGGGATGTATGGAAATATTCCACTCCAAAGAAACCATCCTTCTCTTTTTAAAAATGAATACAATTTCGTGTTCTCTGCTGTAGACTGCTGCCGGCGCGCCGCTTTCCTTCGGCTAAATCAGCGACTAAAATTGACACCATAAATTCTACCATAATTGTCAGTAAAATTTTATCTGATTCTATATCTACCTATAAATACATATATAATCTGAGGTGCTAGTAAAACGCGACGGGTTGTATTTATTTGCCACGGGACATTTAAAAGGGAAAAAAAAATTACAAAAGTGAAGGCAAGGGAAGGAAAAAAGTGGATGACGTTTGAAATAACATATTTTGCATGGGCAATTATCTCTAGCAGGAAATTTGAAATGAACGCCTTGGTAAGGCGAGCCTTCTCACAGGGGTTGTGGAAGCACGCTTAGTGCTGGACATTTTCTGGTGGAGGCTAATTAACAATCTCAGTTTAAATGTCGCTGTCTGAGCAGATTTACATTATTGTCCGCGCTAAAGAACGTCGGACATTTTGGTTTGGTCCCAGTCCCCCCGGCCCGGCGGCGGATTTTATGAAAACGGCGTTAGCTCGGCACCGTGCCCCGCTGCCATCCAAGGGGCTCCCTCCGCGCACTGCTGAGCACCAGCTCACCAGATCGCGCCAAAGGGGGGAGAAATCCCTGCCCTCAGAGAAATTATAGCATTTACCACCTGAATCTGTCCATTTTAAATAAAAATAAGACCAAATTTCCATCACCTGGGGGCTGCGTTTATAAAACCGTGGGTTTGCCTTGGCTCGAAAATAATAACCACTCGTCGCCTCGCCTCTGCAGCTGCCCCAGCCTCGCCACATCTGCTGGCGAGATTCCGTGTGCCGTGGAAGAATCTCTCCTCAATAATCTTAAAACATCACAAAATATAAAAGAATCAATATATTTTATTTGGCAAAAAGTTAAATATCATTTCAACACAACGATTTGGTCAGTAGGCCATGAGGTAACTGTTTCAAAATAGACAGTGTACGTTCTGCATCAACATAACTTCCCAGATTTTTTTTAATCGATACAAATTTACAATAACCAAATGTAGGTTTTTATAATGTATAATTTATTATCAATAAAATTAACCTTCATTACAATAACCATCAAATCATTCGATTAAAATTCAAACATAAACCATAGGTAGTTACCCTTTTCACATATACGTATAGCTCCGAAATCTGCTAACTGCTCACTGGTGCAAAAACAATATTTAAGCTAGTCTGTTTATTTACTTTTTTTTAATATATAGATTATATATACAACCGACAAAGACAGTACTATATATGTATCAACTGTGCATACTAAAATTACTTGCTTCATATTTTGAGAACCGTAATTCCCAGACATCCCGAACGAACGGTTTTTCTACCTTTTTTTTTATTTTGCATTGGGATATATATAATATATATATTTTACAATCAAAGGTTAACTGTCTAATTATACAGAAAAGACTTAATACACTACAGAGCTATACTCTATGCAATTTTTATAATAAACAACCTGAGTTCAAATTGAATTCTAGCTTACACCATTACATCCGGTACAGCACCCAAGCACATAAATTGAGTCACAAACATAATTACCACAATAAAACACAGTGTTCAAGTATTAGAGCAGAGATCTCTCTGCCACGCAAAAAGCAAATAAAATTAGCTACGTAGACTAAACTATACAGTCCGTAAATAGTTGTGCATTATGAAAAGGTAGTTTTTTCTTTTTTTTTTTCTTTCCATAAGTGAAGAAACAGGTAGATTTATACAAGCCAGTTAAGCAGCCTTTTCGTGCTAATGCCCCCTTTTTCTTTCCTATTAGAAAATTAAAAGTCTTACTGTACCTCTCCTGGCAATCTGGCCTCTGTGACTATCATTGTACAATCATAATCAGAATTTGCCAAGGGAAAAATGAGGCCTGGACCCAGACGCATTGCATGGCAGGGCTCGAGGGGATGATTTTTTTGTTTGTTTGTTTTAACTTTTTTTCTTTTTTTCTTTTTTTTTTCTTTTACTTTACGCATTTTCATTTTGACCCACGTGTCGCCATCATTCGTCCTTCGCTCGATCTTTGTTGATTTTCTTCATTTTCATCCTCCTGTTCTGAAACCAGAT
Source organism: Passer montanus (assembly GCF_014805655.1). Taxonomy (NCBI): domain Eukaryota; kingdom Metazoa; phylum Chordata; class Aves; order Passeriformes; family Passeridae; genus Passer; species Passer montanus. Next base: position 10,976,945 of record NW_024356505.1, on the reverse strand, counting down.
TTTCACTTGTCTCTCTGTTAAATTGAGGAGCCTGGCCACCTCGTATCTACGGTCCCTAGTGAGATACATATTGAACAGAAACTCCTTCTCCAGTTCCAGTGTCTGATGCTTGGTGTAAGGGCATCGCTTTTTCCGGGTGGACCTTGCGTGGAGCCAGTTTGCAGCTGGATTATCTACAACGAAAACAACAGAAGTTCAGGCTGAGGGGGAGGGTGGGAGGTGGAGGGAGGGGGCTGGGAGGGAAATCCACGCAGAAACAGCCCATCAGGTGTCCCGGTATTCGTGTTTAGGACGTGGCTCTCATTTCCCCAGGCACAGAGGCTCGTGAGGCACAATGGACTCCAAAATACAGACACATGGGGAGGTCACACGCAACCACACGCGGCAAAGCCCCGTTGCCCCCGCCTCCCCTCGCCTTTTTTATTGTTTGGAGAGAATACAATTTTTAAATACTTTCTCCTCCTCTCTCTTCCTCACTCTCTAACTCCCTCCCTCCTGCCTGGCCTCCCCACACCTCAAACTGCCAGCCCGGGGAGTAACCAGCCAGATCAACATGTCATCGAAATTGTTTGTCTTTTTAATCTCTACCTTCTCCTGTGTCATCCCTGGCAAAACCCAGGGAGCTGGCGAGTTAATCTACAGCTGGCATAATTAAACCCTCGCCCTCTTAGGACCCTTATTCGCACGGCGTTAATCGCGATAGTAATCCCGAGGCGCTCTGCCGCCAGCCTCGCAGTCCTGGGAGCATCCAGCCCGGGGTTTTCCACCGAGGAGATGAAAGGGGGAGGGGAGGAACCAAGTCAACGGCGAGGTTTCTGTTCTCAGCCCAGCAATAGCCGCCCTGTCCTGAGAGCCGTCTCAAAAAAGATCTGATTCACATCCAGTGCTTTCTAGGCACCCCTCTCCCCGGCGTCTGCCCACGCCTGGGAGCGCGGCGAGGCAGGAGGATGTGAGCACGTCCTGCTGTGTTTGCTGGGGTGGCAGGCGTGGGGATGGGCGACTATTGCATTTCTCTCTCTCTCCTTTTTTTTTTTTTTTTTCTTTAATGTGTTTTTAAGTTGCAGTTGTAGGGTGGGTTTTTGCTTTCCTTTCACCCTGGAAAGCCAGAGCCGTCCTAGATCCCGTTCGAGCCCCAGAAAGGCAGCGCTGGCTTCTGCAGATGGCAGAGCCCGGCGGGCTGGCGCGGCGGCGGCGGCAGCGGCCGGTGCTCGGCCGCGTAATTAGCCCCAGCGCCTCGACACCTCCCCGCGGCCGGCGCGGAGCCCTGAAGTCCATTACCCTCGCCGTCCCACTTACTTGGATCGATCTGCGGTTTCTCTCCGTTTGCCTCACTTTCTCCATTGCTTTCAGAGAATGCGCCTTCGTGGCTTTGCTTATCCCTATCAACTGGAGGAGAACCACAAGCATAATCAGAGAGAGACAAAGTGTGAGTGTCAAACGTGGTACAGTCAGCCCTCCTGGCCGCCAGCGGTTCAGGTTTAATGCCGTAATGCCTGCTGGTAGGTAACCCGGGGAAAGACAAGGAGCCCGGCACAGGCTCAAGCCACGAACGCATGTACCTGCCGTCGGGCGGTGCCACGGGCGCCTGGTGGTGCGCGTAGGGGTGGTACACGGCGGGGACGCCGCTGGCGCCGGCGGGGTGCGCGGGGCTCCAGGGGGGGCCGAAGACGGGCGCCTTGGGCTGGAAGCTGCAGGGGGCCAGCTCGGGGTGCTCGGCCAGCGCCGCCGGCCGCGGCGGCGGCCCCAGCGGGGCGGGGGCGTAGCGGGGCGCCGCCAGCTCGTCCCCCTCCGGCACCAGGAAGGAGTCCACGTAGTAATTGCTGAGGGTCCCGGGAGCCGACATGGCGGGCGGGCGGGCGGCGGCGGACCCGCCGCGGTTCGGGGCTGCGGGTTTCACGTAACAACTTGGTGCTGGCGGAGAAGTAGAGTCAGTAATAAGTTGAGGGCAGCGCAGGCGCCCATTGGCTGCGCCTGTCACGTGGCGGGGGAGCAGAACAATAAAGTATAAATCAGTCCGCGGGCTATTAATGGGTCAGTGTTTTCCAGCCATAATTTTTATAGCGAGGCCATATGTTTTTATGCAAAGGGATATTTGAGTTATACGGCGGGGTTTGTTTTAATTGCGGCCAACTGAGATTAAAAGATCAGATTCCGTATTACAGCCCCCCTCCCCTCTTTCTCTCTCTTTTCCTCTCTCTCTCCCCCCCCTCTCTTTTTCTTTTTCTTCTTTTTTTTTTTTCGTTTAAGCGGACTATTTTATATCAAAATTAATCATCCCATCAGTGGGTCGTGTTCTCCGCGAAAAAAAAATCCCGCCACCCTTGTGATCGGAGACCTTCACATAAAATGATACAATAACTGAAGCAATAAAAAGAGCAAAATAGTAGTTGCGGTATACTGTATTTAAATATACATTTATTATATTTCATAAGGAGTTATTGTTTCGGGAGCCACGGGGTTGTTATTAAGTCAGTAACTATGAGCGCGCTCATTTGCATCGCTGTGTTTCACAGCAGTAAAAATTTACGAGTGCTTGGAAAGGTTAAATTATACTATTGTGTTTAGTTTGGGAACCCACTGTAAATAATACCGTTCCGTTCGGCTCAGAGCTGGCAGCGGAAAGTCAAATTCAACGTATCCCCTTTCCGAATCCCCGGCGCGGAGCCGGCCCTCCCCGCCCGGCCGGAGAAGGACAGGGGCAGGCGCTGCTCGGTATTTAGCCTGGCCCGCACCAAAGTGCACTTCACCACCCCAGCCCGCCGGGCACGGCGCGGCAGTGACCGGAACGCGCTCCTCGTCCTCCCCGCCGCCCCTGCCCTTGGACCGGGGACCCTTGGCCAGGCCGGGCAGCGGGGCCGGGGCTGGGCGGCGGTGCGGCGGCGGCCGGAGAGGAGCCGCCGTCCTGGCCGGGAGGGAAGGAGTGCGGGCAGAGCCGGGCGGCGGTATTTATCACCACAATTAATTCTTCAACTATGCAGGGAAGCAGCGGGGGGAAAGGGGAGAAAATGCCCCGTCTCCCCTCTGCCGAAAGGCACCCTGCTTCTCCAGGCTGCTATCAAAGGGGCGCTCGCAGTCGGCCGTCCGGCGTTCTGGTGAATCAAATTTATGTGCAAATATAGTTATTTATTTGCTGGCACCTCCTGTGACTGCAGGACACACGCTAGCGGCATCGGAAGCCGAGCGGAGGGTTACAATCCTCCGCAGAAGGAGGGGAGGGTGCGCGGGGGAAAGTAAGAGGCGGCCAGATCCAAGTCCAGTGTTAGGAATTAAAGTAGTGGCTGAGCTCTTGGCAAACATGCCTGCGACTCCCTGGTTTCTCCCTGGCGGACATTCACGCTGTTTATCCCCGTGGCTGGCGAAGGAGCGCGGTCACTAAGATGCAGGGGGCACAAAAAAATCTCCGTGAGAGGCTCGATTTACTCGAAATATCTTGTATTGAAAATAGAGCCCAGCAAATGGTAGGGACGGCTGAGTAATGATTAAAATCGCGTGTAAATACTGTGCATGCGAAAGTGTGGTTCTAATTAGTTTTACATCGCTATGTGGGCTGTCTCTCTCCCTCTCTCTCTCGCTCTCCTTCTTTCTTTTTCTTTTCATGTCTTCTCAACAGTTTAATCCGAAATCTTACAGAGGGCCTATTTTAACACCGCTCTCTCCCACATTCAAAATTACAAAGGCTCATAATGAAACTATTATCCCCCATTAGAGTTCGAAAATCGTGGAACAGTTGCAAGATCTCAATAAACAAGGGGCCCGTTATTTTCTAACAATTTTAAAAATGCAAATAAAGCTCTCTCGGTTTTTTGGGGTGTTTTTTTTTTCTCCCATTGTATAGACACTCCGTAATAGAAAAAAATAATTGTATTTCTTTCCTGGAAAGACGGAACTCCACGTCATTTGTATTTATTATTAAGAGTCAGCTGTGGTGAAATGTGATTGTAGAACTTCCTTTTTCCATTCAGAAAAAATAATCTTAGCTGCAGGAGTCCTGGATGTTTATATTCGAATTTGGGTTCTCAACTTCAGCAGCGGGTTTTATTTTTTTGGTTCCTCACCAAAACTAATAGCAAATGAATAACAATAACAATAGCGCTTAAAAGAACGTGACTGCATTTTTATTTCCCCTGTAAAATTCCGCATTTGTTCGCTGCCAGCATCCATGAGGCAGGAGAGGTTGCACAGAAAGTAAGAGGAGAAATACAGCAAATAATTAGATATTTTTTCACGCGGTCACGTTGCTGATAATTACGCTGGGATATTCGACTCTTTTATCGCTGTTTTAGATCCATTTTCGCCCAAAGTACATTTTTCATATGAGCCACGTAGGCCATTTCGCTTCATCAATTTACTTTGCAAATTTCTTAAGGTTTTGGTGACTTACACCTTCGGGAGCAAAAGACCCCAAACAGGGCAGAAACAGCACTGACATAAAACCGCTATATGAAACCAGAATTCCCAGCAACGAAGCACTGCTGGAGCGATTGTGTCCGAATCAAAGTGCTCCCTGTCCTCCATCCCAACAGAACCGAACTAGCAGGGCTCCTATTCCGCTAGCTCCAGCAGCCAGCTGCCTCAGGAAGGATCCCGTCGGTTTTTAAGCGGGGGGGCATCTGCAAGGGCTGCTTCATTAGCCACGCACCGCGGAGGCGCTCAGCACACGCGGGCGCGGGGCAGGAATTCGCGGGCGTTGGCGATCTCTCCTGAACGGGAAGTTCAGGATCGCCTTTCCCAGGGTTTCCTGCCACTGCAGACCTCTCTCACGGAGCCAGTGGTGGTACGAAGCCACGAAGGTTTTGGCACAGTGAAGAGAAAAAATGATTCAGAATTTAGAGGAAGCAGTCCAAAATCAGGATGAGGCGATTCAACTGGGAATCAAAAGGGCAGAGGCAGAAGAGGCCATCCAGGCACACACAGACACGGGACTGTAAATACACTCCCCGAAATGTACACAGACACTGCAGATAGCCCGTCAGACCTTGTGTGAGAAGCAAACACAAGCACTTAAATTTGACTGCAATGCAGAGCTCTGGCCGGGGACGACTGCTTTTCTGAGTACGGCTGAAATCCGCTATCCAAACTCATCTGAGCTCCTGCAGCCCAGCCTGAAGTTCCCAAAAAGTTCTTAGGTTTTACTATTGTTATTTTTTTTTAAGGCGAACACAATCGCGACCGCTTACAAATAAATAGAAATAAATGAGCAAGGAGTGAGTTTTGTGTCCCTTTCCCCGCCCTCCTTTCCTCCGCGGCCGGTGCCCGGCTCCGCGGCCGCGGCGGCGCTGGCTGCTGGCGGAGGGCCCGCCGGGAGCCCGCCCATCGCCCGCGGTCGCGCTGCGAACACAAAAGGCGGCGGCGGCGGCGACGGCAGCGGGCCCGGAGAGGTCGCTGTTGCCCGTTCCGCCGCCGCGGAGAGCCCGCACCGCAATCGTGATCGTAACCGAGGCCTTGCGGGCCGCGGGGCAGCCGGCGCCCCCGGGCAGCCCCGGGGTGGCGGGCCCGACGGCGGAGGCGCAGCGCTCCGGGCCCCGGTTTTTGATGACGCCTGGAGTGGGGCAGGTAGATTGGATCTCTCCCCACCCCCTCCCCCAGGCACGCTTTCAGGTCTCTCGGTTTTTAATAAATCCAGATTGAAAAATAAAACAGTCACCCGCCTCCCCCCCGGCCCCCCGAACTCGACCCACGCCGAGCGGAATGCAAAAACGCACCTGACCTTGAATGCAGCCAACGAGATATATTAAAAACCCGCAAGCAGGCAGGGACTCGCTTAGGAGCTAGCTAACCTTGAAGAACTTGTCAAGCTTCCCCCCTCGGCTGCCGTGTTTATCTGAGGAATCAAAGGAGGCTCCGCTGCAGATGGGAAACAATGGCATTGGGACTTGACGCCTACAGTTCACTTCAGCGCTAAGATTTCTTCGGGTAGAAAGGACCCTCGCAACCAAGCATACCTGGTGATGATATCAACTGAAGTAATTAAGGCAGTTTCGTGCTGTAGAGAGAAAGGTGGAGCCCCAACAACATGAAACTACCTAAACCACAGAGCAGTTCTCAGGCGCTAATTATTACTTTCCCCATTGCCGTGGTCCTTAACGCAAGGATCCCGCTACGAAAATAAAACCAGAAACGTGACTAAAACATGCCTCTCGCCCTCCCGCCCCCCCCGCCGGCGCCCCTCCGCGCCCCCCGGCCAGCCTCGGGTGGGTTAATGAAAACAAGAGTAAAATATAATAACAACCACCCACACACACGCGAGCGGGCAGCTTTCGCCTTTCCATGCAGATGTAATCGGGGAAAAAAGGGCCGTGCACGACAATGTTACATCACGAAAAGCTAGCGGCTCCCATGAAGCCCGGGTTCAAAGTCTGTCCCCCCCTCCTCCCGGCATACATATACCCTTGCAAGGAAGCATTAGCTGTCTCTTTTTCTTCCAGCCTTCCTTTTGCGTTCCCTTTGTGCAAGACCCTGTTAGCTAAACATGCAGCAAGGAGGAGAGGATGAGGAAAAAAAAAAAAAAAAAAAAAGGGAAAAAAAAAAAGAGGCAGCCTGTGTGAAATAAGCTCTTCCACATGCAGCCAGGTAGGGAATAGCCTTGTCTGGAGGGGCCCGCTGGCAGGGAGGCGAGGCTGGGGTCCCCCCCCCCCTCCCCATGATCTCACCTTTACGGTTTCTTCTCAGCCCTGAGATAAAGCTAGAATTTTGTCAACGTCCTCTGGAGTTAAAGATCTCCGCACACTTGTAGGTGTTCGATTAACAAAAAGGAAAAAAATTTAAAAAAAAAAAAGAAAAAAAGAGAAGAAATATATCGTTTCCCTACCCTCAAGAAATAGTAATTTGCTTCCTCAGTCTATGCAGTTCCTCAGTCAACTGAAACCACTCGTTCAAGACAGCAACAATCCAGATATACTAGCAAGTCATAAAACTGAACAAAAGCCGACAAACCTTAGAGCACCATCGCTATATGGCCCAGACAAATTACGACCGTCTAGGTAATATTTAAATAGATTCCTAAAGTAATTGCAGGGGGTTTAGGCAACTATTCCTGTTGTAAAAGTTCTCGAAGACATAAAGTAGAACCTGAGGATAAACAGTCACAAAAAGAGGTAAAATTAAAAGGATTCATTCCACGGTTTTTTATTCTTCTATGAGAACATAAACATCGTCTTTTCACGCACAGCAGCATTACAATATTAATTTATTCCGATTTAAGGTAAGAACTAGATATAGCTAGAACTAACATTTATAATAACGATAGAATGCATTTGCTTAAAACAGTATCGGCATTTTAATAATAATAGACATTTATCCATATCTGTATTTATAGCTTTTCCCCTTCTTTCTATTTTTTTTTAAATCTTTTTAATTTTTTTCACCTATATGTTTGACCCTTTAATGAATGTTAACTTCACAGTATAAAGGAAGACGAATATATTCTCCCTCGCAATCTCAGACTCTGGCTCAGAAAGTCCATCTGATGTTCAGGATATATACTTTCAGTGAAACTAGTGAGGAAAAAAGTGACTATTTTCTTTTCAAGGGGGAATTTCTGTGTGCTTGTCATGCGTTACCAATGGTAACGTTATATATAGACACAAAATAAAATCACCAAATTCACATATTTAAGCAAAACTACATTAAGTAAATATCTACAACCAGCGAGAGAAATTCAGAGGTAAGTGTAATAATTTAGTCCATGAGTAAAACGAAATCTTTTATACCTTTAAAGAGAAGATATTTCATTTTCCTGGCCAAATTTAAAGCTGTAATATTGGCTTTTAAGGTAAAGTGTTTAAAAAAAAAAAAAAAGAAAAGAAAAAAAAAAGAAAAATCATTCCTAACACCCGTTCCCGTGAAACGCTTTTAAAGGATGCCTGCATTTCATTATTTTAAGTCCCGCTTTTCGAAGGAAAAAAGGGGGAGGGGGAGAAAAGACAAACAGAGAAGGGGAAAGCTCCCAGTATATAGAAATATGGCAACGCTTAAATTCTTCATTGTGCAGCTACGTACAGTCCAAGTTACAGCACTTATATTTTAAAAGAATGCACCTTTAACTAGGATTGTTTACTTTTCAGAAAGACAGATAGGGAGAAGTATATTTGCAGCTCCTGAAATGGTATTTTTGTGTTTCAAAGCTTAGAGGAACAAATTGGCCCCGGGAAAGGCTGAAGGAAGAGGGGAGGTTCACACACGGCATTTTGTGCTTTAGCGTGACTTTAGTCCGCCCGCCCCCCAAAGTAGCTCTTAAGAGGTTAAGGACATATTGAGAGCGCCTAAAATCGTTAATCCATACAGGTGCGGATGAATACAGCCTAGGAAAATGATACTGGCTCTTTAAACCATAAAGATGTGTTTATAGGTTCATCAAGAGAAATTAAAGTTGGCTGTGAGCTCCCGAATCCTATTCTCTCTGTTCATTTTCTTCAGTTTCATTCTGCGGTTCTGAAACCAGATTTTAACTTGTCTGTCTGTGAGGTGGACTGTGCGGCTGATCTCTAGGCGACGCTCACGAGTCAGGTACATATTGAATAGAAACTCCTTTTCCAGCTCGAGAGTTTGATGCTTGGTATAGGGGCATCGTTTCTTTCTGCCACTTTTTGCCGTGAGCCAGTTTGCTGCATTTTCTCCTTTTGAATTGCCTAGTTTTGAGAAAGTAAAAAATGGACGTTACCATCGGGTAGGAGGCAAAGAGCTCTGGGGGAGAAGGTGGAAGGAGCATCTGTGCGTGTGTCTGTGTCTGTGCGGGCGATGGGCTCACTCCGCCAGCTGCGGGGAATGGGAATGTGGGGTGTTCTTGAGGGAACCGGGAGCTTCAAAACGGTTTCCCAAAGGTTTTGGATATGTCCGGGTAAGAACTGCCCCTGCTCAAAAGCCTCCGGACAGCCTCTGGTGGGGCTGAGTGCCCCAGACTGTAGTTTATCTCCGACCCTCCAAAACGAGCTCCTACCCTCTCCCTGTCGGCCATTCGGAGCCCTTTGGTGCTGGGGGCACTTGGTGAAGGCCTGCATTCTTATTTCCTTCCCCCCAGGCACCTGCTTCCAAAAAAACAAAGCCTCCGGATCCGGATTTTGTAAGTGTGCCACGGAGGTGGAAAACAAGGTGAGCTGGGGAGCCGGAGCCTCCCTGCCTCCAGCCCCTGCCTTTCCGCAGAGCTTCGCCATGGCCTTCTCATCTCCAACCATTTCGGGGAAGAAAAAATACGGTCATAACAATAATAAAAACGTTTTGAGGTTCTTTCTAACAGTGGAACTGACTGGGAAAGAGGTAACACCAATCCCTTGGTGGCTCAGAGTGGTTAGTGGTTTGGGGTTGGCTCTCTAACAGTTTTTTGCTGACCCTTCTTTCTTTTTTTTTTTTTTTTTCCTTTTCTTTAAATGCTACTTTCCAACGGGTCGCCTGAAAGGAATAAAAGGGCGTCCGAAAGGCGGACGGAGAGAAGCTCCTGCTAAGTCTGCCGTCCGGGGAAGGGGAGTTATTTTTTGCCATGGGGACACGAAAGGGAAATAAATAAGGAAAAGTATAAATAACAGCTCTGTTATCTAATGTAGATGCTGAAGGATATTCGCCGTGCATTCATCAGTCTAATTTGATAGCAGCTCATAGATGGCACATTTCAGCGCGGTTGTTATTCCGAAAAGCATTCTGGATCGTAAAATATAACTTACCGCGTTAATAGGTTTATTTATTGGCACTGCCTATTGCTTATTTTGGATGCTTTACAAACATCTCTGTTATCTGGTAGGCACCTTCACATCACGGGGGAGAGATTGATCTTGTTTTTCTATATGTTTTAGCAGCATGCAGGCTAAAGTTGCCCATAGCGGAGGCTCTAAGGGTTTTAAACTATAGGATGGACATTAATTTTTACGGCAACCCCATGCCCGAATATTACAAAGTTCAGAAGGTCAGTCTGAGCAGCGCTTCTTGGCAGCCCCGCGGGGCAGCTGGGATCCTCCTTTCGCATTTCAATGCCACTATGATCCTCAACGACTATTTTTTTTCTTTGTTTCTTTTTTTTTTTTTTTCCTTAATCATCACTACCACCATCACCATCGTCATTCGCTTACCTACAGGCTCTTTCTCTGGAGAAGCTTTGCTGCTCTCTGACGGAGCTGGAGAGAGCTCCTCTGCGGTGGAAGATGAAGCCTGAGTCTCGTCCTCCCTCTGGGAGACGCACGCCAAGGGGCTTGGGGAGCGTTCCTCATCCTCCTTCCTCCCCGGCTCCGGGACGGGAGGCAAAGATGGAGGCGTCTGGAAGCGGCCGGGGGGCTGCGGAGGGAAAGGGGCAGCCCCGGCTGGCCCCGCGCCGTAGTTCTTGGAAGTGCCATAAGCCTGGGAGAGGCGGAAGTAGCCCGGGACCGGGACCCCGCCGCCGCCGCCGGCCGGGCTGACCTCGGCGCTCAGCCGGGGGAAGGGAGCGAGGTCTGTGGCGGCCGAGCCCTTGGGGCATTTCTCTGAGTCATAGAGGCAGTAGGAGCTCTCCTCCTTAATGCTTGGAGCGAAGGAGCACGAGGTGGCCTGCTGGCTCTCCGGCTCTTCCATGCGACAGGAGCGGGGAGGATCTAGCCACACTTCCATCCCTGACACGTAGGAGTGCGAGTTGGGGACCATGCTTTGAGAAGTACCTTCATTGCGTTTGCCCAGAACGGGGAAAAGTCCGCAGCTTTGCAGCCCGTAGGACAGATCGGACGCCTGTGGCAGGTAGATACCACTGTTGGGATAGTAGCCGCCTCCTCCTCCGCCTCCGCCTCCTGCTCCCGCCGCTTCCCCTCTGCCCGAGCTGATCAGGGAGTCTACCAAAAAAGAGTTTGCAGCCGGGCTCTCGGAGCATGACATTGTTGTGGAATAATTTGGCGAAGGGAGCAGATAGCCCTTTCTGGCTGACATTTCTTGTGCAAAACATGCTGAATATGATGAGAGATACCCCCGCACCACGGCAGGCGCCCGCAGCCAATGGAAGCCCGGGCCTCCCCAGCAACCCCTCCCCGTCTGGTTTCGTATGCACAGAGCTGCTCTCAGGTCGACCTCTGAATTTGGAAGATAGATGTATATTAATGTGTAATATGGATTTCCATACACACAGGCGCGCGCACTTCCACCATATGGGCGAGCGCCTGCGCCCAGGCGGGAGCCGAGCTCCCGGGAAGGGGAAGGGGAAGGGGAAGGGGAAGGGGAAAGAGAGGGCTGTGCTGGTACTGGCTCCAAGTTTTGCTCCCCTCTTATCACACACACCGCTATAAAATAGCCCGGCGGTCCTGATGTTTATTATACCTAGGCTGAAGCCGTGTCCAGATGAAGCTTTTACTATCGCTCCTTTCTCCCCGCGGTTGGGCTTTCCAGCAGCAATGCCTGCTCACCTCCCTCCGCAGCCTATGTGTCACACGAAATTAATAAAGCCGCGGCTAGCCCGGTGTTTTATGCTCAGCCTCTGCTCATTTTATTTGATTGTTTCGTTTTTTTAAGAAATAAAAGACGTGTTATTGTTTATCACGGATCATTGGAAACCGTAAAGGGGCCTGGTGCCTCCCGCGTTAAACTACCGAGGAAGGGGGCTGCTTGCAGCCTAACATCACCGCCACGACGCCAGGCTGGGCTTAATTTTCCTGGAGATAAAATGCTCGCCGCTGCGCTGAGGAATCTCTTAGGGAGCAATGCCACTCTGGGAGGATTGATTGTGCGGTTGCAGCTTCTAATGCTTTAGTTAACGCTGGATTCTTCCTGAGGTCTGATTACCATTTAAAATATAAAGCCAGGCATATGTCACAGAAAGAATCCAGACGCGAGCAGTTCAAATGGATCCTCGCAGGATGCTGCGCACCGTGTTTATTGATGTGTTTATATTTGGACGATCATTTTTATATCTCCCCTCCCTCCCGCTCCATTTGGGTTTTTTCACTTTTCGCCTCTTCAAAAGCATCGTCTCCGTTAAGCAATGTACTAAATAATAGAAATAAGAGTAGCTAGATAAATACCGAGATACTAGACAGCCCAGTCCAGTCAATATGTAATTGTGGCGGAGGTAGCAGACAGATAGCAGACAGGCAGGGACGCAGGCAGAGAGACAGATAGATTTCGTAATGAAATGCTTAATGATGACTTGCTTTCACTTCCATCATCTCTCGCTTATGCCATTTTGAAGTCGCCTCACTGCCTGGCCCGCGGAACTGAGGGCACTTTAGTTCAAGGGGAGCCTGAGGCTGCCCCGTTCCCACTGCCCATCCCTGAGGAGCATCCCTCGCTCCTCTCTCCCGCACGCCGCCGGGAGAAGCAGCCGCCGGCCGCTTTCCGCTTCCAGCAGGTCGGGCGGGCGAGAGCGGCCTCTGACCGGGCGTCATCCCGGCCCGGGACGAGAGCCACTGCCGGGCACCCGGCTGCCGTGGCCGGGAGGGCGCTGGCGGCGGTGCTGGGGCCGCCGCCCGCGGGGAGGGGTGGTGCCGGAGCGGGCGCGGCGCCCCGAATTCCCCGGGCCCTACCCTCGGCCTCCGAAACCCCCAGGGAGCGCTTCTTCCCCCTCGCCCCACGGATCCGTCAAGCCCCTCGTGGCCTTGTCCCGCAATATTTGCCTGCCACGGGGAAAAGCTTTTTTTCCACAGCGTGACATTCCCCTGGAGGAATCCCTCCGTGCGGCAGGAGGGCACTGTCCCTTCCCGCGGGGGCCTCTGCAGCGTCCCTCCTGGCCCCCAGGAAGCACCAGAGCAGGCAGGGGATGCTAAACTTTGAAACACCCATAAAATCTCTGTGGAAAGGCCCCTGATTTTTGCAGCGTAGTGGGGCCATCATCACAGCGCGATTTCCTTCTGACCGGCTCGTGGGATGCGGTGGAAGGGGTAGATCTCCCAGCCTGTAGAAACCCTTCGAGGTTTTTTCCCTTCCCGCATTTCCTCCTGTAACATTGTTTGTGATTTCCCAACCCGACTAACTTGGGATGTGTTAATGTGCGATGGACGAACCCTTATCAGATTCCTATGAGGGCCATATCATTACCAACAAAATTAATACCACATAAGGAACTGGTTTATTGGCTGGTATACAGGAAGGCTATTATCAATAGGCTTAGCTTCATAAATACAGATCTAAATAAAAAGAAACGTGAGCCCCAGCGCCGCCTTCCAAATACATTTCTCTACACAAGTCAGGTATAAAAATTACTCTGGGGAAGTCCGCTCTTGCGGTATGTTTATTTTGCATTTGCCAAATTAAATAGAAACGGATTGCAAATCTAAAAGCCATACGGAACCGAGGAGAAACGCTTGAAATCCTTCCAAAGCTGTTTTTAAAATAAGCAGCTCCCTTTCAAAAATTGGATTAAAATGAAGAAAAGTACTATAAAAAGTGCGCTGCAATCCTCGTCAGCCGGAATGACTGGAAGTGCATCGATGAGACGCGGGTTGGCTTCTCCTCCCTCTGCGATCCAATGCAAGGGAATCAGACAAAAGGCACAGGGGCCGGTGAGGATTTTTGGAGGTGTTCTTTAGCCTCCCCGCTTAGGTTTTGCAGCAGTGGGTTACCCCAGCCCCGTGTCAGGTCCCGCGGGAGCTGCCGTGGGGCTTTGTGCTGGCCGCAGTAAAACCGTGCCGGGCTTTGATGGTCAAGGCACCGAGCCCGTCTAGATCATGAACTCAGCTCGGCGCTGCATTATCTCCGCTTTCTTTAATCGCTAACAAGGCCAAGGCAAATAGTAACCAGCATCATCAAACCCAGCGAAGTAAAACTAATAATGTTCACTTGATTCGTAACTATAAAAGATAATGGTCAATTCTGACTAAACTGAGCTAATTTGGCATGTGCTGAGTGCAGCTACTGCATTACTAGCGCTTAACAATGTGTCCCTTGGAACTTAACCCCTATTTAAAAGAAATTTTAAAGAATATTGTGGACGCCAGGGGACGAGAATTACTTTCTTTTTAATTCTACTTCTGTAAGTAAAGCTATCCGAGGGTCTATAAAACCGAGCAAATAAAATTCTGATAAATATCAAAGCCAGCGAGAAGGTGTTTTCGTGGAGAATCTAAATTCATGGCGTACATAGACAATACTATCAAAATAAAATTTTATTGATCTAAGAAAAATATAATAGATGCATTAATAGCGTCGTTAAGCCGTTTTATTGGTTGAACTAAAATTAAAAACAAAAAGGGAATAAATAAAAACCGACAGCTCAGCCTAAGCAAACTCTGACTGGAAATCTCAAAACGTATCATGTTAAACCGTGATTTATCTTTTTATTATTGGCCCGTATAACCCAAAAGATCAGCGCTGTTAATCCAGAGACGCATTTTGCGAGCTAATTAAAATATGCTTTTATTTGTAGACACGGGCAAGCTGCAATTTGTGAAAACGTAAACGGCCTTGCAGTCTGTGCGGGAGTGCATGCGCCGCCTATCTGAGAACACAGCCGTGGACTACGCTTTATGCTGCTCCAAAAATTAATGCGATCAGACTATAGTTATTTAATATTGGAACTGTCAGCTCCCTGGAACGTGTGTGTGTGCCAGATTCCTCTTTTTTATTTTTTTTCCTTTTTTTCCTTTTTTTTTTTTTTCTTCTGGATTTGCTCCAAAGAAGGCGGATTTCAGACAGGAGGTTTAGGAACAGCGTCTGTGCCAAGTTAGGTGACAAATGACGGCCCCACTAATTTTATCTTTACTAGAAATTCTTTCACGCTGGTGGTGGTGCTGGGGAGGTTGGCTTGTTTTGGCGGATTATCTTGTTAAAAATTAGGTTGCGATTTAATTTTATTCCAGCCATCCGGAGGCTTGTTCGCCTGACTATGTTTTATATTATACATGTATCGTTTTACTTATTTGGATTAGGAACATATTTTGCAAGTAATTCTGACGAGTTTCAAATGCTGGTGTGCGGCAGGACAAAATACACCCAAACCAATTCATTAGGGGTTTGTTTCCTCGCCATTTTCCGGCACTGACGGGAACAACGGGGCTTTCTATTGTCCAGAGAGCCCCAAACACCATGCAGAAGCAACAACGGTATCGGGTTATATATGTGTGGGGAAAATATTGCATGCCCAAGTCTGTCTTTTAAGTGTACCCCTTCTATTGCGAGAGATGCGCTGCACAGCTCTATGAAACATTTGAAACTGTAGCCTTTCTCCCTTTTTGTAGCTGTCTTCCCTTCAAAGAAGATCTGAATGCATATACAATTTTATTTTTTTTTTGGTTGTGGTATAGCTTGGCTGTCAGACACACACGTTGGCCAGAAGTTTCGATTTCAGAGCATTTAATGAAAAGATTGTGACCCAAAAAAAAAAAAAAAATTAAAAAATATAGACAACAAAACACAAACCCAATGAGCTTATGAAAAAGCCTCCCAGGGGTTTGGATGTGGTATGTGAACTGAAGTTGAGTACACGATTAATTAAACACAGTGTAGACACTGAGCTGGCTTCCCCTCTTCCCTCCAAAACATGCAAACCCAAATAATGTGAAATAATAAACAGTTATTGTAAGAAACAAGCTTGTTTTTTTAAAATATTATCCTATGACCGCGGCCGTCAGTAAACAATTCGTAACCAGAGGGCGCTTTAACTGCTGCTGGGGTCTCTTTGATTTATTCAGCCAAGTATTGAATGGGACAGGGAAACAACAAGGGGAAAAATAAATATTTGATCAAATATGCGGAGTTTAACTTGACTGGTGTAAAATGAAATGTTGCAAAGGGACCCTCAAATCTCCCTGCTTCTCACGTGGCTTCTTGCGTCCCGGCATTGCTGAGGGAAGTCAAAAGGGATCAACATCCCTGAGCTTTTAATGGAGCATCTTTGATGAAATCGATAGGTTCCAATAATCATCTGAAACTGCTCTCTGTCGACTGAGCATGTGCTTTTAACTACACTTGTAACAGTTCCCTGGAAGCACAATTTGAAAAATACTGCAGGCAACAGGCACTATATACATAGAAGAGAAATGATAAAATAATTTTTTTTTTTTGACAGATATTTTAAACTCTGCCCTAAGAAACACGTGTATTAAAGTATGTAGCCAGACCAGTATCTTCTCCATACAATACCACCTTCCCGCCCACCCTTCTCAAATGGAGACATAAGAAAAACATGTGAAAATTTTATGGGCATGAAAAGTAACCTGGAGTTAGGGGTACTGGTAGAGAGGATAGAGTTTCAAAGCTACAATCCAGAGCAGCCCTGAGCACATGAGAATGAGTGACTATTGTTTGTTTACAGCACATGTGCTGATGAAGAAAGAAAGAAAGAAAGAAAGAAAGAAAGAAAGAGACAGAAAAGAAAGAATCGAAATCTAAATCTGACCTTGCAAGAACATTGAGTCAATATGCAATCACATAAACAGTTTTTAGCATAAGTATGTCAAAAGTTGTTTACCACAGTCTGTGTCCAGCTGCAAGGAAGCAGACTACCCTTTAAAACTACCAAACGACCCTAACTAAACTATAGTTCAAGACTAATAAGACCGTCAGAATTGTCTGTCATTTGCAGACTGTGTTGCCATAGATCTATTTGATTGAAGACACCTACTGTTCCACACATAAATGTCAAGTTTCATAATATTTCCAATGGTACGCTCTTTTTTTTCCCTTTTTTTTTTCTTTTTAATAAGTGGAAGAAAGCTACAAGTTACCCTGAAAAAATATTTCCAGATAACGTGGATTTTCCACGCAGCTGGCCAAAACTAAGAGAAAATAAAAGGTCAGCTGCAATTTAGAAAGTCCTTCTATATTATTTCACATCCTAATCAGCAACTTCTTGCATCCTTTCCCCTCCCTACAGTTCTTTTCCGCGGTGGTCAGGGCAAGGGCCACGCCACATCGCAGGGTACCATTCCGGTCACCGCACACTCCTCGCCGTTCTCCATGCCGGATAGATGGATAAAACACTTACCTTCACGTATTTCCCAACCCAAAGCCCAGAGGCTTTAACTCCACCGAGAAGCCCCAGCGTCTCCCCCCTCCCCCGGCATCCCGAGCGGCTTTTTGTACAGCGGAGCCCGGTGAGTGCAATAATTACCCGTGTGGCTCCAGGGATGCAAAGTGAACAAAGGCCAAGATTTCTTTTTTTTTTTTTTTTTCCCTCCCTTTGCAGGGCTGCTCCCCTTGCCCCGGGCGGCTTTGACATTGATCTGAAGATCGCCATCTTGTGGCAAAGCAGCCCCTTAACCGCGGCCGACGTCCGTCCGTCCGTCCGTCCGTCCGTCTGCCCGCCCGCCCGGCGGGGCCCCGCGGCAGGACGGCGGGCGGGCGGGGGGACGGACAGACGGCGGCGGAGAGCAATGGTAGCTCACCTCCCGGTGTAAAAGCCTCCGGGCGAGCCTCCGCTGCCTTTGGAGCGATGCGTTTGGTGCAGGCGAGCGGACAAGTCACGGACAGTTTTTATGGCCGCAATGTCACAGCAACACAGAGGATGCGATTTTATTGGGCTAGGAAATCCAAACCCCGACCACAGAAACTCCATGTTTTTACTGTCTCTAGGATTGGCTCTGAATACCAGTTAATTTTTAACCAGGAAAGGAAGCTTGCAGGCTTAACTTTCATTGCCATTCAGCTCTCCATCCGTCCCTCTGTCCCTCTCTCACCGTCTGTCCATCCATCTGTCTGTCTCCTTTTAACTGGCATTTCCCCTTGCATACTAGACAAACAAACAAACAAAGTCCCCTCTTTTCCCCCTGACTTTTCAACGTTCCCTTTGGGTAAACGTTGTCTGGCTGGGTGGCGGTGGTCAACAAAGGCCCAAAGTCAGTAAGTCCTTCACCTCAAGGTTATGGGTGATGTCCAAGCAATACAGAAGTTCAAAGCCAGTAAACAATGCAAAAACAGAATCCACTTTCTTCTGCTGATTAGGATTAGGGTCAACATTAAAGATTCAAATACTCTCCTCAAAACACATTCCTGGCTCAGCTATTGTTTGGTGTTTGGGGCTTTCTCCCCCCCTGCCCTGTCCAACTTTCTCCCTCCAGCCCTCCTCCCCCCGCTGCCCGCCTCAGTCCACCCCCTCCCTGCCTTGGAGATCAAGGACAATTTCAAACAGTCCATTTCCACCACATTGCCATGCGGATTCCTTTCCCCAAAGACAACAATTTTCTTAGGGCTCTCAGATTCTGGCCACATCCATCAGCTGGCTTGAACCTTCCCTTTGGTGCCAGCTTATAAAATGCGTCCCCAACGCTACTGCCAAGCATTTCTCCTGGACACGTGTGGCGGGGAGCAAACAGCAATGGCACATCCAGCCCTCGAGCACAGGACCTTGCCCCGCCGGTGCTGGCAGCAGAAGGAGAAGGCCTAACACGTAGCGAGCTATGAACACACTTAATTTTCCTTTTCCTGTGACCCGCTGGAAGTATGCTCAAACAAGCCTAGGTTCACTTGTTAACTCCAGAGTAGAAGATTTGACGATGAAGTTCACAAAAGAAGAGTAATTCGCCCCAAATGACTGAAGAAGGTCACGAGGAATTTCGGGTCCCAGAGTTACATCGGGTGAAAGAACGCGCAGTAACGTAACACCAGAGTAAAAATATAAAGTTTCCTTTTTTTTTTTTTTTATTTTCCTTGTGCGCTGCTCCACTGTATACATGCAACCAAATACTTGCGCATATTAAAAGAAAACTGTATATACATATAGATGATACATATTGAAAACAGTGACATCATATAAAGATATTGCATTTTGTGAATTGTGACAAAGAAATTACATCCATTTGGCAAAATTTATTAGTCAAAAACATTCTTATCACCACTTTGCTGCACATGTAAAGAAATCCCACACCCTTTAGCCCCAAAGGAACAATAAAAAAACCAAAAAAAACACCACAAAAAAAAAACCAACCAGGGAAAAAAAAAAAGGGCATTCGAACAAAATAGGTCATGGGTTCTTATTTTTTTTATTATTTACAAGTCTTGTAAAACACCATTCCTGTATGAAATATACATTCAGATATTCTCGACAGCAAATTACCTCAATGATAGAACACGGTATCCTTTGTAAACTGATATAGAATTTTAAATATTTTCCTTTTTTCCTCTTTTTTTTTGTTTTTTTAAATTGCATTTTTTTTCACACTTTGGTTCCTGCAGGGAAATATATATATATTTATAGATATTTAAAATAAGTTCAAACAACTCTCCATTCTTTGCATACGTCGACTGGGCGACAAAGTAGAGCTCATGACATTTAAAGTAGACGACAACAAAATTACCATATTTACATTGTTTGGCTTCTGTTTAAACTCCTCTCTAGTCACCTTTAAACGAACATGCAATAGAGTTATTTTAATCATCCAATGTTAGTGCATTGCACAACTCCAAGTTTCAATTAAGTGTTGTGTGGTATTTGCTAAACTGTCGTTCTCCACAGGTATTTCCTGAAGAAAGTTTGTGAGCCAGAAGCCAGAAGGTTAGTTTCCTTTAAGGAGTTGTTTCTTTCAAAATGCTGAAATTCACACTTTTTCACCGATTTATTTTTAGTATTTGTATATGATTTGTCTCCAAAAAGATGGCAACGCATAGTGTGTTGTCATAAATAAAACAAGAGCTAATTAATTTTTTCTAATTTTATTTTCAGTGATTGTTTCTTTACGACATATGGCGAATTTATACCTGATTTTTAAAAGTAAATAATTAATTTTTTCATTTCGGTCTTTTTTCTCTCGCCCCCATCCCACCCCACACCCCCAAAGGAAACGCTACTATAACCATCACTACATCCATATTACAACTACTCGCGGTTGGCCCCAGGAAGGTGTGGACATGACATCCCCCCCTTTCTTTAGTTCTGTATGTGTGTGTGTCCGTGTGTGTGTGTGTCCGTGTGCGTGCCCGTCCTTCAATTCTTATTTCAAACCCATGAGCAATGGAACGCTGCCTCCAACCCAGACATTTTCCTAAGGAAGAACAAAAGATTAGTTCTCAGAGTTTATATTCTGCAGTGGTCCTGGTTGGGTGAGGCCGAGCTGGCAGTCTCCAGACAGCTGTTCCACAGCAGCACAGGGCAGAGAAAGGGCCGAGGATGGGCGAGTCCGGGGATGGAGAAGGACCGTCCCCGCCCGTGCCTGCCGAAAGCGGTGGCAGGGTGAGCCGCAGTGCCTGGAAAGGTAAGAGGTATGGATTTTGCACTCAGAGGTGACGTGCACGTTTAGAAATGGATCCCATGTGTGTCAAAATCAAATCGATTCCAGTTGATATGTAAATATATATATAAAAAATCATCATCGCAGTTCCAGAGTAGGTTTACGTGTGTGTAAAACCTTAGATTCTTCTAGTCCCGTCAGATACACACCTCCTTCCTCCACGTAACCCCGTGGCTTGACCTTGTCAAGGGCGAAATCTGAATTTAATCTCGTCTTGAAAAACGCTATGAGTTTTAAAGTAGTGGATTAGCTGAGTAATATTGTAATCGGTCCCTGTTAATTTTTTTTTCTTTCATTCTTCTGTTCTGAAACCATATTTTGACTTGACGGTCGGTCAGATTGAGCATTCGGGAGAGCTGGAGGCGTTTCTCTTTGTTTATGTAGACACTGAAGAAGAATTCCCTTTCTAACTCTCTAATCTGGTATTTGGTGTATGGGCATCTCTTTTTACGCGTACGTTGTCCACCTGTGGAGCGAAAAAAGGCAGAACCATTTGAGACCCGGCGGTGGCCGGCGGCGGGGGCTGAGGAGGAACGGGGGTACTCTCAGGGAAAGCACTTAATGTGGAAAAGAGGCGTTTTGCCCGCTCCGGGGCCGGACTTGGTGGCTCTGGGGCTTGGCGCCAGCCCTCCTCCGTGGCGGGCGCGGGCAGCGGGGCCCGGGACCCCCGGCACAGCCCGGCTCCCGCAGCGCCGCGGCCCCGGCGGCGCGCGGGGCGAAACCCCCGCCGGGACGCGGGGATCCGGCCCCGCTTCCTCCGCGGGGAGGGCGGCTGCAGGAAAGGCTGGTGGCGGGGGGTTCTCGCGGATTTCACGAGCCGGAGGAAAGCCTTTGTAGGCTGCTCCGCCGGGCGCCGCCGCGCACGCCGAGCCGCCCAGGGAGCAGCCATCACCTGGCTGCCTGCAGCGGGCAGCAGCCCAGCCCTCCCGAGCCCCTGCCCGCCCGCATCTCGCCCTCCTTCCCTGGCCTAATCCCCTCTCCACGTCCCGAGCAGAGGAAAAACCCCAGAGCCCAAGGCTGAGGCGTTTCCCTCTCCCCCTAGCCGGCTATTTTCAAGCACGTTCTCCACCGCACCGAGGTATTCTCCTCTCGATTAGCCATTACGGTTTTAAAGTTCATTAAGCAGAATATAAAAGGTTTCAAGGTTCAGGAGCTCTTTACATTAAACGTAGCTGCTATCCCTTTAAAAACTTCCTTTTCTGGTACAGTTCATTGTCGAGGTATTTTTTTCCGCCGGCCGTATACTAGCTTTGCCTTTTAAAAAGCCCACATAAAAAAATCAGACTTTGACAGATTGAATAACAATTGTAAGTAACAAACTGTTGGACAGAAGGCAACACGTAATTGCCACAGTGCCTTAGTAAAATGGCTTCCTTTAGACAAAAAGGCCAGCTTTAGGTTAATTTGCTTCTTTTAATATATTGCTACAGTTCAGGCGGCTACTTTATCTGTTAAACGCTATTCTAGCGCAATCGTTAAAACGGCGAAGGCTTTGAATTCAGCTCCTAACTAGACTTCTGGTGCAACACATGGCTTTTATAAAATCACTGGATTACATTGATATCAAAGGAGTCAGGATCTCCTTTTTTTGCCGAATTTACAGGCACAGAACTAACATTATTATATTTTCAAGAGCTGACCACGGAACTGGTTTTTTATTGTTATTTAAAAAGAAAAAAAAGCAGAAAAAAATTAAAAAAAATAGAAGAAAAAGGAAAAAAAAAATTAGGCATCCATTGCCCGGTGGGTATTTCACGGCCAATTTCAGCACTAAACACGTGATCTCGCCTTTTATAACAAAGTTTTGTTGGGGGAAATCTAAAGGCCCTTCATAAACCTTATATGCTTATAAAACAGCATATAAAAATTTAACAGCGGCGGTGCGCTAGATTTCAAGCTGCCTTTCCTAAAAGCGCTCCGGCGCTGCCTTTATACGTACTGGAACTGCCGGATTTCTCCTCATTGTTGCCGGAAGACGACTCGGGGCTGCTGCTGCTCTCCGGCCGCCTCCTCCTCTCCTTCTCCGCCGCCGTGGCCGCCGCCGCCCTGCCGCAGCCGCCCTCCGAACTTGAAGTTGCCGCCGCCGCCGCCCCGGCGGCCGCGGGCGCCTTCTCGCCACTCTTGTCTACCGGGTAGTCCGCCGAGGCCAGGTTTTCCGCCGTGCCATAAGCCGTCTCGAAAAATTGGTCGAAAGCCTGGGGCAGGACCCCGTTCCTGCCCACCGTGCTATAGAAATTGGAGGAGACGTTGGTGCTGGGGTGGTAGACGTTAGCTGTGTTTTTGCCGAACATCTCGCCCATGCTAGCAGTGTTGGTGGCAGGCAGGCAGTCTCTGTGCATGATCTCCTCTGCCGAGTAGCAGTGGGGCAGATTGTTCCTGGGGTGCCATTTACTGGAGGGATCAATGGCATATTCCCTGAAGGTAACTTCTCTCACAGGTTGGACCTGGGGTAGGTTGGAGGAGTAGGAGTATGTCATAGGGCGAGAAGACGGGGTTTGGGGCAAAAAAGAAGGGAGGCTGGAAAAATCAGGACCCGAGACGTAGTAAGTACAACTTGGCAAATACATGTTAGAGGAACAAGGAACACGCTCATCAAAATCCATCATTAGGGCTACCTCGGCTTCTCCGCATTAGCTGAGCTTAACATGATTCTGTAACGCAGCTGCCCCTTTGAAGCGGATCCGTGAAGTAAGGGATGGGGAGACGTAGGCTGACGTGGAGAGCTCTCCCGGCGGCGGCGGGAGGTGCGGTCACGTGGCCCGACGTTGACATTGACGAGCGGCGGGCCCGGGCCCCGCTCCCTTTGTGGCCGTCGCAAAGGGGGAGAGCAACAGCTCGTCGCCAGCGCCCGGGGGCGAGCCCAGCGCAGGTTGGCCGGGGGGGAGCCCGGGGGGACACACTGCCGCCCTGCCACTGCCCCAGACTTAGCGGCCCGGCCCCTGGCACCCTCTGGCTCTGGAGCAGAGAGGCTTATCAATCCCCCCCGGGGTTAGGTGAGACCTTTCTGTTTGTTTGTGCGCTTGCTGGGGCGTTCGGCGGCTCGCTGGCAGGCTCCGAGAAGGAGGGCACCCTAGAGATGCACGCACGCTTTCTCGAGGAAAGCTGCATACGAGGAGGAGGAAAACGCTCCTGAAGAAACCGTCCTTCCCCCCCCCTTTTTTTTTCCTCTCTCTTTTCCCCCCACTCTTTTTTTTTTTTTTTTGGGGTGGGCTTCCGATCTTTAGCGGCCCGGCCCCTGGCACCCTCTGGCTCTGGAGCAGAGAGGCTTATCAATCCCCCCCGGGGTTAGGTGAGACCTTTCTGTTTGTTTGTGCGCTTGCTGGGGCGTTCGGCGGCTCGCTGGCAGGCTCCGAGAAGGAGGGCACCCTAGAGATGCACGCACGCTTTCTCGAGGAAAGCTGCATACGAGGAGGAGGAAAACGCTCCTGAAAAAACCCTCCTTCCCCCCCCCTTTTTTTTTCCCCTCTCTTTTCCCCCCCCTCTTTTTTTTTTTTTTTTTGGGATCGGTTTGAGCTTTCCGTCCTCGCCCCTAAAAAAAAAAAAAAAGAAAAGAAAAAAAATAAAAAAAGCCCTCACTCTTCGGGGTTTTTTCTGGAAACCTTACTAGGAAGAATGTGCCAGGGTCAAGTCTTTACTGATTTTCATGGTGAATAGATTACATGCTTGCATTCATGTTCACTTCCGAAGCGCTTAGTGTCTTCCTTCCCTTACTTACATATTAACCTTAAATACCCCGCGCGGCTTCAGCCAAGCTTTACTGGAGGTGGTTAACAATGTCGGGTCCCCAGGACGCAGGTTTCCCCTCCTCACCCTCTCCAAACCATCCCTTGCCTCAGTCGCAACGCCAGAAAACCAGCAAGCCCTTTAGAGTGCAGACCACAGAGCTAAAGACTGTTTGCTGATCTCTCCGCCTCACTCTGCAACTAAACGCTTGGAAAACCAGTGGATATTGGGCTACCCCAGCTTGACAAATACTCCGAGTTTAATTGCCAGAAGCCTAGTTAAAATTATTTGACATACTGTTAACCCGTAGGAGCAAACTCGCCGTACCGAGATACTTTCCTTTTAGCTTTGTGTCGTCGCTGAAGGCTGACACCCAGGGAGACCTATTTTAAAAACCGGGTTAAACTTTTACTATTGTTGCATGAAAGGGATGATATAGAAAGCGGATTGTACAGGGCAGAGACGAAAAAGTACTTTTCTGCCAATAAAAATGCACACCCCTCCGAACGAGCAGAGCCAAAGAAAACACAGAAATACGCCAAAGAATACAGCACCTTTTGAGGCACGGACATCCCTAAGCTCTCGGAAAAAGTATTTTTTTGCTCTTCTGATGTTCGATTTCAGAAAAGAAATATCTGAGTTCCGGCTGGATTTTATCAAAATAGAAAAACAGAGTGGAAAACGGCTATTGTGAAGTCGGTGCTCTTAGGAAATCAGACGTAGTTCAAGATCCATGCCCCCGTGGACTTGGGAGGCTAGTGGAAGGGAAACGAAAATGTTAGGGAAATAATATTTGGATTTTCCCCCCCTCTTCCTCTGCAGTGCTGTGGAAGTATTTATATATCCGGAGAAAGTTCTCCAGTAAATTGTGGAGATCCTCGGTATTTAAATGTCAACATCGATTTGTTTATTTATTGCTTAGCTTATCGTAACCGACTCAATAACAAATCTAATCATGTTATGCAGAGAGAAAATATTCTCATTATGTATTTCCCCTACATTATAGTTAACTATTGCGTTTGAATTCAAGCTGTAAATTCAAGATTATCAAGTAATTACTTTGTAGTGGAGTAAACTAATTTATTAGCATTAATGTTTATATGCCTTTTTCTTATTTTACAAGGGTTACCGTTCACAAATCAAATGCTCTGGACGTATCCCTGTAATGAACTCTTTATTTTGGTTTGCTGCAAGAACTTCTTATGCTTACTGCACGTCTGTGAGCTGAACTTGAAATTAATGAATTAATCTTCCAGCTTGACATATTTGCTAGAAAGTGGATGGAAAGAGATTGCATGTCGTCAAAACCGCTAGCAGAAGACTGCAATGTCGTTTAGGGATTGTAAAAAGGTTTGGGGGCTTTCCCTCTCTCTCCCTCTTAATTTTTTTTTTTTTAACTTGAGGTGGGGAGGGGTGTGCCAGAGCTCTGGTTGGCTTTTTCCATAACGCTGTAATTTTGCTCTCATTTACTTTCCCCCTAGTCTTTTGCGGGGGGTGGTCGTGGTGGGGTGGTGGGTGGAGTGGACTGGGGGGTCGGAAGCCCTCTTTTGGTGTCCGAACATTGGTTATTTTCCCTGTATACCCGCACCGTTCAATTCCGTCGATGAAAACCTCTCCCCACACCCTGCACACACGCAGACACTCCTCCCTTCGAACAAAAAGGAATGTATAAGGATTTCAGTGACTTTGAGATAACAAAGGCGCCACCATTGCCGAGCCTCGCCCCGCCTCTGTGTGATGGCAAACAAATTCTTGCACTTGTATTAGGGCTTTTAAGGCTATAATTGAACACGGCGCGTCTAGGGGAACCGAAAACAGTTCTAGACTGACCTGCGGTTTTATAGCACTTTGGCAGTCAACTTCAGCTTGTGTCAGAGCAGACATGACAGAGCTGCCCAGCGCTGAGTCGCGGGACGCCACCTCCTCGGACTCACTGCAGCCGCCCTCTTGCATTTCAATAAATTTCAAACCTTGGGGCTAGGAATGGGGCGCGCAGCTGGCACAGGTTTGTATGGGGCTCTTCGCCGCTCCCCTCTGCAGCGGGGGCTGCGGCGCCGTGCGAGGCTCCGCCGTGCCAGAGCTCGGGGCTGCCTCTGGGAAACAAAGGGAAATTAAGGCAAGAAGGGCGAGAAGGCAACTGGAAACAGGCGTGTGTGTGCGTGGGTGTGCGTGTGTCTGGGCATATATGTGCTTGCACAGCATGCACACGTGCGGCCCCGATGCCTGCTTTTGAATCGCCGGGGCTCGCTCCCCCACCTCTCCAAACCAAGCAGCCTATTTCTCCTCGAGCGGGTTTGTAGCGCAGGGGGACCCCAAAACGCCTGCACAACAAGCGGGAAGGCTGATGGGGAAAACCGAGGGGGGCACAGCTCGTCTGGGAGCGAGCAGACACCCAAGGCACAGGCTGTTCTCTGCTTTATTTGCTGTTAAGTGAAACAAGAGATAATGTACGCTTAAAGTCCCGGAATGTGTGGGTAATTGCAGGGAGCCTGCTGTTAAGTTGCTGTGCTCAGCACAATTATCAATGTTGATTATTTGGTCTAATGTTGAATTGCTCTTTTAATACAGTAATTGGGACTTCCGCGTTGAGGAAGGGGGAAAACCGAGCCTTCCCCTCGCTAACCTCACTGAGAACAACATAAACAAAGGCAGGCATTTCGTTTGGAGAAGCAAAATGCATTCGTTACGCCTTCCCGTGTATTTCGACCGGATTAGAGAGGGTAAAGCCGCTCTGAATTTGGAACCTCTGCTGCAGGACGGTTTTGCAAAGGAGAAGCGTGGCCAAGAGGTGGGGAGACTGTTACCCATAGCTAAGCTAAACAAAGGGAGGAGAAAAAAGCTACATCTCTTCTTCTTTGGAGGAATATAAACAGAACTAGGACGCCTCGATAGTCTAGCTTTTACATCTACAGATGGTGTGCAAGGGGAGCTGTTTAACTCACTACTGCTTCTCCAAAAGGTCAAGTTCTATTGTATCTAAATTGTTGTCTTTTTGTACCGGGCTTTGCTTGGAAAATATTTCAAGCCGACCATTTACCTTGCCAGTAGGGTGGGTGCCTCTAATTAACAGGAGGAACGTGTGCTAGAAGGAATTTGCGTCAAGACGAGCTAATTAAAATATTACAGGATCGCTGGCTTCAATCTCTGCTGCTTCTCTCGCACAGGGAGGGTGAGGGGTATTACGACTCGAGCAGAAGAAAATATCTAAGGAGTTAGGACAGTGTTTCGTAAAGCTGAGGGTTGGTTACAGTCTACAAAGGCTTGTTAGAAAAGCGTAACATTAGGGAATTTGAAATGTTGCTGCCAAAAAAAAAAAAAAAAAAAAAGCGCACCGTCTTTCCACCTTTACCAATGTAAATAGGGGCACAGGGCGATAATTCGTCGCAAAATTTGCCAGGAATTCAGCTTCAGAAAGACCAGAAAGACCTGCTGATTATTGGATTTTAAATAGCTCGGGCTCAGAAGTTCTTAAAAGGCATTTCTTTTCTGTTTGCCGTTTTGTCTGTTGTGGAAAGAAGCTACATGTATACTTTTTTTTTTTTAACTAAATGTGTTTCCGTACTTGCAGTAGAATGAAGTGCTACAATAGCTAGCTAAATAATTTTAAATAATAGGTGAATTCTTGTATGTATTTGTATATGTGTATATATATATATGAGATGGAAGCCCCGTACTGTGACATGGCTATTTATTTTCCAAAACGTGAGGCGGCGTGGTTGTGATTTTGCTAGGAAACTGCAGAATACGTGTAAAGAGAACGAGCAGATGGAAACAGATTCAATGTAATTCTGACCTTTTTTTTAACCACATTGCATTATTTCAGAGGCTTGAACACCTCCAAAGGCTGCAGTCATCTGGGCTAGAATACTTCAGATTAATTTTTAATACAAATTAGTATAAATTAGCAAAATCCTTTCCTTTCCTTTGTCACTCTCTGTGTCTTTTTAAGTTGCTGAAATTAAAAAGGCGATTTTTTTTTAGTTTGTTTTTTTTTTCCCCAACCAAGCCTCCCGTCTAGTTTTAATTTTAGGATTAAACTACTACGGACCTACAGAGTGTACTCGTTGCTGGCCACCAATCATGATATTTTGCATCCCTTTGAGCTTATGAACATCTGAGGGCTCTCTGACTCTGATAATTGCAAGTAACTGAAATATTGCGGATTTTTTCTTTTCTTTTCCTTTTTTTTTTTTTTTTTTTTTCAGGAGAGAAAGCTACTTCTAGATAGAAAACTTCATGTTTCGGCAGCTATTCTCTTGCTCACCAGCAGCCAAACGATTTGCTGTTCTGACAGCCTCCCGGCGCCTTCCCAACGCGCGGGGAGTCTCTCACAATGTGTCTCCTCACCCCCCGGGTTCCCAGCCCAGAGCTCCAGGGTCTCGGGGCTCTGAACACCTCGAAAATGTTTATATTTACTGCTCGGAGCCTAGTTCTGAAAGACAATGCTGGCGGGTTTGGCAACAAGACGGTCGCAAGCAGAGGTTTTCTCACACCATGTAGTATATCAGAAATTGATTGACTGACGATGCTTCTATAAATGTCTCTTTTTCTCCCCTTGAACACTCTCGGAGTCTTTCCCAGCACAAGAAAACATACACACAATGACTTATTTCCCTCCCCCGTCTATCCAGACACAGGTGCAAGAGACTTTTAGCAAACTTAGTCTGCGGGAGAGGGGTGTCTAGAGCCAGCGGCGGGCTCTAAACTGGTGCGAAAGCAAATTTTCTTGGTTATAATGCGCCGGTACAGAAGAGCAGGCACTTTCCCCCCACTCCCACCCAGACCCACAAAGCGCCGTGTCGTTAGCACCGTTTGCAGTAAGCAGGTACCAGTCCCCTTTCGTGACAATGTATTTTATGAAGAACTAAGCAGAGCGGTTTAGGGAAACATCCCCGGTGATCCCTTGAAAGTGAGGTGCTAGTAATCGACAGTTATCCCTGCAGACGGCCATATCCCAGGCGATGTTCCCATGCAAAGTTCACCCGCAAAGAAGAGTGCCGCTTTACTCTATCATTAAAAAGAAAAAAAAAAAAAAAAAGTCCGCCAAAACATTCCCGTGTCGACTTACATTTAAAAGTATTGCTAGAATCGATGCCTTGAACTTGACCTTAGATTTGTTAATCCAGGAAATATAGTCACTGAGAGGAAAAAAAATAATCCTATCGCGTTGCCTCTGGCAAAGGAGCATTTTCTGCATACCAATTCGGGATATAAACAAAGCACAAGAGCTATGAGAAATATAATGTGCCCTCTAGATTAAGTCCAGAAAGCTACAGAAAGTGAAATGCCTCAACGCCGAGACCAGCCTGTCGTAGTTAGACTGTTTCTGAGATGCCGAGATCCACACTATGCCACAGAAATTCACGTCAAGGTAATTGACTGGGATTCTAAGCTAAATTGAATTTTATAGGATATAAGGTTCTCTCTAATGCACATTAAATTTTAACAATGATTTATAAAGGTATTTCAATTTTTTATTTAATTCTTTTGCCCAACTCGCCAAGAAACACATCAGATTTTACTGTACCACTGCTAACTTTATAGGAGAGCCTTATGCACATATCGTGAAACCCACGGAACTAAAGACATTTCTTCATCAATTCTTGCTTTAGGGGGCGGGTACAGGAAGTATCGCTATACCGGGACTGTCAAATCAACGACTTCAAAGCTCCAACTTCATATTTTGATGGACTCTCAGAATTGTATTATAATTAAGGTACCTGTACTTGTGCAAATTTTATAGGAAGCTATTCGTATAACAAGAGCTTAAAGTACGTGCTGCAGTTTAGGATGCGATCATATGCCCATGTACAACTCAGCCAGCTCGTAAGGATCCTTTCTCGTCTCCTCTCTCATATGTACAGCAAAGATACCCATACAAACAGCTCTTCCTCCAAGCCTAATATGGCTGCTCTTGCCTGTGCCCGGGTGGGAGCCCGCTCACTGTCCCGCTCGTTTCCCTTTCCCGACTTTTCAACAAATTCTAATATCAGTCCTTTCAGAAATCGGGTCTCAAAAGCATGACGGATCCACATTGCAGAGCCCGAGTGAAATTGGGCAGAACGTCCAGAATGGGACCAGGCGAAGGGTGGGTGCTAATCGCTCTTTCTCTTTCGGTTTTATTTTCCCATCAAATGTTCATACAGCACAGTATTTAGAAATCCTCACATATTTAAATGTAAATCAGCCACTATCTGTAGACGAAGTCCATGCGAGATTGCTTTGTATCAAAAACCAAATTTTTTTTCCTTTTTTTTTTTTTTTTTCTCTTGCCTACCCGAAGGCATTTCGAAGCCAGGATGGAAATAACCCTCTTTTTCATTACTCTTCACCCAAGCCGACCATATAGGTCGTTTTATACGATCGGGAATAAATGAAAGCAATTTGCTTAGTGCGTTCAAATCAAGGCGATTACGACGAAATTCAGATTAATTAAAACTGACAGGTTACAATGCCCGGCTGGCATTTTTCTCTCTAGATACACACAAACAATGGCGAAAAGCAGACCGGTTAAACATCCTTCCCCATATTTCTTCCACACACAGCCGTCCACCCTCCTCCCCGGCACTTGAATGATTAAAATAATCTCAGAGGCAAGTACACGGGAATAAAACAACCGGGGATAAAAACCAGGAGACGCTTTTCCATGCAGCCTGACCCAGCTCTGCAGTACAGCACGGCGCTGCACAAAGCCAAACAACCAGCAGCTCTGTCTGCGAGTCTGCTCTCGTCCTGGGCTCTGACCCCAGCCTCTCCTGGCGCACTTTCCTGCCAAGGGACCTCTTTGCTTCCCACCTATGCTAGAGAGGAAAGCAGCATCCCTGGGGAAGGTGGAGCCGGCACCCAAGCTAGGAGAAACAGTCTTACTTTTCTCAACTGGCTCTCCGGCTCTATTAGCATCAGCTCAGGCAGCCGCCTGCCCCCAGGTCCCCGCAGGAGAAGAGGCACTTCGGCCTCAAACACCGTGGGAGAAACGGAGTGGGGCGGCTGGGTGGGCTGGGGGGGAGCAGGGGCCTGGGAAACTCTCCACAAAGGCCTCCAGAATGACTTCGCTCCACTCATGCAGGGGGCTCTTTGCGAGGGGACCGGGTGGGTGTTTGCTGTTGGCTTGTTTGCTTAGTTCACCACCGAGCAGGGAGAGAGGAGAGACATTGAGCCGCCTCCAGGAAGAGCACGAAAATCTTACCCCAGCATCCAGAAGTGTCTCGCCTGTGCAAAAATATATCCCCACGGAGACTGACAGTTAGGATCCCGCGCTGGGCTGTAGATCTCCAGTTCAGTGAGGATGGATTGCATATTTTTTGGTTTCCTCTCTTACAGATTAAATATACACGGTCCACCAAACACTTCTTCTCGATTTTTCAGTGTCTTGGGTTGTTGTTGATGTAGGGGTTTGTAATTTTTTTTGTTCTAGTTGTTGTTGGTTTGCCTTTGGATGGAGAGAAATCTAGCCACTGGGGCACACCGTCCTTCCTGCCAGCTTCAGGCAAAATGCAGCGATATCACAGGCTAATGACGATTATTGCTATTATTATTACTACTACTATTATAGCTATTTTTTTCCCCCTCTCTCTTCCCCCCCGCCCTCTCTTTCTCTGTTTCTCTCCTGGTCCCTTAGGATTTCCGATGGCGATTTGCACACAAGGTGGTAGCGGGAGGCTAAAATGCTGTCTAATTCCACGGATTCCCATCGCACGAGTAGGAGAAATAAAATTAAAAAAAAAAAAAAGAAAAGAAAAGAAAGAAAAAGTCCCAGTGTTTTTGATCACGAGACACCCGGCCGTTCCTCCCCAGTACACCCCGGGTCACAGTACAGTAATGACCGTGGGTTGTGCGTTGTAGGACTTGACCTTTCCTACGTAGAAGAGGGCGCTTTACGCTAAGGGGAGGGAAGGGAGGGGGAAGCGGCGGGAGGAAGAGAGATGCTCTCTTTGGGGATGTTTAATCACAGTTCAGATCTAGGAACGGGCAAAGCTTCTGCCTTGCAGTACGCCATGTTGAAGCTATTCACTGGAGGAAAAAAAATTATTCTTTTTGGGGGTGCGGGGGCGGGAAGGAGGCCGAAGGGAGGAGGATAGCCTTAATGAACATTAGCGTTTCGTACCCTAGTTCATGAATCAACTGCATCAAGGGGGAGGGGGCCCAGGGGCAGGGAAAGGCTCACGGCGTGGCCGGACCCCCGCCCCCGCGGCCGGGGCGCAAGGGCCCGTCCGGCACCCACCGCCCCACATTCCCCCGGGCCCCCCTGCAAAGTCCTCCCCCTGGTTCCCTCCCCCTCTTCCTTTTGGACTCCTTTAAGGGCCGAGAGTGCGCAAGGACATCTCTTCAGATCCTCATGATAGCGCATTGAAACGCATCTAAATGTTATGAATGGCGACAAACGGCCTTTTAGCGCCTGCCAATATTTTTTTTGTATTAAACGCTGTCTTGATTTTATTGCTAATGCTGCCCACGGAGAATGCTGAAATGCACCAGGAATGGGATTTTATTTACGTCGTAGATATTTTTAATGTATAGGCTAGAGACCGAGATTCTTACCCATTCTCTCAGACATATATATATATGTATATACACACACACTTATATATATATTAACTCGTTTTTCTGGAAGTAACAGGAGATTTCCCTAATATTTCAACACTGAGGACAACATTCCAGGGTATTTAAACTGGAATCTTTCTGAGCAAAAGGCAGCCGAAAAAAAAAAAGATTTAGAGTTATTCTTTTTCGGAAATATGCTCCTGTCAAGGTTTATTTCCCATAGCAAACCACCTTTGCTACTGCCAAGTGCTCTAGGCAGGGATAGATTAAATACCAGATTATTCTCTGGGTGGGAAAAAGTGTAGCATTTGTTATACCTGTCTGTCCGCGTCAAGACATAAGGACATTTTCTGCCCATGGGAAAACTGAGGGACCCACGACGCCAAGAATCAGGCGATTATAAACTAACATTTCCAGACACTGGGAATTAAAATGTATGTCTCTGAATCCAAGACTGGAAGTGAACAACGTGGAGATTGAAGTGAAACTGAATTTTTTTTTTTTTGTCTTTAATTATATTGCGCATTTTGCGCTAGGAATGGAATGGTGCTCTGATGTTAGTGCTCCCATAAATACACTAAATATACAGTAATAGCAATAGCTTGCTCCCTCTGTCCCTTGCATCTCTTTCCACATCTGCGAAAATTATTACACCTAACATTCTTGATTCAAGGGAAGCTGAGAAAATAAAGACTGTACGATGTTTACATACGTTTTGGTTTTCAGTTTTGTCTTTCTTTTCCTTCCAAATCCTTCTTCCGCCATATTTTCTTAACGTTTGCAAATAAAACTCCTTGCACACGTAACTCTACGCAGTAATCCCGGCACAGTAAGTTCCCTACCACCATTTTAAAACATTCTCTGTAACGCGGGGAGTATAAGTAATAATTCTCTTTGAAACGTGTGCAAGGACGGACGTCGTGAATTAATGTATCACGTTGCTTAATTATTTTCGTTGGTGATAATATTCACTTGTAAAACGTATTAGGGATGTGTTTTAGGACTCTGGCGGCAGATTGGTGAGAGGGGAATATGTAGTACAACAGCAATTTGTACTTGAAAATGTATGTGCCAACAGCTTTTGGACGGTAAATGAAGGCAATAAATAACGTGAACACACACACACCTACATGCCCGCTCTCCCCCACGCTCCGAGGCCGCGTCTACCCGGCAAAGGGAGATGGAGGGAGATGGAGGGAGATGGAGGGATGGAGGCGCGGGGGACCGCGTGGGTGCAGCCGTGGATAGGCAGACACGCGGGACGACAGAAGCGAGGGCAGGAGTGCACGCAAGGCCCGCGGAGAGCGGATCTTTCGTGACTCGGAAGGCGGCAGGCAGACCCCACCGTCTTGGTGCCCCGAGCCGCCGCACGGCCGCCGAGTGCTCCCCCGGCCGCCTCCGCTCCCCTCTGCTCCCTCTTCTCGGTGCCCTGCACAGCCAGGCACGGGGCTCCCTGTCTTTGCTCACCTGATCCAGCCCCTCGCACAGTGGGATGTTTCTCCGGAGGAGGCTCGAGCCGAGCCCGGAGGAGGAGGAGGAGGCAGCGGCTCGGCTCCGAGCGGCCTCCCCGCGGCAGCGGCCGCCGCCCGCCCGAGGCTTTGGGGGACACCCCGGTGGGTGGGGGGCTCCGTCGCTGGGCTGGGGTGCTGCTGCTTCCCTGCCGGGGACTCTCCGCTGCAGGGCCGGGAAACATGACCTGCTCGTCCTGCTAGAGCCTAGGAGAGCCTCGAGGCTGACTTACATGGTAGCAGGGGTCGGATCCAAAATGTTACCTTACTCCTGCCAGCGATCGCGAGTCAAACGCTCCCCGTTTTACCCTGTGAAATATATACGCGGCTGAGCTATTTGAACAGTAGTGGGAATTTAAATTCGCTAATCCACAGTCAGTCTTGAAATGCTTAGCAAATTTGAACGGTAGGTAGTTCAGTGCGAAAACATAATCTTCAAATGCTAGTTCCGATTAAAAGTTACCTTTAAAAAAACCCTAAAAAACCAAACCAAACAAAAAACCCAAAACAAAATTTAAAAAGACCCCCACAAACAAATAAAACCCCAAAACCTGCAATTATACTAATGTCGGCCGTGTTCCCATTGTGGGCTTCTTTCAAGGCGTCCCTGAATTGTATCCCTCCGGGGCAAGGTCTGAAAATAGAAGATCCTGACTAAGGTAAGCAGGATTCAGTCCTCTGTATCACCCCCAGCTCCTCCGACCTGAAGTAAATATAATTTGCGGAGTCTCATGCAATAATTACACAGGCTGCGAAATGGCACAGGTTAGGAAATATAACGAAATAAACAAAATTATTCACTCAGAGGAAGAACAAGTGTAATTCACTAGTGGCCTTCTGCGGGCAATTTCTCTCCTTCAGCAGAAAACGTCGCAAGCAGACGGTGGGAAGGCGGCTGTGCGGTGCCCGCAGCCGAGGCAGACAGCCCGTGGGCAGCAGGTACCGCCGGTGGGACACAGGTCCCCGGCGCCAGTCCCCAGCCCCAGCCCTTCGAGCAGGGTATCAGGGCTTCCCGCAGCTAGAACAGCTCCAGCGCGGACTTTTCTGCCTGCTCCAGCCCCGCTGGAAATCCCAGGCCGTGGGGATACCGTGGTGGTCCTGGAGTCTACCGGCTCCTCCGTGATTCCCCACGCCCGTGGGCAGCCCAAGGCCCTGCCCGCCGTGGGCGGGTGTGGTTGAGCCCCTGGATCTTTACCCCTGGTCCTCGCACGGTGTCGCAGGCCGGGTGCTTGTCACAGGGGGCCGATACCCTGTCACCCCGAAGCGCAACCGAACCGCATGGTCTGGGAACCGCCTGCCAATAATGTGACACTCCTAGGCTATTTTCGCAGCAGGATGGGATTTCTCGCTCAGAAATTCCCTGACCGGCCTCAGAAGGGACGCATCCAAAATTCCCACACTCCGCGGCCGCGGGTTTCCCGCGGCCTGAGAAACCACAGGGCTTTGCAGCCCGAGAAACCACAGCGGTTCACAGCCCTGCGCGGCCGCACACGGTGGGAAGGGTAAAATCCCTAAAGTAGGGCAAAGCCTCCGACACGAAAGCCTCTTGGAAAATAAATCCCGCTCCTGCAGGTAGTTTTCATGTCAGTTATTGCACGAACGCGTTACAGTCAGATCTGAGGGACGGAAATCGCTCTGCGCTGATCCCTGCAGAGGTGGGTCCTTTTGAATTTCAGAAATGTAAGGCTAGAAGCGCCCAGCGAGCGCGGCATATGATACCCTCTAAATGTACCGTAAAGGTTCCCCAATAGCTCTAATTAGAGCTACAGACCACCGCAGGAGACAGACGGCTAAAGCAAACTTCTCTTTGTGGCCGACCAAAGCCGCCCTCCACTCACGATCCCGGCCGGCCTGCGGCTCCTCGCACGGCCCCAGCATCCCTCAGCGGGGCACCGGCTGGGCACCGCGTCAGCTCCGCCGCTGCCCGGTCAGAGACAGAGACAAGAGAGAGCACGGGAAGCACAACCTGCTCGGCGCTGTGCCTTGCACGTCCCGAGGCGCTGTACGGAGCCGTGCGCGGTCGGGCGGTGCCGGCGGGGCCGGGATGCGGCCGGGCCGGGATGGGCTGGGGCCGGGATAAGGCTGTGCCGTGCCGGGATGCTGCGGGGCCGGGATGAGACCGTGCCGGGATGCGGCCGGGGCGGGATAAGGCCGTGCCGGGATGCTGTGGGGCCGGGATAAGGCCGTGCCGGGCCGGGATGCTGCGGGGCCGGGATGCGGCCGGGCCGGGATGCTGCGGGGCCGGGATGCGGCCGGGCCGGGATGCTGCGGGGCCGGGATGCGGCCGGGCCGGGATGCTGCGGGGCCGGGATGCGGCCGGGCCGGGATGCTGCGGGGCCGGGATGCGGCCGGGCCGGGATGCTGCGGGGCCGGGATAAGGCCGTGCCGGGATGCTGCGGGGCCGGGATGCTGCGCGGGCGCGGCCAGGTGCGGACGCCACCCCGCGCTGGCCACGAGGTGGCGCTGTCGGCCCGCGGATGCTGCCGGCGCCCGGAGCTGTCAAAAGTCAAGGTCACAAATCGGCTTTTTCCCCCTCAAGGTCAAGGTTTCGGGCCTTGCCCGGCCTGTCATCGCCGCGCAGCCCCCCCCCTCCCCGCGGAGGCACGGGCAGGCTGGGCAGCGCGCCCCCAGCCCCGGGCTCGGCCGCCGGCCTCCATTTCCCGGCGAGGGCTGCGGCACTGCGCTCGCACCATCCTGGTCTTCCACCCCCGTCCCCCAGCGCGGCTGCAAGAGCACTGTTCAACATTACCGAAACATTGATAGTTTAGGAACGCCGGTTATCAGGCGTGCCTGCCCGCACATAAACACCGCCAAGAAAAAGAAAACAAAATCCACCATCTACACACAAGATACATACTGAAAGACAACAGTATTATAATTATAAGACAGATGCATTATATTTTTCTATTAAATGCGCATAGGAGTGGAAAAAAATGAAGAGTATTTCCTTCAGGTTTTATTACAGTGACTATTTTATTAACAGTATTAATACTACTATACTTCTACACGTCATGGGTTTTCATTTTTCAGTAGAAATATATAAAAAAAAGGGTGCATAAGTACATTTTCACAGTGCGCTGATTTTTTTTTATTTACAAGATAGCTTCTTATAGTGAATAAAAACAAAATAATGTGCTGGTTGAAATAACTGATTGGATTAAAAGGTGCTGTAAAAAGAATCCCTAAACATTCTACTGCGGCCTCAAAACAGACAGTAAACAAGGAGAAACGACTAATTACTTATAGATCAAATATAGATTACATAAATCAAAATATTTCTGGGAAAAAAAAATGTATTTCAGTTCAAAGTTCTTGGGTATTTTTTCCCAGGCCATTTTTTTTTCTACTGTAAAGAAATGCCAATATTCAAATATTAAAAATTTCCGGGGACTTAGAATATTAATTATTGACGATTATTTCAGGTTTAAAATAGCCAGAGTCCTTTAAAATGTATCTATTGTATGGTCTGCAGGAGAAAAAAATAAAATTAAAACCCCCAAACAGACAAAAACCCCCAGTTTAGATGACAAGAATTCATCTGTGGAAAACAAAAAATAAAACCGAAAGACATCTCCAAGCAAATATTTTCCTTTCTATCCTCACTAATTTGCGATGTTTAAATTTACTATCAAGATAGATCCTCCACAGAACTTCCTTCATTACTGATGTCTCTGAAATCCTTATTCAGTACCTTCGAGGTTTATTATTACTTTTTGACAATAAATGCATTGCTTAAAAACATACAGTAATTGTAATTGTTTCACTATGGTTTACCTGAGCAGTCATTCAACATACAGTTTGGATTGCAATGGAAGAAAACCAGATCATGTGTCCACATCGACCTCCTCACGTTAACCAGCTCTCGCATCGTGGCCACGAAGAGTCTTCTTTCCAATAGTAGGGTCTTAGAAATATTTACAAGTTTCTCAGAAAATCGTGTCTAATTGAAAGTGTATCTCTCGGAGCTGGCCTTGTGGGCTGTACAGTCTGTCAGTGATACTGGCTGGCTGTTTGGGATTTCAGGAGAACTGTCAGTTTTCACCATTTTGCTACAGCAATATTAAAAAAAAAAAAAAAAGAAAAAAAGGAAGAAGAATAAGAAAGAAAGGCTATAATTCCAAAGATACAGATCTCTTGTTCTGAAAGAAGAGGTTCATTGTCTTTTCTCTTTTTAATTATTATTAATAATTACTTTAATCTGAACACACACACAAAAAAAAGAAGTTCTGAAACTCTTGAATTGCTGCTTCTCCATTTTTAATCCATTAACTGGTAGTCTTCAATTTGTTGATCACTTTTTTCTCTTTGACCCTTCTGTTCTGGAACCAAATTGTGACCTGTCTCTCTGATAGATTTGTAGTCGCCGATATCCTCCTCCTCTTGTCTTTGGTTATGAATTTATTTGTAGCATATTCCCTTTCGAGTTCTTTTAACTGGACCTTTGTGTAAGGCACTCGTTTCTTTCTTCCACGTCTGTACGAGTTGGCATCCGAGGGATGAGAAACGACGTCTGGAACAGAAAAACCATGCAGGGAAGCGTTAGAAAATCGCTCGAACCGGCTAGGACATCTTCAAGAGGCACAAGGACAAGGGTTAGAGCACACTCCTCCGCCTGCCCCGCTGGATTTAGCTGGTAAAGCCCGGCTCAGCACTGGGGACTCCTCTTTCCCGGCTGCCGCAGGCAGCTTTTAGGCAGGGAAAGGCTCATTTCTGTCAGACGGACAAATAATAACAAACCCCACGTAGCCCGGCCAGGGACTCCGGGAAGGACCGAGAGGGGCTACAGAGATTTACAGAGCTCGCTTACTTCGTGCTCTATGGAAAATAACACCACAGCCCTTCCCGCGGCCCTTTTCAGCTGTTTCCTCTCCCGGGGCCGGCCCGGCGAGGCGGGATGTGCCGTGCGCCCGCGGGGGGCAGGGGGCGGCACCGGTGCCGGTCCAGCATGTGCGGACCGGGCCGGGATGGGACCGGGGACGGCGGGCGGGACGGCGAAGGGCCGGCCCGGGCCGGGTTATCAGGGAGCCCCGCCGGCGGGATACCCGGGAGAGGCGAGCGGGGCAGGATGAAAAGGAGAGACAGGGGGAGCCATGCAGGTGTATTACCCGGGAGAGTGGATTTCCAGAGGTGAGGCGGCTGGCTCTGCTCCTTGGGGCAGTACACTTGCCCGTTCCAGCCGTTCGTGATGGCCCAAGGCTGGTAGCTGTCCATGGGGAGAAGGGGGTCGTGGCGCGGCTCGCCGGGGCCGCCGATGGCGGGCACCACGGGCATATCCAGATAACCGGGCACCGGCTGGTAGGGCCCGGCGGCGTAGCCCTGGTAGAAGGCGAATTCCTTGGCCCGCGACGTGAACTCCTCGCCGGAGACCGAGGTGTCCATGTACTTGTCGGCGAAGGTGGAGGCGGGCTGGGCGCAGGACTTGATGGCGTTGTGGTGGGTCATGCGACAGGGGTAGTAGCCGCTGCCGAAGTAGCCGTAGGGCAGCGCGGCGCCGGAGGAGCTCTGCACGGCGGCGGAGCAGGGGCTGCACTGCTTGACAGCGGGCTCGGCCATGCCGGCGGCGGGGGCCTCGCTGGAGGTGTAGGCGGCGGCGCTGGGGGCGGCC
Source organism: Passer montanus (assembly GCF_014805655.1). Lineage (NCBI taxonomy): Eukaryota > Metazoa > Chordata > Aves > Passeriformes > Passeridae > Passer > Passer montanus. The sequence continues at coordinate 10,937,472 of NW_024356505.1, read as the reverse complement.
AGGGGCGCGGGGTGAGCCATCAGGTTGCGGCAGGGGTTGGCCGCCGCCGCCGCCGCGAAGTTGCTGCCGGCGTGAAACCCGTCCATGTTCTTATTGATCTCATCCAGGCTGTTGTCGTAGAGGAACATGACGGGCTCGATCCAGCGGGGGTGGAGGAGCACGGAGGCTGTCATAGCCCGCTCCGCATTGAGACTAGTGGCTCTTTTTTAAAAGCCCCAAAGACTGAAAAAAGAGATACTCAATCTCCGGGACTTGACCAGGGCTGACGCGCCAGCGTCGCGCCAGGCCGGCCCTCATTGGCCCGCCCGCCCCCACGTGATATGCAAAGCAGCTGATAAACATCTGAGGGAATAAAGCGGAGATAATTAAATAACGCAATCAGCGCGCGGGGCCGGGTCCCGGCCCGGGGCGCGGGCACGGGTGCGGGCGCGGTCCCGCCGCCGCCGCGCGGGACGAGGGCGCCGGGGGCGGGGGGGGGAGGACCGCCCGTCCCTTCTCCTTCCCTCCCTCCCTTCCTCCCTCCGGCCCTCCCTCGCCACCGAGGCGTGAGCTTTTTGGCCCCGTTGTTGCCGCGGCGCACCCCCCGAGGTGCGGGGCTCCCCTTGGCACCCCGCCTGCTCTCTCCTTGCGCCGCTTTCCTTGAGCCCTCCCCGCCCCGAGCGCCGCGGAAACCCCGGAGGCCTCCCCTCGTCCCGGGGGGAAGATGAGCCGCACCCCTTCTACCCCTTCCTCCGCCGCTCGGAGCCGCCGCCTCTCCCCGGGGAGCGCTGGCGGGGCCCCGGCCGGGTGACGCGGAGAGCCCACCGCAAGCTGAGGGAGGAGAATCGTTCCTCGGGCGCAGCGCTGGGACACATAAGGCTGTCGAAACGGAGCCTCCCGGGGTCTTTTCTGGGTGTTTTCCTCCTTCCTTCCCGCCCGTCGAAAGCCCAAGACCCATCTCGCTCCTCTCGCCACAAAGTCTCAGAAGTCAGATAAGAGGAACTGACGGGGAAATCCCCATTTTATTTATTATTATCTTTTAGGAAGGTCTTGGGAAGCGGGAGAGTTAAGTGGATATTCATCGTGATACAGCTGTATTATTTGTTGCCGTAATAATAAAACCTTGGGCCTACGATTCGATTTGAATCTTTTTCGGCTGTAAAATATCACGACGGCTTGCACGGTGTATGCACGGACCCTCGGCGTTTTCTGTGTGTGTGTGTGTGTGCGCGCTGGGAAAACAAAATGGATTATCGGCTGAAAAAGAAGGGTTTTTTTGGAAGGCCGTACCACTTTGCAAGCGAATGCTAGAAAAAAAAAAACCAACAGCTCCGTTCTCTTTTCGGGACGGATTTTTCATAGGGTGAAATAATTTCAATTTTCAATATCCTCCCAGCTCCCATCGGCGCGGATGCTGCTCTCCCCCAAGCTTTTCGCGCACAGCCTTGAACCCAGAACCCTCCATCCCTGAGCTATCAATAAACTTGACCTAAAGCAGCGTTCGTCTCATCGTTAACAGCTCTCAGCCCTCACGCGTGTGCACAAAACAGCCACAAATACTCCCATCCTGAAAACTAATTTTTTCCCCCAATTGCGTGTTGCTTTGTTTGGAGTCTGACAGCTCGGCGTATTTATTATCCTATTGTGCTTTCCATTGACGTTGTAGCATTGTTTTACCCTCATGGCTACAAGCGCAGAGCAATCCCGGGACGTACATTGTTACCGAGCAGGCTTTTCCTTGCCTAGCGCAGAGCTGCCAGCCATGAGAAATAGCTCTTTGGCGCCCAAGGATATTTTTTCAAGGTGCTTTTTCCGTGCCCTAAGTTGGGATACCTGAAGTCTCTGTCATCCCCCTGCTAATTTAGCAGCATTTAGCCGCTTTTTTCCTTCATTGTAGCCAGTAAAATGTTCCCACTTTAACTTCGCACACTCTTTTCCGCATTTTTCCTCAGGGCCAAAAGCAAATATTTATTCCACGCATATTTTCCCTTTTCTTTCAGGCTCCAGTTTTGAAACCTGTGGATTTCTCCGGCCAAACATTGCTTGACTGCCATGAGTTGGTTCGGTTTGTTTCCCTCGGTTTTCTCGAGGCTGCTTCTGAAAATCGCTTTGCAGGACGAGGGAGGAGAAGTGGGAAGGGGAGGCAGCTCTATGGGGCAGCGCTGTTTTACATACGGGTTAGACACGGCTAGAGGCCAAGGTCAAGTTGAAAGTTGCAGTCTAGCCAATGTGAGAACTGTCATTCACAGCCCGAAGATCTGTCTGATTTGTTAAAAAGCGGGTAGCCATGAGAGCACTAATCTCTCCAGCTCGCCTCTACCCCCCTCCCCAGCCCGCCCCCACTCTCCAAACTCCCCTCAACCTCAGCCGCAGAGAGTTTCTCGCTTATCTGCCTCTACTTTCCCAGCTCCTTTCCATAAGGAGGGAGAAGTCTTGTGAAGCCGTGGCTTTCAGCCCCGGCGCACACTGTACGAGCAGTGCGTGTGGGGTGTCCGGCCGGGGGGCAAGGGGGAGCATCCGGTCTGCTGACTTTTGGTGGTTGTTATTTTGTTTTGTTTACCCTCCTGGGGCTGTTCCAGCCCTGTGTGCTAGAAGAAGGGAGATTAGATTAGAGAGCTTGCTTTTCTCCCTTCTCCGCACGCATCCCGTACTCACTCTAGAGGTCCACTGATTAATTATGGAGGAAGGCCATGCTCGTCACTGATGATAAGAGCAGTAATACAACAGTTCTCTTTCCCTGTTTGCCATGATGTGAGGAGGATTTCGGGAACGGGACTGTTTCCTCAAAATAGGCAAAAATGACATCTGCAGGGTGCGTACGCACCATCAGAAAAACAGTGTTGTCGGACACGGGGCTCCACGCTTTGTTTTGCCTTCCTCATTTAGATGACTTTTAATAAATTATTGACACCGAGAGAACAGAAAAGCCTCGTCAGATGTTTTTGATGCCCCCGATACCAAATTTTAATTCCTCAGCTATAATTTCTTCCTACCTTAATGGGTGTCTGACACTAAATGTTAGAAAGGAACCGTGAGGGCTGAAGGCACCCGTCAGAACAGATGTTCTTCGAAAATCGTGGACCTTGTAATGAACACCAAGGATAAAAACACTCCCGAGGTTACCCCCCCTTGCCTTGAACATATACCATTCCCTACCACTTGTGGAAGAGCTTTTACTTTTCACAATGTAAGTCTTGGGATGAGCTGGATAAATTAACCAAAACTAAGGAGCCACTGTTTGATTTGAGCGTCTTTGGAAATGTTAATTGATAATTAAATGCTTCCATACATGCAACAGACAGACCAATCAAAGTTTCTTCCAATTATTTTATTTTCTTTTTTCTTGTGAAATAACGTTAGAATACAGCCCATACAAGCGCATGGTAGAACCATAGCGATTTTCAGGAGAACTAATGCAAACCTCCGAACTGCTTTGCATTTATATAGAGTGTGAAACAACTTGGAGAGAAATGCATCTGTTGAATCGTTTCCTCTAAAACGAGTATTAATTCCTTGGGGAGCCGGACTATGAACAACCATGATCAGTAGGAAGATTTTAAAAGGTCCTGAATCTTTTCACAGGCAGGCAATTTCTAACTGATGGTAGTCACTCATCGCAGTGCACGGCCATGCCCATCTCATCGGGAATTATAAAATGCTGAAGTGGCATTTTTAAACCTCGCTGCATCGAGAGTGGTCAGAAGCATTTCACCCACTTCGCAGGTGTAAGCAAGAGTGGAATTTGGCCCTTACAAGTGCTTTAGAACAGGTCACTGTGTGTGTTCCTGACGCCATGAAGCTAAGAATAGTCTTGCCAGTGAGGACAGCAGCAGTATGGCCTTAAACGTGAAAATATTAACTACTTTTAAATCTCTTTATATTATAGGAATATGGCCACTCATTCACTTCTAAAGAGTCCCTAAGATTTCTCTTAGAGAAACCAGGAGTCCTTTCAGATGAAAGACAAATTTTGAAAAGATGGAGTTTGTCGGCTCTGTATCTAAAAAGCTTTTTTCCCCCTCCCAGACCCGTCTTTGTGTGATAACACACGCACCCTCCGCAGCCCTGCCGCGGGAATGCCTGGCTGAGGAGAACGCAGATTTCTTGTAGGTTAATCACAATCTACGAATACAGGAAAAAAAAAACCCAAAACCCCAAAAGAAAAAAAACCCAAAAAATCCAACTCAACCCCAAACTGTTGCCCAAAGAAATCCACTCTTACTTTTTCATGCACTGCTTAGAGCTAATTAATAAGCATGAAGGAAAAAAATCGCGTCTGATTGCTGAAAATATATGTTTGTCACGGAGTTAAATGCCTCTAAACCCGCTAAAATATCTTAGCTGATAATGGAGGAGCTAGAGGGTGATCTTAGTCACTAATAATAATCGTCCTGCAGAGTTCAGGATTTTTGGAAGAAGCGGGAGTAAAGTGATAGCAGGACCAAGAGCCTTAATCGAATTTGATTTTCACGAGCAAATGAAATTTACCTGCCAGAAGGGTAATTTGGAGCAGTACTGTCGCGGCTGTTTTCTTCCACAATTTCTAAAGCATCAGGGATTGAGATAAACATTCCTGAGTCCGTTTTAAATACACTGTGTCTTTCAGGATATTCATGTGTTTCTAATGGAAGTAAGCAGCTTTACGAGCGGCTTTCGCAGGACATCTTAACTCTCTCCCTCCCACTGCGGGCTAAGGGGGGTGCTGTGATAATTACAAAATAAGAAGAATTTGTAACAGCAAATGCAAAAGGGGAAGAGCTCGGAAAAATTTGTGAAGGCGTCCTAAAAATCCTCAGGCGCACATTAGACACGAACCTATCTCTTTCAGTGGACCCAAACACTCAAACGGCACCTCCTGTGAAAAAGGTGTACTGGGAAACAATATCACCGCTTTCACCCGAAGTGTGGAACACGGTCTAATCTTAATGCAGCGAGGTCTCAGAAGATCGTTTCACTCAGTGGGTTTTTTTGGGTTTGGTGTTCTGTTTTGGATTTTTTTTTTTCGTATTTCAGCTTCAGAAAACACGCTGGAGGTATTTAATGTGATTAGAAATTAAAATGGGAATGATCCTGAAATCTGTCTCTCAGGCAAGGTCTCTTTTCTGATTTGTTTTGCTTTGCTTTACATTTTTTCTGTAGTATTTTCGGGGAGAGAAGGGGTGTGCGGTAGCTTTCTGCTTATATGTGGGGGGTGAAAGCAGCTGAAATCTGGCATTAGATGTTAGTAGCCCACTGAAAATATTTTCTTAAAGTGCCGTGTAAATGTAGTGATGAGGAGAAGCCTTTGCCGGCTCTCTGTCAGCCGCAGGCTGTTTGAACATAGTGATAAAGCCCCCCCCTTATAATTTCAATTAATTTTGCCATGCAAACTGAGACGGATTTATTTGCCAGCAGGTCTGCTCTTTCACACCAAGGGTGCCGAGAAAGTTCTTATTTTTCTCTTAGCGAATTCTGATAAGGAGAAGGCCTGGCTGGCCATGCAGTAGTTTATCTGGTCGATTCCATCATCCAGTTGAAATGTTCTGAACGTGTGATAGCAACAGACGACAAAATTATACTCAAGTTACTCCTCCTTGATATTCTTTGGCTTACCCTCAGATTTTCGAGATCTAGCATTTTGAGGGTAAATTAATTTCTCACCTTATCTACCAGTAGGTCACATTCTTGTAAAAAGAAAAGAAAAGAAAAGAAAAGAAAAGAAAAGAAAAGAAAAGAAAAGAAAAGAAAAGAAAAGAAAAGAAAAGAAAAGAAAAGAAAAGAAAAGAAAAGAAAAGAAAAGAAAAGAAGTACAGTAAGCTACAATAACATATCCTCTCTATTTCTGCTGTGAGTTTGTAATAATTGCTACCACATGATCACATGGTGTATTGTTGCAGCCTGATTACAATTAAACTTATCCCTCCACCTTTTTCATTAGAGGAAGGAAAAAAAAGTTCTTCCTGAGCTTCAGGCCCACTTTGTGCTGTTTTATTTCCCTTTGAAAAGCTGTCGGAAAGAAGCCGAAGTCTCTTTCCTTTACAGTGCGAGAGAAAGCGTTTCCAAAAACCCTTTCTCACCATAACTTTCTTGTAATAGCGTGACATTTACACATTACGCCCGACCAGGGGGGCTCAGGGGCAGAAGTGGACTCTGCTGCTCTCTACAAGAAGTTGCACAGTTTTTATTTTATTTTATTTTATTTTATTTTATTTTTTATTTTTTGTACGCTGAGCCCAAAGTCGTATCTTCACCTAGGGAGGGAAACAATGAGGCTTTCAGTGTTAAAGACGTCCGTGAGCGGTATCTAGAGAGAGAAAAAAAAAAGAGTGAGAGAGAGAGAAAAAAAAATCATACAGGAAACATTGGACATGTTTGCCTTTACTGGAAGACAGCTGTTTGAGTACATTCTTCAAGAGGGTTTTTGGTTCCCTTTCAGAAGTGGTTTGAGTGATTAAAACATTGCCTTGATGGAGGCAGTTTATCTCTAATGTCTAGCTCTGTCAAACAACTCTTTTTCCTCTCTTTTTCAGCCCTTAGCTCCGTTGAGGCTGTGCATACTGGGGGTTGTATTCGCGGCTGTCTTAACAAACATCTTGAGGTGCGGGGACTCACCGCACTGGCGGGAGGGGAGGATGGCTCTGGCTGGAAGGGATCTCAGCCACGAGTGGAAATCTTTCCTGCGGAGAGGGGGAAAAAACCAAACCAAACCAAACCAAACCAGAACAACACCAACAACCAAAGCCAAAACCCACCGGATCTGGCAACTCTTGTCAAATGCGGTGGGGAGGGGCGGGGGCGGTGCCGGAGCGGTGCCGTGGCTGCCACCCCGCTCCCCTCTGGCTCCTCCAGCAGGCCGGGCGCTGGCAGGCCGGCCTGGGGCTCGCAGCCTCGGGGGCAAGGCCCGTGCCGGCTCCGGGCCACGCTCCACCTGTGCGAGCAGGCGGGCACCGCTCACGGCTCCCTCCACCGCCTCCAGCAGCACGGGGTGGGTTTTGGCAATTGTTATTTCTCTGCTCCGTGGGTGAGGAGGGCGGTGCGTGGCCGCCATGCCCTGGGGAAGCGCGCACCCACGGGCGGCGGGAGCGCGCACCTGGAGCCAGCCCTGTGTCCCCTCGCCATGGCTGCTGTGTCGTGTGACCGCACGCGTGCCTCTCGCCTTGGCACACCCTCTGCTCATCCCTCTGCTGGAGCGAGGAGGGGAGCGGGGCGTCCTCGCCCAGCCCCAAGAGCATCCCACTTCTGGCTTGGCTAGAGCCGCCTTCTTGCGTGGGTGGGACCCCGCAGGGACAGCCCTGGGGACACGTTTCACAAAAAGCAAGGCACCATCTGCACGGATCTGTGATCACTTTCGAGCAGGAAGAGGCAGCTGGATTCGGCTGAGTCCTCAGCATGCTAAAATGACCTTCGTCCATGTCGTGGGTGCTCCCAGCACCAACCAACCACCTACCAGCAGAGCGCTACTCGATACCGTGATGTGATCCCGTCTTCCCTGATTAGCTTTACATTTCACCAAGCACACGCATTTTTGCTAAAAGTTTATTTGGTAAAATCCCAGTAAACCCGGGGTCTAGAGAATGCGTTCTAGTGCCTAGAATACATTTCTCAGGTATATATAATACGTGCTGTCTTTCATGACGAGAGACATTTGCTACTCTTCATGTTAGATGGAACTAATGTCTTTCTAGCCATACCGTGAACACATTTTCTAAATAGGAATTATACAGTGTTTTCCTTTAAACATAACACCAGCCAAATGCAGACTAGTCGATAACTTGCATCTCTGGGTAAGCATATTACTCCCTTTTTGCTGAATCATGAATTTTTTCCAAAGCTTATTGTATTTTATGTCTTCTTTAGATAAGCAGTTACATATGTGACTCTGTTGAAGGCTAAATCCCATTCTCACATACGCGACAGCTGACTGTGCTTCCATGATGTTATTTACTCTGGAATCAGCTAAAAACTGAGAGTCGTGGCTCCCCAGGAAAGGCGGGAGTGGAGTCAGACCCTAATTAACCCGCACACAGCGGACTCCAGCGGTTCACATCTGCCCACGCCTGGACTTAGATCTTCTCATCTGGGGCTCGAGCTTCATCTGCCTGAGCACGCCGGCTTGGAGCCCTCGAGGATGGCCGCTGGCCAGACCACCGGCACCGCCTGGCATTGCCACCCTGTGCCCCCACATCCACTCACACGCGTGGATGTGCGGGTATAAACTCTTCCACCCTCGCCGTGGACGGAGGGACGGGGGAAGAGCGGGGATGGCTTCAACCCAACGAAAGAAACCCTATTGCAGTCCCGGGAGCCTTTGCAGAGATACGCGGGGAGAAGGAGCCAGGCTGGTGCCAAGGGACTGGAGGGGAGCTGAGGGCACACGCCAAGATTCCCACGCTCCGAAGACAATTCGCCAAGTCCCGGGAGCCAAAGTATATTTAGTCCAATAATGGCACAGAGAAAAGGGAGTGGTTTCATAGCAACTCCTCTGACATGCAAAATAACGAGCGGCTGAACAATAAAGGTTCGTCTCTAGCCAAGCATGCCCCCTGGCCTTCTAGGGCAGATACCTAAAGGAAGAAATCCCCCCGTCCCCTCGCACGCAACCCGAGGCCATTTTCCTGCAGATGTAGCTGCCCTGGTGCCAGCGAGCCAACATCCTCGCTCGGAGCCGCTTCCTTCCTATTGTGGGGAAGATACTCGCTGCCTGCCAGCAATTACCAATTGTCATCCACTTTCACAAGACCGTATTTCTTCGCAATTTCTCTTGATGCGTGCGGGGACTATGTCAAATCCTCTGTCATCTCCCGGTGCGGCCCGCTGCCACACCGCCCTCCTAAAAAGAGAAAGAAAAAAGAAAGGAAAAAGAGAAAAGAAGACGCCGACCCCCCCGTCCCCTCAAACAGCTGGGTGTAACATAAAGCTACATATCATAGGTCATGTTGTAAAGGAAACATAAAGGCTGGCGCGCCTTTGCTCACTGAGGTATCCATATCCGCCAAACGCTGCTTCTTGCTGTTGCCAGGTCAACAAATTCTCAGCACAGGGGCGCTCCCTCGAAAAGTCCATCATGCCGTGTGGACGTGGATCCTATCTCAAACCTCTGCAGACAGACATGAGGAGCTCGACAGGCTGAGCGGATCAGGCCATTGGCATAGGGACCAGAGGGACGAGGGCACGTCCCACTGCCCCGGCCCGGCAGCCCACCTGCTGCTGGGGCAACAACACTCCACTCCAGCTCCCAAACCCAGGAAGCTTTACCATAGGAAAAATGTCACTGTGAGCTGACGAAGGCATGAACAGACACGTCATCATCACCACTTTGTGCGATGTAAATATTTGGCAAATAAAGGAGAGGGAGCTTGTTTGACCTATGAATTTTAGCAGGATTCTGGAGTGAGTGGGGTTCCAGGTCTGTGTCTACTCTGGGAGTCGCTAAAAGAGAGGTCAGAAGTTTATGCTGAGGCTCCTGCGAAGTTTGAGCAGTGCCTAGCTAATAGAGTAATTGTAAATTCATAATTAGCTTTCAATCAAAGCTTCATTTTCTGCAAATGGCACGACCGTGCCAAGTGGAAAAACAAATCCCCCCTTCGATGGAAAAACGAAATTATGTATACAAGCATCCCAATCATAGAATTAAGACTAAATTGCATTTATTGGGGGGGTTGTGTGTGTTATCGATTGTACTACTTTTTTTTTTTTAAACAATAACCACAAGATTGAAACCTTAAAAACTGTGAGCAAGAATATCCTAGCTGACATAAAAGTTGCCTGTATATAAAAAGAGAATCCCATATAACTCCACAGCGGAAATCGGTTAGCAAGTATCTTCTGCCGGTTTTCAGACATCAAATGTTCTTGCCATATGTCCGTTCTTATTTGTACACCAGCTAAGAAACCTGAAACGTATATATGCGATATTAAAACAAAACATGAAAGATTTTCTCCGAAATCTGTGAGAGGGGAATGTAAGTCTGAGGCGGGGGTTGAAGGAAGTAAAAAAACCAAGTGATGCTATTGCCAAAAGCTTTAATATTGAACAACCCAGCTGAAGCTTTTATCACGGTACGAAATTTACAGCCTAATAATTCAAACCTGTGTGCACATTGCAAGATGTCTCTTTGCTTTGCTGGGTATCCGACGAGACAGTTTTGCTTCCAAGGTGAGGAGCATTCCTGCAAGCCAGGGAAGTCTTTGGGAATGACAGGTGACTGGCAGCTTGAAGGGCAGAAAGGGTGAAGGAAAGAATAGAAAATAAGGTTATGGAAGATGGTGGCTTTTTAGGACCAGAAGAGATTTCTGATACCTAGTGTGGAAATATAAGTGTGGCATCTGTGGTCACTAAAGAAAAAAAAAAACCACAAAAAAACCCAAACCAAATAAAACTGAAAGAAAGAACAATAGTTTAAGCATTCACAAGTCGGAGATCTCCGAGCATCCTCATCATTTGGGCAGAGGATGGGGCTTCCCCCATCTCAGTTGCAACGTGATTAGGTAGCAATTAAGATATTACCTAATCACGTTGATCAGAGTGTTCAGAGTGATCTGAACTCCTTAGAAAAAGAGGGAATGTGGAACGGAAGGAGAACACCCAGTTAAGAAAATGCCCATCCAACGTTCCGCCAAACAGAAACAATCCTGGCACCAGATCTCACTGCAGCTTGGAAGCGCCTGTCGTGCCCAAAGAGGAGACACCTGTTTGTTAGGCAGGGACAGCCTGGGACCCCCGGTCACGGGATGATCTGTCACTAGAGTGCCGGAACATGTTTTAAAACTCAAGGTCAACGTCTCTCCCTCGCCTCCCCCACCTTCCCCGGGTCCTCCGTCCTCTCCCCGCGGCTTAAATGAAAGCACGAATTTCTGCCGTGGCATTGGGGAAGCCTGGAGCCGAGCTCTACGTGTGCTATATCCATCTCTCCTCCTCTCTTTTCTGCCTCCTCCTGCTGAGATTAGATTCTTTGCTCCAGAGCCGAGCTCTACGTGTGCTATATCCATCTCTCCTCTCTTTTCTGCCTTCTCCTGCTGAGATTAGATTCTTTGCTCCGGAAAGGAGCCAAAAGTGTTTCGGGTGAGCTCGGGTGCCCGCCGTCCCGCCGGAGCCGCGGGTCTCAGCGCCCCGCGTGTCCCGGCTTGTTCGGGTGGCCCCGCCGGCGGCCGGGGCAGGCTCCCGTCCCCTGCTGACGATAACCATCAGGGATTTGCAAGTGTAAACAGAGCCCCGGAGGCTGCGGGGTGTGGGTATCCGCGCCTGGGTTTCGAGCACCGCCCGTGCCAAAGGGAGCGAGGCACCGGGCGGAGCAGCACGGCAGGTTGTGGGGTCGCCCCCGTGGGACTGAAATCGGTCGGGGGCCGGTCTCACCGGAGCAGAGCCCGGGCGGGGCTGGGCTGGCACCGGGAGCCTCCAATGGGGGCGAGGGGGGCCGCGGCGCGGGGCGCAGCCGTGGCCGCGGGGCGCTGCGGTGCGGTGCGGCCGCACGGCGGAGGGGCTGCGGGCAGCTCCGCCCGCCCGAGCGCAGCAGCGGACAGGAGCGGAGCGGAGCGGAGCGGAGCGGAGCGGACAGGAGGACAGCCGTGAGCCCAGGAGCCGGGGTAAGCTCCTTCCCGCGGGGCGGAGGGGTCGGGCTGCAGTGGCGAGGCTTTCCCACTAGATGTCTGCACAGCTAATGGTAGGCGAGAGCTCTGTCCTTTCCCGGGTGTATCCCCCAGAGCCCGACCCTCCAGCCTCTATCAAGTCTGCCAGTCCCTTGAGAAATTGAATCCCTTTCCCCCACTACCATCTCGGTTTTTTTTCCTTCTCTTTGTTTCTTTTTTCTTTCAAGAGTGTGCTGGAGTTTTGGCTAGAATAAAATACAGATTTCTCCACAGAGGAAGGAAGCTCTCTGGTCTGCGACTCATGTTATTGGAATCCTTTTATGACCTTTGATGCGTTTAAATAACACGGTAAAACTGTGCACACACCTCGGATTGAACTTTAATCATCCCAAGTCAAGGACATCCAGGTGGTAAATTACTTTACTTTGACATTTCTGCTTTAGAACAGTATGTTCTGCGATCCCAGTCGTAGGTCAGAGAGACGTTTCTAGTTTTCTCATCCTTAGAAGAGCAAATATACTTTACTTACAGATATCAGAAATTCGTCGCTCCTGTTACCTTAAAAAAAAAAAAAGAAAAGAAAAAAAAAGAGTGAAAACCAGACACCGAAATCAAGTCTATCGGGCACCTCTAGACTTCCCACAGGGCTGGAAAAATGTTCATTGCTGTTAAGCACTGCTCTACCTCTCCTGGAAAACGCGTGCGTTTAATGTGCTATACAGGAACTTAGACAAGTTTTACGTATACGTATGTTTGAGTGTATGTTCCCTCTCTGCAAACAGTGATGCTGTAATAGATTGCTTTAAAAAATTGAGGTAACCTGCAAACTTTTTCTTTGGTCTTGATGCAGTGTGAGAACCCAAAGTGAGTTTGGTTCATCACGAACAAAATATTCTAACAAATGATGTAAATATCTTCAAGAGAAATCCAGAATGCTTTATTTTGTTTGCTACTAGCACTTGGTTTTAAATCAGAAAAATTTGAGTGAATGTACATGAGAGGAATTTGTGGGCCTTTTAATTGTCAATAAAAATTAGTGACAACAAAGTTTCGCCTTGATTTTTACCAAGGGATCCCTGGTCAGCCTCATCTTAACGCTTGTTTTGGAAGCTGTGGAGCACAGGGACCTAAAGCCAAGCCTTTTGCCTGGAGTTTTAGGTCCTGAACTCAGGCACAGGAAAGGCCTAAGCATGGGAAATCCCATCCGCCTTTGTTAGTCCCTTTCATGTCCGCTTTGACCGGCTGAGACTTTGCACCCACACCTAGGAAAATTAAAATATGGTTAAATATGAAGTAAATTTTAAGGGAAAACTAGCAGGGGGGAGGTGGGTTCGTGCAGTTCGTTTTGAGGGGGGTGTTTAGAAACACGCGAGTCCAGCTAGGGAGCGGAGTGTCCCGGGGGAAGAAACGGGATTTCGGCTCCACTCGGGAGCCGGAGCAAGTTCCAAAGTAGTCGCGACCTTCATAGCATAAAAACCATGAGGGTGAACAGACAGTCACACTGCAGGAGCGGCAGAAGAGAACCGACCAGGCTATGGACACTTTCCCGGGGTCTGTCCCGGCCCTGTGCCACCCTCCCCACGGCTCCCCGCGGGAGGAAGGGCACAGTGGGGACCAGAGGGGCGGAGAGGGGCAAGGCGGCTGGCACAGAGATCTGGGGTGGTGCACAGACCTTGCAACGCTCCTGAGACTTTACCCTGCCTGTTTCCAGAAGTTTGGACGCGTTGAGTTCGAGATGAGCATTTTCGCAAATTTTCTTGGGATTTCGTGAATTGTAGGGGAGGAAGTCTCTGCTCCCCTCTCCCTCTCGGCCGCTGGTTACACACAGCTGCCTTCCGTGGCTGGCCGTGCCAGGCAGCGTTATTGCCTTATGTACTGTTGCTATTGAACAGGAGGGTAGGAGACACGGTCGCCATAATCGCGGCTCCCCGAAAGACAAAAGGCTGTTCTTTTGTTTTATTTTATTTTTTTCCCCCTTCTCTGAAATCCCTGAGTCCAATTTTTTAACTGTGCGTTCCCTCCTCCACTTCTCATTATGAACTTAAGATGTTTAATGCTGGAAAAATACATCACTTGTTTTATACCCGGACAGAGCCTTTACTTGTGAAACTCACTTCTTAAAAAAAAAAAAAAAAAAGGGGATCTGGAAATAATTAACTCGTACAGTTGAGAACATTATGTTGCTTTTACTGTAAACGTGTCCTTACACCTTTACAAGACGTTACAGAGGAGTAACTCAACTAATTGAAACTGTTATATAGCAGCGTTATGTATTCAACATACTTGTTACATTTCATCTTTATGGACTTAAGAGTTTTATTCCTTTCACAGCGTTAGGATATTTTTTTTCTCCAGCAGCCGCTCGTTTAATCTGCAAGAAGGACAGATATTTGAAAAGCTATGAAAAGAGATGCAATTTAGTGTTATTTTCTCTACATCAGGGTAAGACGGATCACACGGTCACGGACAGAGTACTGAAAAAAAAAAAAGAAAGCTCGGAAAATTTAAGAGCCAAACATTTCTGCCTCATCCCAACACCCCTGGAAGTAATACATATATATACCGGCTAGGTTCTACGCTAATTGTATCGAGTGGTGGGACCTCCTGTTTCCCCTCTCCCACTTTAGCTGCACCCTCGAGGTGGGGAAGCGGGGCAGGGCAGAGCCTGGCTGGGAGGGAGATGCACTCGTCCCGCTGAGCCCCGGCCTGGCTGGGCGAGGGCAACCCCTCCTGCCGACCCCGAGGGCATCTGTCCCTCTCCTGGCTCCGGAGAGCGGGCGCTCCATTTGCGTGTGTCCCCATGTGTGCCCATGAGGAGCAGCGAGACATCCGCTGGGTCCCGCCGCGCTCCTTGCTCCCGTGTCTCCTGCCCATCCTTCCCGTCTCTCTGTCCCTTTCCCGGCGAAGGCAGACAATTTACCCTTCATGCCAGTAGCGAGGAGCCCACAAGGAAGCGTTTTCATTGCTCCCACCAGCGCTACGCCTTCAGGAGATGATGGAGACTTTTGTCCAGCCCGGAATAACTAGCACTCACATAGGCCAACACAAATGCCCGATTCACGGGGCACCGGAATAGGGACCAGGATGTGGGCTGTGCTCTGAGCTCGGATTTGTGCTGAAGCCACAGTCCTGCAATTACTACGTTGTGTTATTTTCAGTGCAGCGGGCAGGGAATACTTCAGATTAATAAATTCGTCTCCTGCGGAGTTCGCCCCAAAAAACTCTGTCGTGGATGATATTTAAAGGCAGAGCTTGGCATATCAAGGAGAAGGGCAAACTGAACAAGGGAAACCTGGTAGCAGGAAGCTCACTTACACGAGGAAGAGATGTGCATATTATTGCATTTACGTGTACAAGCCAACATGCCTATACACCCACAGATGTGTTTGTAGATGATAGGGGCTCTGTGCATCTTTGAAAAGATGTCTTATGAAGAAGCGTTTCCAGGGAAATGTTGAAATTTCAACTCTAAAATCGAGGCTTTCCGCCCAGAAACCAGTCTGCCTCCCTGTACTTCCCCTTGGCTGCCCCAGCAAGGAACCACCCTGGGCAGCAGGAGGTAAACCTGCACCCACAGGCTCATTCCGGTCTGCAATCCCGCGTGTTCCTCGGCTCTGGCGACGGGCGGGACGCGGAGCCGCTCAGGTGCCGCAGCTCGGCCGCTCCCGGCGCCGGGCCCGGCTGCCGGCCGCAGGTGATGCGGGACCGCCGAAACATGTGCGTCCTCCTGACAGCGTGGGTGTGTGATTCATGCCGACCGACGGCTGCCCCCAGCCCTGCTCCCCCTCCCATTTTCTCCTCCCTCCCGCCTCCTCCTCCCGGGGTCTTCCGCTGGTTTCAATAAAAAGCAGGATCTAAGCTTTCTCTCCTTCGAATCAAAGAGGTGTTACGATTGGCGAAACGAGGGGCAGATGGGGTATTTTCAAAGATATTTCCAAACAATATGAAGCCGAGACGCCCGGTTTCTCGGGAAGCGAATGCTGTCCAGTAAAACAATGGCAGCGAATAAATCAGTCGCCGGGGTCCCTGTCGGGATCCTGGGGCGGTTTAACCGGAGTGGATGACTCCGTGCCCGATTCTGTTCGTTAGAATGTTAATAGGAAGCGCCGGAGATTTATCCCGAGGTGGCGGAGGGGGAATACGATGGGCAAGGCCGAGGCAGCGGGGAGAGCTCTGCTTTTAGGAGAGAAGTGTGGCAAGGCAGGCTACGGGCGGCCGGAGTGCCCGCGGGCACCGCGCCGGGCAGCGTCCTGCCCGCTGGGAGCACGGGCAGCACCGCGGGGCTCTCCCGCGGCTGGGCAGGGCGGCTGTGCTCACCCGGCTCTTTAACTGTTGCTGACGCTGCTCTTTTCTTTTCTTTTCTTTCCTTCCTTTTTTTTTTTTTTTCATTTTCCCTTCCTTTTTATTTTATTTTTTTTCCCCCTCAGAAGGTTAAGCAGGTGAAAAGTAAGATTTATAGGCCTCCGTGAAAATGTGAAAATTAAAACAAGTAGTCTTTCAGGTGTAAAACTCACCGCTGAAATGCAGAGATTTATTTGCTCAATTTTTAGTTGGTAAACTCCATATTACTCCAAAGGGAAAAGTTTTTCTCTCTTACAGAGCACACAAGGCAGGATTTGCAATTCGCGCAGAGGAATCGTTCTCTGAAAGAGGTGGTAAATCCTGAACGCGACTTTTTTCGCGGCCGACTGTCCCCCTGGAACACCGTGAATTTTCTGCTGCCTTGGTTCAAGAGAAGCTATAGTTTTTAAGGCCTGCACTGCGACTGCAGCTGAAAAGTTTTGCGTGAAAAAAGGAGAGATTAGTGCCCCAGAGCTAGATTTTCTACCGGAGAGCTTGGAGTCGTGAACAGTCGCGACGTTTTACTAGTCAGTATGCTTTTTACTGCAGAGCTCCACTGCTCTATCGAAAGCGATTCCTGGAGGGGTATTTTTGCACTGGGTTTCATTTTTACGTGGTGACTCGTTTTAAATCTTGAGATGCTCAAAATCGAGGTATAACCGTTTAGTGAAAAAAACCCGTCCCAGCTCTCTACTGCTAATGAACAGAAATTATTTCACTTTCATCTCGCCCCTCAGAAATATTTTTACTTAGAAAGGGCTGGCTGCTAATTGGGGTGCACAGTTGCCTTTAATCTCTAACACAGTGCTTGGAACATACCCAGAATGAATTAAAATAAGTCTGATACACAAGAAGAAAACATGGCTTCCCAGTAAAACTTGTTTTATGATCACAGCTTGTGTGCTACGTCAAAACGTTAAGTTTAGGCATCTAGGACATAAAGAATAAAAACCCCTTTTGAAAGTCGCTTATGCTCACATTTGGTACTGTTTTAATCTCTTCTATTAGAAGTACAAATAAGGAATACCTTTTGTACTAATATGTTGTGAATGAAGTACAAATTTGCATGTTTACAAGTAGTTTGTATGCCGAAGTCATCACCTCAACTTATGGATAAATATATATATTTGTCCTGAAAGCAGACTGTGGCAGATTATCAGACTACCATCCCCACAGAAGTGTTCTCCTCTACGGTACTGATGGGAAGGAGAAAGGGCAAACGGTGTGCATGTGTGTGTCTGTTTGCACAAGTGTGTGTACAAGAGGGATGGATCTCTGCCACCCTGTTGTGCGGCTTTGGTTGAGTGAACTGCAGATCACAGTTTCATGGAAGCTCAGCAAGTTGCCAAAAAATAAAAAAGCCCAAAACCAAAAATACCCGGGAGGTGGAAATGGCTCTGATAAAGAGCTGTGTCATATGGCTTGCTGTGCAAAAGTAAACACTGCACTGAACACCTAGAAGCCCCAAAACTACCGAACCCCTTTTCCCACCAAAGAAATTTTGTTGAATTTCTATGGTAGGGAGGGCATTGGCTTGTTTGTTTGCTTGTTTGTTCTATTTATAAACATTTCTATGGAGCTTATCCACAGAGCATCTGTATGCCCGCTGGAGTCAGATCTGGTTTCCTGGGTGAAGTTGCATCCTTATTCAGTAGCAGCATGTTGGAAGTGTCTGCTAAAGAAGGAATCAACCCTCCTGTAGCCTGTGGCACTCCTGTTAGGGACTGGAGTCTGCACCCTTCCTAGGATACTTCCACACAGCAACACCAAATAGTTAAACGATCATGAAAGCCACTCAAAATAAAAAGAGTGAGGTGAAATGTCTTGTGTTTGTCAAAGGATTTCAGAAAACAGGTGAAGAATTAAGATAGGACTTAATGTTATGCATATCGCATGTAAATGAAATATTTAATCTGCCATTTCATCTCTCCTGTGTGCTGAAACACCTTCAACAGTTCTTTGAACAAATATTTAGTTTCCAAGCTATAAATTTGTCTTATGCAAAGAGAAAGCTTTTAGGATCTCCAGTTTAAACTCGTTTGTACCACTTGTTGTGGTGCTCAGAATTATCAAACCGGTCAGCTTACCTTTCCCACGAGTGGTAATTAAAAGAGAGCTAGGGGCTGTGGGGGTGGAGTAAAAGAAGGAATAAGTGCATTCAAAAAATTGTGAGCTCACAAGTTGTGATTAGCATTCTTCCTAGTTTAATTTTTTCGTCTGATTTCCTCTGTTTCCAATGCCTGACATCAGCTCTGTCTGTAACCCTGCAGCATATTGAGAGCTCTTATTAATGTAACTATCAAAAGTGTTAAGGAGAGAAACTCTTACAGTATTCTCCGATCTGCCAGAGGAGTTATCTAAAATGAGAGCATCTGTACCATATCCTGACATCCAAGGAAATCCCACAGAAATTAACTGGTATTTTACTACACTGGGTTGGGACAAGGTATGAAAGGGAGAGAGAGAAGAAAGATCCTTCTGAAAGACTTCCACAGAGGTAAGTTCTCTACACATCCAGGCAGGGGAAAACCAGCCATGATGACAGTGAATTAGTGGCTTTTGACAGGCAGGTGAGGGGTCCCTTTCCCAGTCACAGTCTTTAGATGCGGGGGTTGAAGCGGGGGCAAGAACCTTTCCCAGCGACCCTACACTACTTAGCATTTATGGACGGCTAAAGCTGAACATTGGACAGAACTCCCCAAAGGAAAAGAACCTTTCAGTGTAGCCATCAACCTGTCATCACTGCAATAAAGGTGTAATGCACAGGAGTGCTGGTAAGAGCCCAGGGTTTATTTCCTGGCCCTGTCACATGACATGAGGCCAAGGTTACCAAAGGTTACCCCCTCACATGGAAAGGATCAGTGGTCATCGGCTCCAGCAGCTGCTTGTCTCTTCTCCTGTCTCAATTTTATATTCAGCTCATGCGTGTGCCTTGTTAAAAACGCAAACCCAGCAACCCTGATCAGCCGCAGCCATAGAGATGATGGATGAATTGCATGTTTGCCCACAGCTTGTAACACCAGAAGGGTCACGGCCAAAGGCTCAAACATCTTTCTGCACCCACCTCCTGTCCTTGGGAAGGCTCCTTTTCCCCGCTGGTAGGGACACATCAGTGCGCCACATCCCAACATTGCAATGCGTTTTCCAAACAAGTTATTTGTTGCCTTCCAAGCCAGTCCCTCTGCAGTGATTGGCTTGCATTTGTGTAAAATGAGATTTTTTTTGGCTGGGCATTGTAGGGTCAGGCCTTCCATGCTTGTGGTACTGTGAAACCAGTGTCAGGGGTTCTGTGGAAAAGCCAGACAAAGACTTGGGCTGTGTCATTCCTTGCCATGAAGTTCCTTGTTACGTGAGATATGCAAGCTCTGTTACAGCCTCTTGGCTCGTGCAGAGGGGCACCACGGCAGCAATGACAGGGAAGGCCTGGAATCAGGAAAACGGAATGGGAGCAACCAGAGACTACAGAATTAATAAGAAAGACTGTTTTCCACAAAATGTTGGTTATGATGGCTTTGCTGTGGCTTCCTCCAGACAGACACTTGTCAGGCAACACTGTCCTACCCAGGATGTGGGTGTAGGTAAATGGCTTTCTGTGAAGCCTTGCAATAAAATCTACCACAGAACATTAGAGAGTTGGTTATAGATCTTGAAGGTTTACATTACTTTTATAGAGAGTTTGGGTTATTTTTTAGATTTACTTAGTGTTACAGAGCCAAGCAGTGGTGTTGCAGACAGAAAATATTTGCTGCCTCTAGAACCAGAACTATGGCTGAGCCCCTTGATTCAGATTCCCACCCAAATGTACAAAATACCAGAATTAGATTAGGGTGGTCAAGAATGCCTGCACTGATCCTGTTCCAGAATGAGCCTGTTCCTCCATATGAATCAGGAGAATCCAGACTTTTTTTTTTTTTTTTTGTGCAGGCTGATAGTAGGAGGCTTCCAGTCACCCCTCCAATGTTGAGGATTTTTAGGGATAATTATCACTTAATCATGTCTTTTCATTTTTATTATCGCTGTTGTTCCTCAGGCACTCTAAACAGGACTACGTGGAGTGTCAATAAAGCAGAGAACACCAAGATGTCCCCTGCCACGGAGAGTTGTCCAGTTGCATGTAGGAAAAGAAGACCTAGGTTAATACTGAAAGACTTGGAAACACAAGGCAGTAGTTTACCTGAGCAGCATCTGCTTGAGGGCACAGGTGACTTGGAACAGAGCTAACAGCAAGGATTTTCCATGAGAAAGTCTTAAATAGGTGGTTTGGGATTTTCATTTTGATTTCCTGAGAGTGAGAAAGAAGAAGTTTCAACAAGAGCAAAACAGGGAGAAAAAGGAAATTGTTACGAGATAGAAGTGCAAGAGAAAAATGTGAAACTTGTCATTAAATAATTATTTGTTCTTCCAGTTAAAATCTGCTGCAATGACAACTGGGTTGTTTTCACTTCAGATGTTGTACAGCAGCTGTATAATGCCTGGGATGCTCCTAAGTAGATGATTTGGATTACAAACTGGATTTGTCCCTCTTCCAGAGGAGACTTTTGGAGGAATACTGTAAAGCAATCTTGATGAACAGGATGAAAGGGTGGGTGGTTCTATAATTCTCAAATATCAATATGAATAACAAAGACATAGCTCTTTAAAATACTACAGGCTATAACATTCAAAGTTGGGGTTTTTTTCCCATTAAAAACCTGATAACTGATCACTACTGTAGTCATCACCATGAAGAACTAACATTAGCCCAGTTTTACAGGCTAGGAAGTGGAGTCAGAAAGATTAGGGCTTGCCCAAGGCCACAGAGCTAGCAGCCAGGCAGGAAGAAAACTCCAGATTTCCTGGCTCCCACTCTCCTCCTAAATTTATCATCCACACTCCAATGACATCAAAACAGTGGACTTTTTCCACCGAGATAGAAAACACCAACTTTTCAAATGGTTAAAATATGTCATGAAGTTGCACCCAAAAATATGCTCTGCAGAATCAGGCACTGCTGGAATGTGATTTAGCATGTTTTAGAGCAGCTTTGCAATACCCTGCACAACAGGATATGACAGGAGAGTGGCCACAGCCACAGCCTCTACTCTCTGAACTAACCAGAACAGGAGACATGGAAGAGCTGCACTGTGGGACTGTGCAAGTCAGGAATGGTGGGAGAACAAGGGCTGCCAGAGCATCCACAAGATGGAAGCGGATTTTGGATCAAGGGATCCCTGATGTGACAAAAGCAAAACTCCCTGTCACTTCAACTAACATATTGCCCATCCAACTTCATAGGTAAAATGACAAGTAATGGTTGGTTCAACCATTCAATATGTGACACGCCCATTCCTGAGCCATTATAAACCAAGTATATTTATTATCCTCTAGATAATTAAAAACCTGGTTATACAGAAATGAGATACATAAGTGGGCATGAGCACATAAGCAGGAGCATCTGCAAAATGCAGCATTTTACTGAGGAATGTGATGGATAACTCCTCTTGATTTAGCTGATGTATACGTTGTAGTAGGTTACCACTGTTTTCATTCCAGCTGTAAAAAAAGGAGATGCCCATTCCTCAGCCTGGTGGGCTAATTTAAACTGAAATCATGTTAGGTTAATTAATAACAGTAGCTGTGAGTGAAGCAGATGAAGGTAGCTAGCTCTTCTGCCTTGTCAGCAAAGCTGTCAGTGCTCAGGAATTAGAGACACTAATTAGTGTGTTCCAACAGTAGTTTCTATAATCTTATTTTCCATTTCATTGCAATGGACCAAGAGGTGCTGTGTCCATCAGTGGTGCTGTCACAGCTGAGAGGTGATAACTTACATCTGAGCACATCATTGTGTCTGAAACTTCCTGTCAGGAACACGGGGGGTGATTTGCTCTTTCCTGCTCAGCTGAGGTCTCCTGGATTGCAAAAAGAATTAGTTTTATCTCTCTATATCCAACCTGTCCCCCTGATTTTTTAAGATTTTCTAAACCTTCTGATGTTTACATTCTTGTAATGAACTTTCTCACACACTTTCTGTAAACAACTTATTGTTTTACATTCTTTGATGGTAGAGGAGAAATTTGATGGGCTGTTGGTTTGTCCAGTGTCATTTGAGAGGTGGCACTTTCACCTTCCAATCCACTGTCACTTTTGAAAATCTATAAATGTTAGAGTCAGGAAATAAACTACCTCTTTTACCTCAAGAATAGCCCTGTGTTTGTGTCGTGTTTGTTCGTGTCTTAGAGTGACATCCAACCTCTGTGCAGAAGTGGTCTGGGCTGAGATTTCAGATGAGAATCTACATGTAGACTGATGTAAACTCAGTTTAATTTCATTTAATTACATTTAGATTTAGATTTAGATTAGATTAATTTAGTGCAAACCAACAGAAGACACTCACACTGAACTAGGAAGTTATTGGAAGGATCACACTGTACTAATGAGCATCTCCTCTTGAAGGCTCATGCAAATTAAAATAGGATCTGAGTGCAAAATACAATGGCCCTCCCAGAGTACCTCCAAACGTGAACATTCTTGTTCTGAACAAGTTCTTGTCTTCTTCTGTATCTCCATTGGCAGCTCAGGTTTGTCTAACCAGGAAATTCACCTTGTGCTGAGATGGGGCGTGGATCTGAGGTGAAACAATGAGTCCTGTGTGGACATTCTTAAGCATTTCCATGTGTGACCAAGTCTTTACCCTCCAGTCATCCAGAACAGTCTGTATTCTGAAGCCTGGTCACCGAAGTTCCATGTATTTCAAAGTACAAATTAGTCTGTGAACTTGCCTGGTTCATAGGTCAGATTGACCTCTATTTTGTCATAGGTAGACACCTGACATCCAGTGCTTGCTCTGGAGTCATTACATATGCAAACCCTCTGTTAGCCCAATACAATTGCCCACTGTGTTTACAGTGAGGTGTAGAAATCATGAGAATTGATTTGATTAACATCTACTCTACCAAGGGTGTGCAAAAACTTCCAGACAGGATTCAGAGAGAGGACGGTTTAATCCTTTAATTAGTGCACCCAAAGTGCATCTGAAGTCTGGTACTTACACATTGGAAACTCCAGTTCTGCTGTGTTGGTAGGAGATGACTGGGCTTTAGGAACAACCTTTTACTTGTGTGAAGGCTTGATGCCATGGAAAATACAGCCTGTGGACAGTGCATCTGCCATTCATGTAATGTTGGCACCTCTCACCTCCCCTCAGGGCTTGGAAGATACCACATTTTCATTTGGAACATCCCTATCTCATACAGATGTTCCAGTCTCAGAAATGAGGAACTGGCTTGTGTTCCAGATTGCTTTCATTGGGACACATGCAGACCTCCTTGCATCTATCAGAGGTCTGAGGAAGACCCACTTGATACCTTTTGGGGCACTTACCCCACAGAGGTCTGTTTCAGAGACATTTCTTGTAGGGGAGGTAGAGACAGGTTATCTCTAAGTGTTGTACTATCAGCAGGAAAATACTTGACATAGACACAGCTGAGGAGTAGAGAGGGTAAGTAACATTCCTGTGGAAAGAGATGAGCTGAGGACTTGCTCCTACTCAAAGAACTATCAAGTTGATAGTTCCTGATTCTCTGTCATCATTATGATAGGCCTTGGTATCCCTTCAGCTCCTGATGGCTGGATTAGGATCTAACCTTTGGAAACTCAGGCTCTTTGGTCCTTTCAGCAGCTGCTCTTTCACTGCCCAGTTTTCATGCTGATATGCCCATTTGATTTCATCCTAATCTGCACAAAATTCAAATTTCTTAGAGCTGGAAGAATTTTGACCTATGAGGCTATATTATTAGATGGGATTAACGCATCTATCATGCAAAGATTTTTTCAGGAGCATTCAGGTTTTTTGGTTTTGAAGGTCTTTGGGTCTTTTTAAAAAATTTTTTTCCCCAGCATTTACTTTAGTAGATTTTAACCCTTTGTAAGACATTACTTTGTATGTCCATGTGAGTGTGTGGGTGTGTGCCTAACCCCCTAACCCGTGTGCAGTAATTTAAGGGGTTGTTTTACAAACCCACATTTTCAAAGCCCTCGATCTTGCACGGATCTGGCATGGAAACCTCAGAAAGCAGCCAGAAATCGAGTCCTCTCCACTCCCACCCTCTTTATTTCTGTGAATGAGTATGTAAGAGACCAATAAATCTAAAACTGTGCAGGCGTGGAGGAAATGATAAGAGTCAGCCTGGTGATATTACCACGGGGAGCTGTGAAATCACTGAGGATTTATACAAGCACACACAGTGATGTTGTCTTTAAAAAAAAACCCACAAAATGGGAGGATGGTGGTTCTGCTCTGTGCTGCGTGTGGCAGCCACCTCAGACACATGGTTTGGTACTTCCACTCTGTGCTCTGCTCAGGAACACCAACACAAGGGCAGAAATTTTTCCAGCCCCACCAGTGTTCTGGAAATCAGCTTTTGCTCGGGCAGTGTAAAGCAAAACAGTTCTGGCTTGGTGTCTTTGGCATTTGGGGAAGGACTTATGGGAGGGAGAAGTAATTTCTGCTGCTACACCCAATCCCATGGAGACCACGTAGGCTAGACTCTGGGCAAATGGGTACTGGGACCAGCTGCACAGCCTGGGCCTTGGACCAATGCCCTTGGTGCTCCTGGGCCAGGAGGATGCTGCTGACCAACCAAGCAGGCCATGCATGTCATTGAAGAGAGATGGAAGCTTTTGAATCCTGTCTACCTGCCCAGAGCTTCTCCCATAACTTCTGGGGAACGGGACCTTCATAGGTTTCTTTTTATTTACAGCATATTTTTTCTACACTAGGAGTACTAGCTATCTGGGCAGATATGGCCCTGGGCAGCCAGGAACATCCTCCCCTGGATGCCAGGACAGGGGGCTGGTGCAGGAAACAGCTCCAGAAACAGCTGGGTGAGAGAGGTCTGAGGAGAGAGAATTCTCCCTACCATTCCCCATCCAAAGCCCGCTGCAAAGTTGGTTTGCTTCCCTCCCTGCATAGAGGATGAGGCCCTGGGCTCAAAGAGGATGGATGGCCCCGCAGCGCTGTGCCCGAGGCCGGGCAGGAAAGGGCCAGGAGGTGCTCTGGGCTCCGGGCCTCACCCGCTCCCTCCCGGCCGGGCCGGCAGCGCTGCCCTCAGCCCGCCTCGCCCGCCACAGCCGCTTTCCCAGGGCGTTTCGTGAGGAGCCCGGGGGAAAAAAGCACGGCAGGGACTTAATTGTACCCCGCTGCCTACACCCCGGCAGTTTCGGGGCCGGGGGCAAGATCCGGCCGATCTGGTTGTCTCTGCTGGGTGAATCATAACCTCCACGAATTAACGTGAACCCGTCTCCCGCAAAGCCGCGCCGCTCCTTCCCGCTGCTCCAGGAGAGGTTTTCCTGCGGAGCACGGCGGGCAGCGAGCTCAGCCCGCCCCGCCTGGAGCTCCTTGCTGCTCGGTCAAAACGGATTTGCGGTTTGATCTCTTAGCCCAAAACCCACGCGCGATGGGATGAGAACGCCCGTGAAGGGGTGAACTGCGAGCTCCCACCTGTCGATTCCCCCTCTGGAGCTCCCAGGCATGTTCCTTCCCCGCGCTGGGGGTGATTTGGAGCACACGCTCTCAGTTTTAATCCGTTTTCCAGTGACTTTCCTGCCCCCAGCCTGGATGCCAGGAAACGTTTCCCTTGCAACATTTTGTTCTGCTGCTTCTCTCCGAGTTGTGAGGGCTTTTTCTTTTCTTTTCTTTTCTTTTCCTTTCTTTTCTTTTCTTTTCTTTTCTTTTCCTTTCTTTTCTTTTCTTTTCTTTTCTTTTCCTTTCTTTTCTTTTCTTTTCTTTTCTTTTCCTTTCTTTTCTTTTCTTTTCTTTTCTTTTCCTTTCTTTTCTTTTCTTTTCTTTTCTTTTCCTTTCTTTTCTTTTCTTTTCTTTTCTTTTTTTTTCTTTCTTTCCTCTCCTCTCCTCTCCTCTCCTCTCCTTTTTGCCTTTTTTGCCTTTTTGCCCTTTTCTCGAGATCACCCCCAGCACCCGGGGGAGTGTCCCGCTTCCTGAGGGCTCCGGGCTTGCCATTCACTCTCCCCAAACTTGGGTGGGAGCTGAATCCCGTGGTCCTCTTCTAGAAGGAAGAGCTGTAGGGGGAGAATAACCCCCTTTATATTTGAGAATAACCCTCAAACATAAAGATGTTTCAAAGTTTTCCCTACGGAATCATCCCATCGCAGTGTTCCCCAAGGAAGGACCTTAATCCAGCAGTCATTCGTGTTTCTTACGGGGATGGAAATATTGCAGGAAAGGCACTAAATGAGAGAGAAACAGCCCGTGGGATTTCTTCCACATGCTTTGATTATTAATTACACTTTTTTTTTTTTTTAATGCTTGTTGGCAGCAAGACCAAAAGCATTCAAAACGAGTTTTGTGGACTGAGAATGACAAACCCTACAGGTTATGGTGTATCCATAGTAAAAGACATGCATATACCAGGGCAGAGATGCAGTCTTTCTGGATTTGAGCAGTTTCTTCCAAACTGGATTTCAATGGAGGAACAAGAGAGGGAGGAACAGAAGCAGATATGCCATAAATATGTGTTTGTGTATATCTGCGTTTGTACATACGGGGTAAGATGTGCCATATGGCACCACCATGGATCTAAATGGGGAGAGCATATCATGTCTCTCTTCATTTCATGAAGAAATCAACGAACGCGATTAAAGCAAAGAGGCATATTTATTTCATTGCCTTCTGGCTCCAGACATCTAAACCCTTGATTGCTTGTGACAAAGGTTGGTTTTCCGGGTTCCGTCCGAGAGCAGCAGAGCTGTTCCGGCCAAGCTGCTGCCATGTGCCGCGATTTCCCCTGCACCGGGTCCTAGAACCTGTTTGAGTCCGGTCCCCTGCACCTGTTTGTGTTCCTCGCCTGTTGTTTCTGCAGCAGCGGTTTCTCTCCCTGGGCGTGTTTTCCGAGAGTTTTAAGTTAGTCTGGGCAAAATGTTCTTGACCTCCAGGGACGCTGATGGCGAGGATGACGTAATTTGCGAGAGAACCAGCGAATTAGCGGCGGCTGCGGAGCCGTGCCCTGGGCAGGGCAGGAGCGGGCGCTGCTGGTGCCCCCGGCTGCTCCCGTGGGTTCCTCCCTGCCCGCGGGAGGAAGGCGGGGGTCACCTCCTGCGCCTCGGCACCCCGGGCGGGAGCCGTCGGAAGAGCTGCCTGGTCTTCCTGCTCCTTCTCGTTTACTCATTCATGGCACAAGGGAAAAAAAAAAAAAAAAAAAGAAAAAACCGAAGGCGAGCGGTCTGGCTTGTCTCCTTTCATCTCTGCGGCCCATCAGCAGTGGGGGGCGCAAGAAGACAGCAGTTAGTGTAGGGCCGCGGTGATCACAGCCAGGGACCGCCGTCTGGGAGGGAGGGAGGGAGGGAGGGAGGGAGGGGGATGCCGCCACTGCCCTTGCGGGGAGCACGGATGCGGCCGGCGGCGCGGGCGGGAACGGGAGGCCGTGCGCAGGCCTGAGCCGGCCGGGAAAGGCAGGGATGCCGTCCTCCCCCGAGCCCCCACTCCCCCGGGGCTGTGTCGTGTCCCTTTCTCGTCTTCTTTGAGACTTGCCTGGGACTCCGGGATCAGCTCCTAAAGGAGTGTGCAACAAGCGGCAGAGAAAGAGGCCCAGGGCGCGGGCCAGGCAGGCAGGGAAGCCCTGGAGCGAGCAAGCAGCCGGCCCGTGTGTGTGCCATGGGCACCTGCTGCAGCCTGCACCGTGCCTGCTCCGTGCCCTGCTGCTGTCCTGCACGGCAAACAAGCTCCTGCCTTTCTCTGCCGGCTCTTCCCAGAACGAGCACGCTTCCTCTTTTGGAAACAGCTGAGCCCGGACACTTGGGCTCCGCTTCTAACGTTATCTTTTCTCACGCCAGTTCTCAGGCGACACAGCCGGCAATCACACGAATATGGGCAGATTTTTGTCTCCGCGCAGTATCGGTACGCCCCCTATTCCCAGCAGAATCGAGATGCTCTCCCAGCCTCCCTGCAGCTGCAGTACCTTTTCCCACTGACCAGCACACCCAGCCTGCGTGCCGGGCATCCTCATCCTGGGGAGAAATCCATCACAATGGGTCCCCGTGCAGGCTGCAATTTTCTCTGCGGTTCTGAAAACAACATGGTCAAGGTTGGGCCCATAGCGGGAACCATATGAGGAAAGATTCTACCTCCTTCAACTCAGCCTGGCAAGCAGGGGGCCTGAAAGACAAGCCCTCCTAGGCAAAGAGTGCAAACTCACCCTGGCACTGTGCCCTCTGTGCCCGGGTGTAGGGAGGACAGGCTAGGTGACATTCGGCATTGCTGCTACATGTGTATCAAGGGGTTAATGCAGTTCTGTTACAGCGATGGGTAACTCGGGTAGCTTCATTGCCCATTTAATCTTTTCACCGTTTCTGGTCCTCAATGACCAAAAAGCTCAGCTGAAATGTTTGTTGGAAACTATTGATATTGATAAATGGGATCAGAAGTTGGTCAGTAGTCAGCAAAATGTCTGTGTTCTTCTTAAATATGCATCAAGAAATGGGGGGGAAAGGATCACAAATTATCTGCTTCCAAGGATTTTATTTGCTTTGGTATAAGTTTTTTAGACAAACTCAGAATTTCCTACATGTTCCTGGGATGAACTCTCTGGCAGAAGCCCATGACTTTCTGTGAAAGTTTTCTGCATCTCTGCTTTTCCCTGATTGCTATCTCACATGACGGGCATGGTGTGGCCAGAGCTGTGCTTTGAGAGCACAGAGAGGAGCAACAGGCCAAAGGAGAAGGATCCCCATCAGCACAGCTCATCGAGGTCACTGGCTTTGCTCAGTGCACATTGCCTGCTGCTCCATGCTCACCTTGTCTCTGTCCTTGTCCAAGGGATCATGGATTTCACAGGCAGGGGACGGACAGAAAGTGGTCAGGCACTGGGGATCCAGTACCCGGAGTGCAAACCTGGGCATTTCCCTTAGGTAGTGGTGCTCAGAGAGTCAGGGTGGAGATTTTGTTTCTGTGGAACAAACCCAGCCTGTGGATTCACATTCTCATCCTGGGGGCCATGCACAGAGGTACAAGCCAAAAATAAACTAGGTGGCCAAATCTGCTGTGAAGGGTGCACTGTGAGAACAGATGATGCCATCTCAGCTTGGCTGGCTGTAGATGAACATTTTTCAAAGTGGGACTGGAAGTTAAGGGGTTAACTGTTAAAACTATGTAAAATTTTCATTCAGCATGCTTTCCACTCCCCTGTTTGAGGTTTTACATGTGTTTCTTTTGGGAAGAGCTTGAATGAAACAGTGACGTCCAGTAATTGAACCAGCATTTTGCATCAGGGCAACTGCTATTTTTTAGGACACTCAGATTCAGTGAGGAGTGAGAGAATTTCCATTGACATGCCTGCTCTACATGGCTGGGGTTTCCCTTTTCCCACTCCCCTGTTTGAGGTTTTACATGTGTTTCTTTTGGGAAGAGCTTGGGAGACAGTGACATCCAGTAATTGAACCAGCATTTTGCATCAGTGCAACTGTTATTTTTTAGGATACTCAGATTCAGAGAGGAATGAGAGAATTTCCATTGAGATGCCTACTCTACATGGCTGGGGTTTCCCTTTCGTTTCCTCCCCCCTTTCCTTGCCCATACCTGTTCCCCCTTTCCTTCCCCTTTCCCTTCCCCTTCTCTTTATGCTCCGTTTCCATTCCTTCCCTTTCTTTTTTGTTCTTCCTTTCCTCCTTTTTATTTTTCTTGTATACAGCTTTGTGTTCCTTGTTATTCTAAACATAGTCTCATGACGTGTGTAAAGAGAAAACAAGAGGCAACACGCCTGTTCCCATGGGGTCAAATCTGCTCCTTTTCAAATCTAGGAGGAAATCACCCTTTCATTACAAGAGACACACTGGTGGGTCTCTGGAGTAAGATACCCACTTCTGGCATTCCCCTAGTGGGGAGAGGTCCTAGCAGATCCTGCACCCCTTGGATACCCTTATCTCCAAAGGAACTTCACTTAGGGATTTCTCACATCCCCAGGGATGAAAAGAGTCCCCATGATCCAGTATATGAGCTAGGACTTTTTCAACCATTTTCTCTTGGCAGAATTTGCACCTCTTGGCGTCAGTCTCCAAACGCTCTGAACCACACCTATGCCCCTCTCTGCACTTGCTCGTGAGGCTCCATGTAAAAACATCTTCATCATAGTAAAAATACCAGAGCTTGGCCTATCTGGAGCAGAACCAGGCCTAACGCTGGGAAGCGACAGGGCTGCAAGAGGGCGCAGAGAGCCCCTGGCTCTGGCCACGCGCCGCTTCCTTACAGCAGACACAGCGCACTGCAAACACCCCTCGTTTCAACCATTTCCTTCAGGGAAGGGCCTGGAGACCGTCTCCAGGGGACATTGCCGCCTACCTGGGGGCGACAAAGGGAGAAATAGCTGGGTGTCCCGGCGTGTGGCCTGCGGTGGGGCCGGGGCCGATTCCGGCGCCCTGACGGGAGGGCGGGCAGCCTGCGAGGCGGCATCCCGGCAGGCAGCACCGCTCCCCTCGGCCCCTTCTGGGCCTCCAGTTTGTTTTAATAAAACAGGACACCAAAATACTACATGCGGTGAAAGAATGTGTGCTCGCCGCTGGCATTCCTGCGGTTTTTCCCTGATAATGCCACATCCCCCATTACGGCTCTTCCTTGGAGCACCCTCTGAAACTCCTCAGTGTTTCTGTAAGAGATGCTTCGGCGCACCAGGTCTCAAGCGACGCCATCACCCGCGGTGGGGAAATCGCGAAAATGCACAGCACGAAGGGCTGCTAGCTCAGTTCTCGTTAAATCAAACCTTTAAGAAAAAAAATCTAGTCACCAAAAGCACTGAAACACTGTCGATTTTAATTTACCTGTGCCTTCCACCGAATTAAATTCACTCCATAAATACCTTTGTGTTTTCAAATGAGGGAGTTTGCCACGCAGATCGTGTTTCTACTGCTCATTCGAACATTAAAAGATTGCCGCAGTTTTAAGGCTGTAGACGAGTCTGGGAGAGATAGGAATTGAAATCGAAAGCCCAAATTCCTCACGATTTACTCACTGTCATCAGTAAAACAGCAGATTTAGTTTCCACGGTCAGACTTGTCCTCAATGCTCTATGAGAGGGAATCATGCACTTTCCACACCCCCCATCCCCCCCTCACTCCTTCTTCCCCTAGGTTTTGGTCTAACAAAGTAAATATCTCCAGAACCTCGTGCGGTGACAGTGAGGCGTTGCTTCAGACAGCCAACAGTTAAAAACAAAACCCCAAAAGAATCTATCCAGAACAGACAGATGCCCTCCGCAGAGGTGCCGGGAGCCGGCATTCAGAGGTACAGGGAGGCAGAAATGTGCCCTGGATCGGATCCTGTAAATACCATTACATGCTTTCCTAGGCACATCCCACTCACGGCTCTGTCCTCTCTCTCCTCAACGCCGCTTACGTGTTTCGTGCTGTCATTGTACCAGCTTGTCTTTACACACAAGAATAATGCGCCTATTATTCTCTTCTCTCCAAAGCTTCCACCTCTAATCATGTCGTAAAAAATAGCCTTAATAAAACAGTGATAATTACGCCATTATTGTTAACACTACCCATTAAAAATTTAAAAATAGGTTTTCTGGTTTGGTCACCCATTTGAGCTAGGTATCACTTTTTGCGGCACTAAATCGTCCAGCGGTATGTCGAAACTTTCTTCCTTTTTTACAGATGACAAGACTTCAGGGTTTTGGTTTTTTTTTGAGAAAATGATCATTGCTTCCCAGTCCTAACTGGGCAGTATCGGTCAAAAGTTATTGATACCCTGTTGACCGGCTAAGAAAAATAAATATCCCACGGGGAAGGAGGGTGTGATGCATCTTTCTTTCTGCAGGCTTAGCACTTTCAAGGAAAATGCTTGATTTATGAGCATATCACTCTGGCAATGTTTTAATGTCTCCCTATTACTTCCTCCTTTTTGGAAGGGTGTATGCGTGTTTCGTTTGTTTTTCGTACGCGGGGCTGCATTTCAGACAGCATTCTGAAGGCGGGATTCGGTGTTCTGATCCCCCCCTTGGCCATATATCAGCAAGGAGAGCTGCAAACTCAGAGAAATGAATAAGTTTGAAAAGTTTTGAGCATGTTTATGGCATCCTGGCTATGACCTAGCGAGCGAGAGAGAGGTGGTATTAAATCTCGGTCTGGAACGTGCAGGAAAAAAACCCACCCACACCCATAGGGATACACTTTCCAATCTGCCTGGAAATTAATCCCAAATGAGGGAGTCTCCTTCCAAATCGAGCATGACAGATCTGAGAGAGACACTGGACAGAAGACAGTGCGGCGGATCCCGCATTCCCGGCGTGGCAAAACTGCGGCGGCAGAGAGCGGGACGGGGCTCCTCGCTCCACCGCTCCGCGCCACCGGCTCCTGGAGTGCGAGGGCTCTTGCGGCGCTACTTTTCCTGGGGGATGGAAAAACAGACATTTTAAGAAGCCTTAACTAATCCAATCTAAACTGACCCCAAAACTTCCAGTACTCTTTTTTTTTTTTTCCTTCTTTTCCCCCGTTCTTAGATTTCACTTCGGGCCTTTAGCTCTCTGTGTTTACCCTTGGCAAATTAAAGCATGTGTATGTGTGGGGGGGTGTCCGTCTGTCCGTGCGGGGGTGTTCCACAGCCTGTGTTGCTGCGGGCTTGTCAAGCCTTCCGTGGCAATGACCATCGTCTCGGGCTCAACAAAGCCTCCGACTCGGGGTACAAGACGGGTGGTTTCTTGGTGGGAACGCATTAAGAGTGGGGTGAGGAAGGAGGCAGCGGTGACTCGTAAACGAAGATGATAAAATTCCTGTGGATCGGCCAGCATAATCCACAGGAATCATCCCCAGGGCTCTGGTCTGGCAGAGAGAGAATTTCCCATTAAGTTCTCCACAATCGTTTCCATCACCCACTCTGGGAGTGCTCACTTGCACTCAGAATTCAGCTCCTGATTACGGTCTTATTTAGAAACAGATATGAATATCCCTCTTCTTACTACCACCAAACTCGTTGTGATGCGGAAATCCTCTCTATACCAGCCAGCTTCTTCCCACAGGGCTGCTTGGCCGAGCTAGGAAGGAGGCTGGAAGTGAGCTTTCTAGGGAAGCTGGGGCTGCCGTGGGCCCGGGAGAGGCTGAACCTTCACACTCCCCCCAGAGGTGCCAAGAACAGGAACACGATCCCCTGCTTACTCCAACAAAGCGCAAAAACGACATCACCAGCAGTGGGAAGCGGCACCAGCGCGACACGGACAGAGCGCTGCCCGAGCATCCCCGCCTCTCCTTGCATGGCCTTGCCCCACAGCTCCGCGTCGCTCTGCCCAGCGGGATCAGCGCTGCCCTTCTGCTCTGCTCGGCCGGGAGACGGACTGCCTTATCCATCCATCCATCCATCCATCCATCCATCCATCCATCCATCCATCCATCCATCCATCCATCCATCCATCCATCCATCCATCCATCCATCCATCCATCCATCCATCCATCCACCCACCCACCCACCCGGACCTGGTCCTGCTTCCCCGACTCCAGGCTCACACAGCCCGCAGAGCCGAGCCCGGCTGCGGCAGGGATGGGCGGCAGGTCCTCACAGGGCACGCGTCGGTCTGGCAGGGGAGAGAAGGGAAAGGGAATTTATCAATGAGTTTTCCATAATTTTTCAAGCTTTGGAGCAGTGCATGCTTCACAACGTGTGGTGGGAAGCAGCGCAGTCCAGAGCGTGTTATGCGCATGATGTGTGTTTGCATGGAAAATACGTGCGTGTATATACGGGAGAAAGGGATAACGGTGGCCACAGCGTTGTAAAAACTCGTGGTTTATCACCCTGAAAACAGTGTGCTTATTGCTAGGACCATTCCTCAATCCATGCATCCAGCAGACCGGGAATCTTGTTTGCTTGTTTGTTTGTTTGTCTCTCTGCATCCTGCTCGCAGGGCTAGATGGAAAATCACAGCATGTTTCCTATTGCGCTGCCTGTTCCCCACCGGAGCGACGTCACCTCAGATATGCCAGTAAATTCCTTACCGGGTTGGGATTGTAATTGGTTGAATGTTTTCTGTATCCTGACTAGCCAATAACATTCCGAGAAAAAAAAAAATTAGAACAACCTAGTTACGACAGATGGCGAAAAATGACTTGACATTACACATGTGAGGCAATGTTAACTAAAGATGAGATCCTTACCACATTCATTAGAAATATCATAATACGCCAAAAAGATTACACGTGCCACTGTATTTATGGTACAAGGTCTCTTATTTTCAGACAAGTGCTGTCCAAATTGTTGCCCCTGTCATGTCTGTTTCAACAACATCTGCTAGCTAGCATAAGCTCTGGCCTTGATAACTTGCATTTTTCTGAGCCTGAATTACTCTTGGCAGACCTTCTTCCATCCCCTCCACCCCCGCCCCCCCCCGAAAGTAGATAATAATTTGTGCAAAACAATTAGCTAAAAAGAAGAAAGGAAAGGAGACACAAAACCATGATAAAAGCGCAAGAATCACGGAAAAATGGGAAAAGCAAAGGAAAAAACCAAGAACAAACGATAAACGGCAGATAGCCAGAATAAATACAGTTACAAGTGAAGTAGTTGCATCTTTTCATATGTAAAAAACAATAAATATATAAACCGTATTTCCAAATGGTAAACTAACATTTTAATCTCAGTAAACAGAAAGCAATGGCAATTATACCGATAGGAATCGATATTGACCCAGAGCAAGAAATCAAAGCTATTTTCACATTCAAATGTCAGCAGCGCATTTCTTTATCCTCAAGTTTGCAAAGGATTCTTAGAAGCCTTATATATGCAGTTAGGCGGAAGCTGATTGCCAGCAATAAATAATGCATCCAAGGAAGAGGCTTGAGTACGTATCTTCTCACTTCCAGGATGCAGCTAAGGATCTTCGCCTCAATTCTACATCAAGGTTGTGGCTTAAAGCAGTCAAAGGGCTATTTAATTGTCAGGCAAGGCTTCCCCCCGCGGAACTCTCTCCGCATGTTACAACATCTTTGCAGCTCCATATGCATCTCTTTTTCACACTTCCCTCTCCATCTCAGGCTCCTACACCTGGTGCATCACGCATTTAGCCCATTCGCTCCGGCTCTTCCTTTCATCTTCCCAATGGCAGACGTTTCTATTTATCCACTGGCAATCAATGTGTGGCGTCACCGGTGGTACTGTAATGACGACTGCACCATTGAGGATGACAGCTTAGAAAGAAGAGGGCAATGGTGATCCCTCCCAGAGCAGCATAGCAGAGTGTAGCGCTCGCATCACAAGGTCACCCTATCTCACCGCTGGCTCCTCTGCATTGGCAGGAGAGGGTTGCTGGGTTTGTACAAGGCTGGGGCGGGAGCAGGAGGGAGGGGGGGGAAGAGATCTGGATTTTTTTCTCCCCTCCCTTAAGCAAAGCCACAATGGAGACCAGGAAGGAGATGGTGATGTTTCTGGAGGGGACTACTCTTGGCGCTCTAGTTGGCAAGAGGGTGCCTAATTTGTCCGAAGCAGTGGGGAGCCCCGCTGCGGAGCCGCAGGAGAAGATGATCCATCGGAACTGCATCAGCCCCAGACCTGGCCCCTTGTCGTCCCGGGAGAGAGGAGGAGGAGGTGGCGGAGGAGAGGACGAAGAGGAGGTGGAGGTGCTGCCAGGGACAGGGACGGTGCCGGAGAGCCGCTCGGCGGCGGCAGCACTGCTTTCGGCCGGACAGCAGCCCCCCGTCCCGGAGCTCCCCTCCAGCAAAGGGCAGCAGAGCAGCTCGGACACCGAGTCGGATTTCTATGAGGAAATCGAGGTGAGCTGCACCCCGGACTGCGCCACGGGGAGCGCCGAGTACCAGCACAGCAAAGGTACCCAACTCCTTCCCATGGCTCCAGCCCCACGTCCGCTCCGGGGCTGGGTGGCAGCGCTGGTGGGGCGGGGGGGCTGCCGGAGGGGATTTTCACCTCGCCAGCTGAGCGAGGGGCAACGAAGTCGGGTGTGTGTGTCTGAGCGTGTGTGATCTCTTTCCTGACTGATTGCTCACCTCCCTGCCACCGGGAGACTTGTTTGGGAGTCAGAGGACACGACACCGGGCAGCCCCCGCGTCCCTGGAGGGGAGCCAGGCTTCCCATCGTGGATGCGTCAGGTCTGCGGCTTGTCCCGTAGGATCTTTTTGGCCAAGACAACCACACGCTCTCCTCTTCAATCTGCTCTATTTTATTTTTATTCTTCCCCATCGCCTAGACAGGGCATACTTCAGGAAATCCCTTACGATCCTCCACACCGGCGGGTTTTTTGTATGTGTGTGTGTGTGGGTAAGATCAAACGGGCTTTCTGGCCAAGAGCTGTTTGTGGTTTTGCAGGGTGAAATGTGCCCGGGCGAGTGCGGAAGCGCCCATAAAGACTGTAAAATCTCTCGCCGACTCATGCCAGCCCCAAGTGCGGTAGTGAGGGCCTTGTTTGCACGTTAGGTTAAAAAAAAAAAAAAAGGAAAAAAAAAAAAAAAGAAGAGGTCCAAATTACCTTGTCACTTCTATGTCTCGGTGGCGCCAGCTCGGAAATGGTCCCAATGAATTAATTGCCTTTGGTCTCGGGCACAATGAAGGAGAGTTGCATTTAAAAGCAAAGGCAGCGGACAGGCCCCTTTTCCCCCTGCCCCCACTTCCCACTCCCTATTCCCACCTTCCCAGCCCGGCAAAGACGTCCCTACCCTGACAACAACCCACTTCTCCCCCCTTCCCGTTCCTCAATCACTTCAGGAAGCCGGGAAGCGTAGAGAGCGCTGTCTGTTCTCCCTCGTCCCTTAGAGGCTGGTTGAAAATATCCCATCCTGTTCTTTGGAGGTTGAGCGGAGATCCCTAAGGCCTCACCTTCCCCTCAGAGAGAACAGTCCCTGTCTGCTGGCTGCTCCACTCCTGGTCCTTGCTGGCCTGGAGGAAGGAGCAGCGCTACATGGATGGCGGGCACACCTGCCTTTTCCGGGCACCCAGGGTCGGGGGATGCTGCGGCGCTCCGGTTTCCCGGTGCGGGAAGCGAGCGGGAGGCTCAGCGAGCAGACACCGCCATTGCGGGAGGTGTGTGTCGGGGAGGGAGGGGGACAGGTAACCTCCCAGCCACAGTGAATAAGCTCCTTTCAAACCCTTAGGCGGTGTTTCATCCCCCTTCTCGCTGCCTTCCTCCCTGGTCCTTCTTGGATGTCAGTACCCCAACACCCTCAGCACACCGGGCCAGGCACGGAAACGCAAATGGGGTGGGACGGGGGGCAGGAGCGGGTTCGCTGGCGGGGCGGCCGGCGAGCATCCCTCCGTGCCCGGCCGCCTCCGAGCGTGTGTCTTTGCTCCGGGCTCCCCACGCAGGGCCGTGCTCCGAGGCGCTGGCCGGCAGCCCCAGCGGCGGGGGGGATCACCCCAAGGGCAGCGGAGGCAGCGGCGGCTCCCAGGGCTCGCTGGCCTGCAGCGCCAGCGACCAGATGCGCCGCTACCGCACCGCCTTCACCCGCGAGCAGATCGCCCGGCTGGAGAAGGAGTTTTACCGGGAGAATTACGTGTCCAGGCCCCGGAGATGTGAGCTGGCGGCTGCTCTAAATCTGCCAGAAACCACCATCAAGGTACACGCAGCTCGGACATGTTTCCAATTAGCACGATATAAATCTGTATGGCCAAACTTCCTTGCAAAACTCGGGAAAGCACTTCGGCAGCATAACCCTCCCTCTCAGCTCCTCCCGCCTCCCGCCCCTTTCCTGGCCCTGCCCGCACCCCTGCAGCAATGCGGGAGATGGGACACGGCTCCCGGAGCCATCCCGGCCGGCGGCGCTAATCTGCCCTCTCCCTAGCAGATTATTTTTAATCCTCCCTTCGGTTCAGTCCAAATCTCACTCAGCTCTTGGGGGAGGGAAGAGAAAGGCAGTAGCAGATCTTGTTTCGATCTCGCTCTGCTTTGCCTTCTCCAAAACATTTGTCCATGAAAATAAACCCCATAGCAACAATCCAGGTAGCTCTGGATGCGAAAGGGCGGCGTTGAGGCAGAGCCGCCCGGCTGGCCCGAAGGCAGGCACGGGGGGTGAGGGGCGGCAGGACAAGCCCTAACAAGCGAAAAGGAAAACAAGCACCCTGAAAGGGCCGCTCCTCTGGGTCTCCCTGTAGATTTTTATAGGGGCTTAACTGATCCCTCTGTACGTGATGACAAGTCCCTGATGGAGGGAAAGCTGGCGCCGGTCTCCGCTCTCGGCAGACCCCGGGAGCAGGGCCGGGCCGGCGGCCAGGCGGAGAGCGGCGGCGGTGACGGCTCTCGCCTCTCCTCTGTCCGCAGGTTTGGTTCCAGAACCGCAGGATGAAGGACAAGCGGCAGCGCCTGGCCATGACCTGGCCTCACCCGGCCGACCCGGCGTTTTATACGTACATGATGAGCCACGCGGCCGCCACCGGGAACCTGCCGTACCCATTCCCGTCCCACCTGCCCCTGCCCTACTACTCGCACATGGGCATCGGCGCCACCTCGGCCTCTGCCGCCACCCCCTTCAGCACCCCCCTGAGGCCTCTGGACACCTTCAGGGTCCTCTCCCACCCGTACCCGAGACCAGAACTGCTGTGCGCCTTCAGACATCCCTCTCTCTACCCTGCCCCAACCCATGGACTCAGCAGCGCCGGGGGCACCCCCTGCTCCTGCCTGGCGTGCCACAGCGGCCAGTCCAACGGGCTGGCGCAGAGACCCTCCGGATCAGACTTTACCTGTTCGGCCACAACCAGGACTGACTCCTTTCTCACTTTCACGCCCTCTGTGCTGAGCAAAGCCACCTCAGTTTCCATGGACCAGAGAGAAGAAGTACCTTTAACGAGATAAACCTTTGTCTCAGGGTTATTAAGTACTCATTCCTTTCTCGGACTTCTCTTCGAGTTAATGTACCTACAGCCTATGTTTATTTAATCGTGTTCTCTCCTCAGCCGCGGACACACACAGAAAATAAAAAAAGAAAAAAAAAAGAAAAAAAAATAGAAGAAAAGAGACTAAAAATAGCTCAGTCTTAAAAGAATTTACATTCCAAGGGGGGAAAAGAAAAGAAAGAAGAAGGAAAGAAATTACTAGTGATTTATCTCTGAGAAGGAATTTAGGCACGAAGGAGGAAGAAATTCAACTCGAATGAAATATGGTCCAGCCAGCCACCTATAGAAATGTGCTGGGACTTTCTTTTCCGTGGATAGACTTCTTCCCAAGGGCTGGGGGTTCTGCGGATCACAACAAACCTTATGCACAAATCTATGAGATGGAGAAGGAAAATCTGAAATACTTGAAAGAAACACTATCTTGATAATGAAACGGCTTGTGCGCATGAAGAAAGCAAAGATGTAATCCCTCAGTGTTCAGAAAATAAAAAACAACAGGCAAACAGAAACAAACCCCAAAAGGTTTCCGGTTTGCAACTCGGCAGTATTATCCAGTTGTCTCTATGGAAAATAACAATGCTTTACCATAAAGAAAACCTGTCATTCTGTACATGACTTTCGTAGTTTAATTGCGTTATTTACCCTCCCTTGTCTCGTCCTTCGTTGTGAGCAGAAATCCAGCATTTCATTTCCTCTTTCATTCCAACTTTTATTTTTAAGAGGCAGACTGGATACTGGCAGGGGAAAAATATGAGCTCCTGCTTCTTTATGGGTCAGAGCTATTTGTCCTTTAAATAACAATGTCCTATTATCAGTCGCTGAAATGTGCACACACTGACGAAATTAGCAAGTGATGTATATGTAAAGAGGGTTTTTGAATATCGAATGTACAATGCTCTGCGAGCAGAGACCCCGTGCCAAACGCTAACAAGCCGCCAAGGGAAGAGATTAGAGGTGACAGGGAGCACAACTCCTTCAGACAATCACCAGTCTGTAAATTGGAGCAAAGGCGATTTCCCTTCCTTTGTACTTCAGCCTTCAGTTCTCTCATTGCCTTTTCTTTGCTGTGTCTGCTCTTTATTATTTTATTTTTTTAAAAGTAATTATTTAAATTGTCGGGTTTCATATTTCTTTCTCAATCCCTGATCTTTGCATTCGTGTGTGTCCCTCACACTGGTCGTTCTTCCTTCTTAAAGAGTATTTCTTTCACAAAGTCACCCACCCGTCTCCTATCCAGAAGGTATTTCAGAAGAAGCAAACATAATTACTTTTGCTTGGATTTCTGTAACCCTAAATTAAAAAAACCCAAAAACGACCAAACAGGGGCACGGAGCTGGATAGTGGTTTCTTCCAAAACCGACATTATTTATTTAATTATGTTTTAAAATAGAAAAAAAAATACTCTGCTATAATTTGTTACCACGTCGGAATAAAACTTAATAGCAACAAAAATAACAACACCGAAACCGATAATAACGACACGTTTTAACAACCTCTCACCCATATTGTTGTCGTGCTTGTTAAAAAAAAAAAAAAGAGAAAAAAGAAAAAAAAAAGAAAAAAAGGTTAAAATGTTGCTTAAGACGAATTTCACCGTGCAGTTTCTAATAGTTACAGTTCAACAAGCAGGAAAATAAATGCTGGACAGAACAAAGACTTGTTGACACCTCTGTATCTACTTTGTACTAAATTGCTCAGAAGCCTCTGGTTTACTGCCACACCGGAGACTTTTTGTCTTTAGGAGAGGGAGTGCATAGCAGCCTTTCCCTATCGCGGATGGAGAGCAGGGAAGAGACACGGGCGTGCCAGGATATATTTTTTCCAATTAAAAATATTGTTTATTTCAGCTTTTAAAAACCCAATTCAAAGTCACAATCTTTAAATCATTAACGCCAGATTATTCCACCCTTTATAAATGAGATTTCCTCACGGACATGGAAAGCAATGGCCCTTTTTGGACACTCACAAATAGATTCTCCCTCCCCGTCCCCCCCACGGAAATAATAATTGTAAACAGCGTACTAGGAGTGAGCTGAACAACATCCGAGCTTCGCAAGCCTTTCCCCCTCTTTCACTTTGCCTATTAGTAGGCAGAAGAACCAGTCCGATAGAATAGGAGCTGCGGAGCCAGTGCTTGGTATCATTCCCGCAGCAAACCCGGGAGAAGGGAGCGCTGAAGCGGTCGGGAGAGGGGTGGGAGGGCAGATGAGCACTATCCACCAAAAACGGGGTTTCTCACACAGCCCCACGACCCTTCATTCCTGGGCCAGGCACAGGCACCTGCCGGGCCGAGAGCGCAGGCCGAGCTGCTGCTGCGATCGCCGCAGCTCTTGCAGAATGACCAGCTCAGAAAATGCCATCGGCTGGCGCACAAATACGTGTACTTTATGTACCTAGGAGCGCGTGAGAGAAAAAGAACATTTCAGCCTCTGATTACCACTTCCACCCGTGACGGGGACATGCCCCTTAGCAAGCGGGGAGCGGGGCGGCAGGGACAGGGACAGGGACAG
Organism: Passer montanus; assembly: GCF_014805655.1. Classification (NCBI taxonomy): domain Eukaryota; kingdom Metazoa; phylum Chordata; class Aves; order Passeriformes; family Passeridae; genus Passer; species Passer montanus. Next base: position 10,896,273 of record NW_024356505.1, on the reverse strand, counting down.
GGACAGGGACAGGGACAGGGACAGGGACGGGGACGGGGACGGGTGCCCGCTGTCCCCCGGCTCCGGAGCCGCCCTGCCGATGGCCCAGTCCGGGGGCGTGCTGCGGCAGAGGGTGCCTGTGAATTTCTCCGCGGCTCGGTCACAGGGCAGAGATTGCCTGCGACAGGTAAATAGGCTGCGGGTCGCCGTAATGCCAAGAGTATTTTCAGTTAATAGGGGAGGGAAAATGAGGTGTCTGGAGCGATATTGGAAAGTACAAGATCGATGATCCGTCCTCGTGTCCAATCAGCAGCCTTTAATTGACTGTATTTTCTAGGTAATTGAGCCGCTGTGCTCCCAAATTGAAGTGGAAGATATAACAATACATCTCAGTGGGAGGAATTACTCATTACTTCATAATGAAATTTTCCATTTGCTGCGTGGGGCCGATGCCGTTAACACCTTCGCCGCCGGTGCCGGTGTCCGCGGCCCCACGTGGGGCCTTGGCTCCGGGCACGCGTGGGGCATGGAGGCGGCGAGGGCACGCACGGGGCACCCAGCCGGCAGCAGGCTCTGCCTTTGGCCCCCAGCCACTGCCACCAGGCAGGCAGCTTTCCGTGGCCTCGCCCTGGTCGGGGATGAGACCCTACGAGGGATTGGGGTGAGGCCCCGGGGGAGCCGGCGATGGCACCTGGCTCCTTGTCACCAGCGGGAGTGGAGTTTTCTTCGGGGTACCCCATGTGCTACATCGGGTTCGCTCCCTGGCCGGCCAAATTCAGCTCCTAAAGGCGGTCCCTCCACCCCCCCGCGCCTTGTTAGCGTTTGATTGATTGCCTTATTAAAGCGTGTTCTTGTAAGTGTGACCGAGCTGATTGCACTGCATATGTTTGGGATAATGCTCATTTTAAACAACTGAATAATAATATTACTAATAAAAAAAGGACCAGAAGAGGAAGAAGATGAGCTCTAGAGAACGGGTTAAGCCTAAACGATCCCGGGGAGCAGCGCTGTAACTCGCGCATTAAATTGGTCCTTTACTATCAAATCACTCAACCCATCTTTGTTGTGTTTTATCTGTCACCTCCTGTACCATTAAGTGAAATAGCAACGAGACTGACGCTTACCTTCCCGTCTCAGACTATATGTTTTTATTAAGGTTGTATGATTAAACTGGATCGGATCTGCTTTCCCAGCACTATGCTTTACTTCAGCACCTAAATCACTGGCAAATCGTCTCTCCATATTTCACGTTTTCTGCTGGGTTGTTCGGTCATTTGCCAGCACCTGCAGAAAAGCATGCGGCTTCTTTAGCTTTTCGGCTTGTCTATCTGAAAGATTCTTTTGTTTTCTATTATTCCCCTGCTCGCCTGGCTACTTTATTTTACCACCGAGTTTAGCCCCTGAAAACACCCCCCACCATATGTCACCCCAAGGCTCGCTGTCCTGCCTCTTACAATAGTGTCACCCTCGGGTAAAGCCCACGTCAGGATGAGCTGAAGTCACTTTAACACAAATGGCTTCATTTGGGCGCATCAGGTTCCTGTGTGGATGCAAAGGGGGAGAGAAACCAGCCCCACGCGCTTTTTGCATCGTCCCTCTACCCGGAGCCCCTTACATGTTGCCTGCTTCGTTCAGGTCTTCCTTTTGTGAGGCGGGAGCGTCCCGTCCTGCCCCTGGAGAGCTGGTGCTGCCGCAGGGATGCGGTTACAGTAGGTTAGGGTACATCCCCGCCGGAACCGGTCCCTGTTTTAAGAAGTTTTTCTTCTCCCTCTCTCAGGTAGTAGGAAGAAGAAATAGCTAGTTCAAGATCTTCTACCAAGAAAACAAATAGATCACAACCTCTGGCCTCCATTTCACCGTTTGCTCCCACTCCACTTTTTATTTTTCTTATTCTTCTTTTTTTTTTTTAAATCACTTACACAGAGTATATCTACGACCAGTGCAGGTTTACACTAATATTTACAAACCTCACTTTAAAGAATCTCAATCGGTGTATTTCATGCACATATACATGCAGAGCAAACACATAAAGTGATTTTCCCTGCTGCCCTCTCTGCAAAGAAGTGCCTGGGACTTCAGAGGCAGAAATTGCCACTTAAGAACATCACATGAAAGTATTAAGTAATTATTTAAAACAAGGCTGTTTAGAAAAATATTTGTGTTTATTGCAGCTGCTCGATTGGCCTCGTTAAATCTGGGGAGCATTTAAATTGTGTTACAGTCTCATTTAAATCCAGTTTCGTTCCAGCAGGCTGCAAAGCCTGAATAGAACCAATCACTCCATAATGATGATGAATGAGAAATTAATTCAGATACAAGCAAGACAATTTAGGCCTTCATCTGTTTAAATAGCCTTCCAAGATTATTCGCAATTGCAGGTCACAGATTTAATCAATTGTCCAATCTTGTGAAAGTCATATCCTTGCATCTTCATCGAGATTATTTATAGCGCGGTGAAGCCCAGTGAAAGGTATACACTCTTAACAGGAACAATTACTTAAGGAGAAGAGTTTGCAAAATGAAAAACAAATGCCTCCGTGGGCAGTAAACGATCAAACACTTCCTCGCTCTCCCGGCACATCCTCCCCGGCCTGAGGAAAGGAACGGAGCTGCAGGTGGGGGATAAAGGGGACCATCACCAAACTCCATCCCTGCCGTATCGGCTCCTGTGCTCTTCAGCACACCCACCCGTGCTCTTCCGTGGGCCACCCAGTCTAGTCTCTTCGGGGCCGTGCTTTGCTCCTGAGGGCGATGCCCGCAGAAAGAACGCGTTAAAAAGCAGCTTTTAATCACGCAAGGATAAGCGAACCGCGCCGCTGCTCAGCCCGGGGATGCCAAGCTCTCCTGCGGGAGACCTGTCATTCTCTGCCTCTGGCTGGCTCCTGTCGAGATGTATAAACATGTGTGCACCAGCAGCCCTGTTTTAGGCCGAGCCCTGCGAATGCCCGGCCCAGCCCCGCACACAGCCAGCCTCCCTCGGCTCGGGATGAGGCTGGCAAAGCATCACTGCACCGCTCCTGGAAGCGCCGGCTCTTTCTTTCGGGCTTGGAGCAGCCCCACCTGGGAAAACCCGAGGTCCCGGATAACTCAGGGTTAATAAAGGCTCTACAAAAGTTGAAACAAACCACTTTCGTAATGGGGAGAATTGTTTAATTTCTCGAAAAAGAGTTGGAAAACAAGGATGGGACCAGATTTTCTTGGTCGGGGTTCCGGTGTACCACTGCCTCCTCCCTCTTCTCATCCTTCCTCCAAACACCTCCCATGTACCTGGAGCCCTCATCCCCCTGGCACTGAAGCCCTGTCTGGGGCTCTTGCGGGCTCCTGCCCGGACTCGAGGGGTGATCCCGGGCTCGGAGAAACACCTGCTGCCCCAAAGGGGTTTACCCCAGCGCCCCGGGAATAGCGTGTGAAGGGAAAACCCGGGGTAAGGTAGGGGTAGGACCCGGCCCCACGTCCTCTGTCCAAGGGACCCTGAAGGTGGGAGCTCCGAGGGGCGCTGGGCACGCGGGTCCTCCGGCGCTGTGGCACTGCTGGGGACCAGGGGCTCACCGAGGAGCCCCCGGGGGCACCGCGCTCCGCCCGCAGAGAGGGGAGGGTGTCACGGCTGGGAGTGGGCGAGGCTCAGCACAGGTGAGTCAACAGGAGGTGAGGCTTCCTCCCAGTGCCCCGCAGCAATGCAGGTTTTCCCGCAAGGGCAGGGTTCGGGCAGCAGAGCGGGCACAGGAGCCGTGCGGGCGCGCAGCCCGATCGGGGAGCTGGAGCAGCGCCTAAAACAAAAGCCTGCCTCCAGGACCCCCAGAGCTCCAAGGAGCCGGTCTCAGCGACAGACTTTGATGTATCGCTGTCCAATTAGTGCCTTTAATTGGTGTCCTCTGGGACAGGCAACCCGGGAGCTGAGGCGGCGAGAGCTCTCTCGGCAAGCTCTGCCCGCTCGCAGGGTAACAGATAAATAATGCGGCCGGGCGGCAGGAATCCTGCATCCCTCTCCCTCCGAGAAGGAGCGGGGATACGACCAAGCAAACCCGGCGCCAACTGCTTGCAAACCGCCCCGGGAAGCTCCGTGCCCACGGGCACCCGTGTGCCCAGGCAGGGAGGGACGGGGGTGTAGCTGCTCCCACATTTATCCCGACCCCGGAGATCGACGCCCCCCTCCCCGCCAGCTGCAGAGGGGGGTCACCAGCGTGGAAACGACGCTGCTTAACACATACCGCACGTTCCTTCCAATTTGGCTAATGAAGGTCGCCCGTTAAGCGTAATTTTAGAGGTTAAATGAGGCTGACTGCAGATTTAAAGACGCTTGATAAAACGTCTTATTTGAATGACACCAAGTGTATATATTGATGCCATTACAGCGGTCTAGATTTACCTTGGGAGAGGAGGAGGAGGAAACAAAGCAAACACTCTAACAGGGAGGGAGGAAAACGCTTCGCCAATTTATTCTAAACCAAAAATGCTTGGTCGAAAGAAAAATTGATGGCTTCATTCATCAAATGAATAAAATACATTTCTGAGATCAGAAGGTGCTCGAAGAGACAGAGAGAGAGAGAGAGACGGGGGGGAAAGTTCGTAGTTGACAAGAACCGTCAAAAGGGCAAGAAGTCATTGGAAGCTCACCTTCAAGTAATTCTGGTTTTCTTCTATTTTATTATCCTTTTCAATTTTTTTCTTTTAATTTTTTTTTCCTTTTCTTCGGGTAGTCATAAAACGCTTTAAGAAAAAAAAAAATCACCTGAAGCCAGGGGAAGATGAGATTTTTTGATTAATAAGGAAATCAATTTGGCAGAACGGAAAGGATGCTGACTTCTCAAACTCGCTGTTAGCAGAGGCGTCTCTGGGGAAGACAAGCAGTTCGAGGCTGTTTCGGGAGCCATCAATCCCCAGTACCCGGGTACACCTCAAAACTAAGCACCCGAATTTTTACAAGAAAGCATCTCTGATCGATATTTTTCAGTTTGAAAGCTGAACTACTTTACTTGCTCTTCTGAAGCCGTGTTTTCAGTGTTAAAATATTGTCACTTCATCACATCCTTCCCAAGCAGCAATACCGGGTTACATTAGTGGCATCTTTTATGTACAGTCCCCAGAAGCTGTGTGTATGTGAGTCATGCACTGCCACCAAAAAACACAGCCTGAAAATCCCACATCCCCACTCCTTACAGAGAGACCTTAATTTGCACCGGGGTGGGTACTCTCCTTTTTGTATTCAAGGGAAAAGACCCTAACAGTCTGGTCAGCCAGTTTTCTCAATAGCTTGATTTCACCTTGCTAAATTTGTATTAAATAAACATTTTGCTATCTTTGTCTTGCTTGCCTGGCACCAAATTCTGAAGGTTCTAACTTGTCCCAAAATGCATTTTTGCCTACACAGAAGTTTGCTTACTTCTGTTGCAGTGCAGGATCAAAGATGAGTTTCAGAACAAATAAAGCAACTACTAAATCCACACGATTAATATGAATTACTCCTGGGAATTATCCTACAATTATTCTAACGTTTACTCAAGCCTGTGTACTTCAGGGATGGAAGTTTTCTCTAATGTGGAGACACTGAGTCATAGGTTCCAAAATCACTTTCCATAAATGACTTGATGTAAAATTTAATCCAAACTCAAAAGGTCAGACTTACTATATAGTAGCTGTGTAGTAGCACAGTCTTGACTCATCCCACAATTAAAAATGAAGCAAAATTCATGCAGGAAAGAGAAGGGGAACAAAAGGGGGGAAGAGGGAAATCCCTAACTTCACCAATGTCTATGCTCCCCTTTCAGCCACCTGAAATGTGGAGTGGGGTCTATTCTGGAGGCAGGAGAGCACTCAGCCTGTTGGCGGTGCTGGTTTGGCTCTGAATGATGTTCTAAACCTGCTCCTGTTTTAGCAGAAATGTGGATTTAGGCAAATGGACAAGTTTGAATGTCTGAGCCGTTCTCAGCCCCAAGCAATGCATTACTGCCTATTAACTCTGGCTCTCGAGGTACAAGAAAATAGAGGTTACATGGCCTTACACGCCTCTCCCTCTGCTTTGGCAGTAATGTTACAGCTTCCCACCTGAAAGTCTGTCTGTCATTTGGGTCACAAAGGCAGGTTTTTACAAAAGAGCTGTACTGAAGCACTGAGCAACTGAATCGTGTGTTGATGGTAAGGAGACAGCTATTCCTGCATCTCTGTGTCCCCATTTAATCTAATCCAACATCAGATCGTGACACCAGGTCCTCGAAGAAAAGAAAAAAGAAAAAGAAAAGCTGTAGCTCACTAATTATGATTCCTTTCTTTTGGTGTCATTAGGTCAGTCATTATCCATGTGTCTGACCCATCTACTGATTTTTTTTTTGTATTGTATTCCGTTGCCACTTGTATCTCAAAGGCTGTGTGCAAGCAGTTGTAAAATAATAGTGCAAAACTGGATAAAGGACATCATGATCTCCATTTTCTGATACTGTTCCACAGGAAAAAGAAAGCCATGTTCACTAGTGGGAGTTTGCTGTGGGTTCTCCACATCCAGATGCAGGAATCAGAGATGCTGGCAGTCTCTGTGCTGGCTCCCAGTGCTGATTTCCCTGGCATTGTCTCAGAAGGTATTCCCCAAATCAACATTCCCCAGCCAAACCCAAACTGCAATTAACACCACAAAGGGGCAGTCATCAGAGATTTGGAGCAAGTGATGATCGGCCATATCACAAAGTTTTAGTGTGTTGAGAATCTTAAGCAATTCCTACAGCCAAGGCCAATTTTTGTGTTTACTTTGTCTTCAGTGACAGCCTCACTCTTTAGCCAAAAGGAAGATATTCCAAGGTCTGACTTTAAACTTCTCAAAGCTACGCTATGCAATTAGAGTGACATTTCTACACTGGAATGCATGGTTTCATGGTGCTATGGCAACAACATATCATTGGGATAGAGCTCCACCAAGGGCAAAATCATCTACCCTCATAGCCCCAATCACTTCTTTATGCAGGAGCATAATTCTCACAACAGCCTTTCCTTGAAATAGTGGCTGTAAATTAGAGCATCTGTGTGTATGTCGTTTCAGTTTGTCATAACCACCCCTCCAGCAAGGGATACTTGATCTCTCCTGTAATCTAACACACCAGCAGAAATCAGATTTGTTGTTACATCATCATATTGTAAGTGTGCAATTAGTTATTCCTTAGACTTGTTAAACTTTTGCTTTATAAACTGATAGGTTAAATCTAGGGGAATCTAAGGTTTGATCTGTACATCACAGACCATTACATTTCTTCCAGTTAATTTTTACTGAATGCAATATGATATATTTGACTTTCAAAACAGGTGCTTGATGTGACCTGATTTATCAGTTTATGGAGTATCTTGATAGTATATGCTAGCCATGATTCATTGGTTAAAGCAAACATAATAGACCAGAAAAATAAAAAGCCTCCATGTTTCTTTATTTCTGATAAAAATGGTTCCAGAATTTATCCTTCAGTTCTTCTCAGCTATGTTACTGAACTTTATTATCCAGCATTTTCCATTAAAGAAGTTTGTGTATGGTAGTAAAGTACCTCTCTATTTTTGCTCTGACAACCTAAGCAAACCTGAAATTTGTGAGGCACTTTCTTCAGTTACTGAGCTCTGAGTGAGGCTTTCTCTTACACTGTCACCAATTTTACAGCTTCCTCTCTCAAAGCATGAAAGCCAGAACTACCTGCACAGTATCAGGGTATTTTGCATTTGTTCCATCTGCAGCCTGCCTTTTTATTTCCAATTAATATTTCTGGTCCAAGTAACCAAGAACTGCAGTAGCCCAAATGCAGTTCTGCAGCACTGACATAGATCTCCATGTCCACACATTTCTTCACTATAACACTGCTTTTCTATATCTCTGTCTTCTTGAATGTGTTCCTTAATATATAAGGACTGGGTTCCTAAATGCCTTATTTTGTATTTTGCAATATTTAGACTAGGTTTTTTTTGTCAGCTCAAATTTCTCTGTGACATTCATGCACCTTAGCTGCAGGACTGACCTGATACCCAGAAAAATATATTTACTAGAGGAAAATAAAAGGGATTAATAATAAAATAAAGGGCATCTGATAATTCTGCTCTATGAACAGTCTTCGAGAGACATGGTGGTAGCTATGCAGGTGCCACAATGCCACATACACAAACATGGCAAGTGCATCTTTGACACAAATGTGATTAACATTAGATATGTACATATTTCTGACCACCTGATTACAGCAGCCAGTAGTGGTGAACATCCCAGTCTGTGCAGAGTCACATTAGCCATAATCCCATTTCATGATGATGTCTATACCACTGATACTCTTTTATGCTCTTCCAATGAGCCCATTTTTAACTTGCTTTAAATAGTTGCTGGCACCTACTGATTGAGGATACTGTAGGGATAACAAATAATATGTTAAGATTAGAATGTCTAGGGATAAATTCCTTACAGAATTGAGAAATGTACAGAACTGAGACATGTATAACCTAACTCCATAATCTCATTAAAATAAATCAGACGTGCAAGGCCAAGACATATTTTTTCATAAAAACTGTGTTGATTGACACATTTGGGAGAGGAATGCAAGTTACTAAATTCATATTTTGTCAGTTTCAGCTATTTTCTTTTACTTTTTAAAGAATTTCCAAATTCACTGATTATTTTTCTAACCCAGTAGGCATTGTTTAATATCTTCTTTAGTTAATAATCTTTTAAAAAGTGCTTTATTCCCGTCTTTTGTTAAAATTACATCACCCTGATTTTAAACTGAATATTAAAACACTGATTTTGTACTTCCAGCTAATATTAGATCCACACTGTTGAGAGGGTTTATTTTGGTTTTGCTATACTTTAGAATTTTCACCACTTTTTACCCTTTTTACTGCATATTACTCCTGTATTTTTCCTGTTGTCTGTAGATTCCCTTGTCAACATCCTGTGTTTTGTAACATGTAATGTAGGCTAATTGCTGTGCAAGACAGTTCTCTCTGCATGTTGTATGGTGATTTTTTACTTCAAATTTTTGCCTTCATGTCACTCTGAGGGCTGTTCTGGAGTCAGAAACTTGCCCTCCATGCAGATGTTTCTCATATGCAATGTATTTCCTGCCTTCAGCCGCCCACCACTTTCCAGCCTAAAAATTAATACATCATAACAAGATCCAAAAAATAATTTTTTTTCCATGCTGGATATCATGCCTCTCAAGATGTGGATTATTCACAATTTTTAGAAACTGTCAGTGGTGGTTTATTGCTAGCTGCATGAGATAAAGTTGCACACTTGCTGAACTGATTTTGCCCACATGATACTATTTTTATGCTTAGATATTGCAGACAAATGTTTAAGAGATAAAGCATCCCATTCTTGGGTTTAATTTGGTAGTTTTTGATACACACCTGTCAGCACCCAGGTCTTAGTTAGTACATCAATCCATATGTTTTTGAGACCAGTTGGTTGTAAGTTATAATTACCAAGTTGGTATTCCCTCCTTCCTTTCACTGTTCACATGACCGCTCCCATCAGGTGCTGGTGCTGATGACTACCTTCTCACTAATAAAACTTTCCTCTTCTCTGTCTGTGCTATCCATACACCCTACCACTTTTGTAAAATAATCCGAAGAATTAATTTTCTCCATATTCTTTGTCGCATCGATTCAAACTTTGTTGTTTATTGTGTCATATTTGCAACTGGAAACATGTTTGTATGTTGCAGATGTCTTCCTTGGAGTCACTGTACTAAAACCCTCTTGCTGTTCTATCTGATTCCCAGCCACTCCTCTTACCCATGAACAAGACACACTCTTTGTGCAATTTTCCTCTTCCACTAAATCAAAGTTCAACTTCAGACCAGAACCTAAGTCCTGAGAACAATCTTTGTAATTTGCAAGTGTGGAAGAGCCTCTAAAAAGTTGTTATGGATATTCATCTAGCCATCCCTCTTGCTTTCTTCTCAAATCCCCAAAGTCTTGCTTAAACCCTCTACCACAAGTTGCAGAGGATGACGCTCACAAGATGATTTCACAAAATTTCTGCTTATGTAGTGCTTTGATTCTCATTTTTTAACATGATCTTCTTGGTTACTTCAATGTCTTTTTGGCTGTTTGCAACTTGACAGGTAACCAATTGTGGCACTTTTATCTCTGCATCCAGTTTGATGCCATGCTTTGGAAAACCTATGACATTAAGCAATTGATTTAGCAAAGAATAGCTACATCCCATAGCCCTTAGTCAATAGCTTAGGGATTTGTTGGTATCACTATATTTCATGTATACATGAATATATCATGTCAGTCCTTTTCTGGTGACTTTACTTTCCCTAGAGATTTCAGTCATCTCATGCCATTTTATGCCACCATAGAGATCTTCAATGCAACATTCTGTGATGGCAAATTAGAAGTGAAGGTACATGAATGCACCAAAATAAATCTTAAGTTGCACCTTGAATCTGGATAGTTATTCCAGCACTTTTCTGCATATTCTTCCAATAAGTCTGCAACCTTTTCAAAGTAAAGATTGAATTCTAATGATGGATTTATGCTACAGATAGTTAAAAATCCTCTCCACTTGTTACCTCCATTTGAGTTACCACTATGAGCTACCACATCACCTTGGGGATTCACATTCAGTTATTCTCAGTCTTTCAAAAGGTTTCAGCCTTTCAACTGCATGCTAGTCCAGATCCACATCCTGTGATAAAGTCACACGTGGAAGCAAATGTGGGACCATTTACCACGTGATTCAGGTAATTTAGTAAAAGTGACAAGTCCTTAAAATACATTTATGTCTAAAGAAATTCACATTCTTTTGCAGCAATTTCTCCCCTGAAAATATGGATAAAATTAATGAGGAGTGGTGACTCATAGGAGAACTGCTGGAGGAGCTGTGATAGTTCTCCCTTAGGTGAGGACTGTCTCCTCTGTTGATCTATTAGTTATCTGGCTTTCAACTTATCAAAGAAGTGTTACACTCAAATAGTTTACTTTTTATGTTAGAATCTGGATTTAATCAATGCATTCAGAGTCTGTCAGAAAAATGCAGATATCTTTGCCAACAAAATATATTATAAAAAGAAAAAAAGGCAAACACTATTAACAAGATTCTTCCTTAATAAAGCAGACATAGAAAAAAACCTTTTATGACGATTAATTTTTTTGCTGTCTTGTCATTCTGTGTTGATTGCATCTTGCATTACTTTTTCTATGGCTTTGCCTGGGAGCAACTATTAAGTTTTAGTATACTGATTTTTTTCCTACCCTATTTGAAATTTCTTCAGACATATAAAATTTGCTACATGCCTCTATTGCACCCTGTATTCTTCCATGTCCCATGCCATTCTTTGGAAGGAAGTCTAGAATTCAATTCCACAGATAGGTTATCTACTCAATTTGATCACCTGTGTTTGCAGACTGCTCTTCAATCAAGCACACTTGGGACTTTCTATTCCACATTTTCAAACACTTCTATCTGTTAGCAGGCAGGCCAGAACAGCTTTGCTAAAAAGACTCATTTTGATCTTGCTATTTGAAATGGGCAGAGCTTTGAATTTTAACTTTGGGCACAACACTTGCTGTAACTACGTCACATTGAGCTCCACTGTCTATTTGGAATTCACTTTCAATCCATTTCTATGCAGTGTCAGAAGACAACCTGCTATAGAATATACCAGTGTAGACTCAATTAAGAGACTTAGTGAAACCTTTGTTTCATTAAGAGAGCTTCATCCTCCAGCTGCATTTTCCTATTGGAAAGGTGCCAACACCTTTGCATGGTGTCAGTTCTCTCCAGGGGTACTGGAAACACAGCCAGTCCTTACACCATGCCTCCCCTTGCAGTCACACATTGTTTGGGCATGTGTTTCCAATCCTATGCCTCATTCTTTCAGTGCTTATTAGATACTTGGATTAAGAAAATGTGCTTTCTACTGTGCTTCAAATACCTCCACAACTTTGAATTTGTCTCTTGCGTTGTGGTGGCCTAGTTATCCTTTATTTTGTCACAGCTAGTTTTGTTTAGTCTGTTAGTCTGTTAACATTCATGTGATTTGGCTTTACCACACAGACTGATGACTTAATGGGACAGACATTTCAACAAGGAGGTAGTTTCTCCTAAACAGAATTTATTTCCTTGAAAGAGCTGTTTTTTTCATGGCTCCTCTTTTTGATGCTTTGTATAACACATCTAATTCCTCTTGCATTTATCTGCTTCACTTAAAATACCTACGTTAAACTTTTCTGTGCTCTAATCATTCAATGTTTTTTTCTTCCTTCTCTTTGCAGGAACACAACATTGTAGGTGAGAGAATACTACTACTTCTCTTCTGTTGTATTTCCAATGGTGTAATTTTAAAATCCCTTCTGCCCCTCACACAAGGCCTGTCGTATGTCAGTAAAGGTATCTCAGGCTTAACTCTGTATGTATCTATCCCCCAAAGCAGTTCTGTTCAGCAATTGCCTAATCCCACAAACATTTTATTCAACTGCTGTCAGACTCCAAACATTAACACAAAGAAAATCAAGGAAACAAGGGCTAGGAACTAGGGATTCCAAACAGGTTGAGAGACTAGACTGTACAAAATTGGCTTTTTTTTTCCTAAAGGAAACCCTCATATACAGGCAGAAAGAGTATGTGATGTAATCCAGTTGGTCCCCAATGGGAAGACATGAGAGCACAGCAGTCCTGTCCCAGGATGAAGGCTCCACTGAAGGAGAGGATGTCCCTCTGTGCTTGTGCCCTCTCCTCTGTGATCTTGGAGAGGAAGTCCCAGTGCCTAATGCCAGCTTCTGGATTCACTGCTGGGACCTGAGCTCTAGAGTTCCTGCTACCTTTTCTTACAGCAGCTTTAGTATGCCATCAGTATTTGTAACAAAGCCTATGACACCAGATCTCCTTGCTCTGTCAAATGCTTGGGGTAGGATTTTCAAAAGTGTAGTGAGAAGGTACATGCCTTGAAACCACTCTTACACCCTTCTCAGTAGATACATACTTTAGAATTTAGTAATGATTTTTTAATTCTAATCAGATTCAGTTCTCTGCAATAGTCATTCATTTCTCTTAAGGAAGCCTTGAGTTTTTAGGCCAAACATTTGGGTCTGGTACAATTTTCTTCCTGTTTTTGACAACATTTGCATTTTAAATGGTTTGCTTTTATTAATCTATCTCCAAACCTCAGCATTACATATAACAAATTCTGAAGTATTATTGATAATAATAATTGCACTACCTTTCAGATCATCCCTGGAGCTTGCAGAGAAATGGGAAGAACAAACAATTTAAAGCAAAGTTGGATACAACCAAACTTGTAAGACCAACATTTCTGCTGCAGACACAGGCCTTCTATAAGGGTAATTAATAGTTGTTGATAGCAAGACCTAGTTTTTAAAGAAGCAACTTCAGACAATCATGAGAAAACGAGATGAATAATCAGCTCAAACAATAAAGATCAGCTGTAGCATAATTGCAGAAGAGCCTTTAAGGACTCGGGAGATCTAACGCTTTTCTCTTCATTAATCAGAGTAAATATGACATTACAGATGTTACTTATTCAAAGACTGTTGTGTGTGCGTATACAGCATATCTCTCAGAGCAGAAGTCAGATTGTCTATGTGTAGGAAAGTCTTATTTTTTATAGCAGAATTCAAAAGGACTTAGAAGTTCAGACAAGGCATTTTAAAACTACTATATCACTTTGGTGAAATAAATAAAATACATCTTTCAAATGTTGAGGAAGAACACTTGCAGCTCTCAAAAATCTCACCCAAAAGACAAATTATACCAGAAAGAATAGCTATAACTACACTTGCTTGTGATTCTTCCATCTGGGGAAATTCTATAAAGAAATGATGCAGCCCAGCTTGGGGACGCTTAAGCAATGCAACACTTACCTGCAATTTTGGAGCAGGAGGCTGATGCTCATAAATGAATGAGTTGCCATCTCTGTCTGTCAATAAAAACCAAAATATATTTTCCTGTGAAGTGTGAGCAGTTAAGCCACTGCAGACTTTGCAAGCAGCTATCAGCTATAGCACATCCTTGACAGACCAACCCTGCCTCCTTGAGCTAGCCTGGTGGAAGCAGTGGTTCTCCTTGCAAGCACAAATCCTCTCCACAGCTGCCAGTTTGATACCTAATAGCTTATCTGCATACCTTTTATATAGGATTTCAGCTTGGTCTTATTAACTTGCAAGTGTCTGAGTTAAAGCCTTCTCTGCCCCCTCCTACTTACCATAAGGGGTCTTTCACCTGTTGTGCCATAGGATTAGATGAGAAAGGCATAAGGCACATGGGCAAACCTAACCATTCCACATTATTTGTTCCCACTTTTGAGGTCCTGTCCCAGCTCACAGCTTAAGCTCAGGAAAAATTGCTCCTTTCTTTTTGGAAACCAAATTGCTGACCCATATATTCTTGCAGATAGAAGTACTATATATTTTCTAAAGAGCAGAGATTTGCTCCATATTCTCCTTTCCCACATTTACTTCTTTGCACTGGTTCCTTGCTGAAATATGTGGTCAGTCGTGTGAAACAGAAAATCTGCCAGTGCATGATGCTCTCTAGCCATGTGTTTTTGTTGTAGGCTGGATGGGTCATCCTGCCTGTTACTGTGGTTGCCTGGTATTTCCCATGATACAATCTCCTTTTGAGTAACTTTCAACTTTGCCAAACACCATAGAAATTTTCTATGTTGGGTATACAGTGCATGGTGACTTTATATATACACACATATTTATGCAGAAAATAAACTCCTATTTCTAAGAAGGAATATGGAGAAAAACATGGTGTTCTTCCCATGCTAAAAATTTCTGCTGACCTTTTATTTGGAAAAACATAGGTCATCTCTCCCCTATCTTGAAATCTGACAGCCTTTATTAATTTATTAATAAAGGCCTTTTATAAATAATGGCCTTTATTCAATGTTGCACCTTTTATCATCCCTTTGAGATGCTCCCCAAACTTGTCATCATGCAAGTCATTGAAAAATTGTGGCTCTCAAGAGATCTGTAGGAGTATTTTAAGGCTGAGTGGGCTACAAAGTCATAATCTCTTGTGTTCTCAGTCTTTGACCCACTGAATTATGACTTCTTCCCTGGGAGGTGACACAAGAAGGTCCCTCTACCTCAGAACATTCCACAGCTTGAGAACAAGGACATTAGCCTGAGAGGTGTGAGATAGGGAGGGTAAACCTACTAAGGGAAGTAAAGCACAGGCACATCTATCTATCTATCTATCTATCTATCTATCTATCTATCTATCTATCTATCTATCTATGTCTGTCTATCATCTATCATCTATCTATCTGTCATCTATCTGTCTGTCTGTCTATCTCTTTCCTGACTGAGCCTCTTAGAGGATGTGAGGACAGACAACAGTTCCTATTCCTCTGTAGGAGTCAGATCTGTGATGAACTTTTCAGCACTGCTAACTTGTGGCAGTTTTGGGATAGAAGATGCAACTCTTGGCACTTGGGAAATTTTACAATAAAAAAAGCAAAGAACATATGGAGTTTATAGGTTGTGCTTAGGTCCTGCCTAACTTTTACTTCAAGAAAGAGTCTTTAGATATGGCTGTGAATTTCCTGAAGATTCTCCTTGTATGGAGTTGACACCAGACAGCTTTTCCATCTTGTAGGCCTTTCTACTGCTCAGTCCTCTGTGACACAGAACATCAACTTCACTCTTCCACCAAAGCCATCTTCAGTGGAAGATTGACAGTCTTCCATCTAAGATGGATTTGGTGGAAGAGTGAGTGAACACATTGCAGGATGTGTTCCCAGGGTCATGAACATTCCCATGCCTCAGAAGCAGGCAGAAGTTCTTACAGGGAAATCATGACCAGGGATCTATCCCAGATGTCAGAAAGACCCACCCCGGGGTCTTCTTGGTACCTATGATGGATTTCTACCACCAGTTCAAAAAGTGACAGACTTTTTTGTATGTACTATGGGAAGGGCTACCAAGAATTTGCCTAGATAAGAGACCATTGCTGGGTTATCATGAGAGACCATCTCTGGGTTATCATAATGGGCTGCTGCAGCTGTTGTGAAACTGTGGATCTTGCAGTGAGAAATATGATGGCAAAGTTAATAAATAAATCCTTCATCATGGCAAAGGTTTGAATGACATACAGTAAGTGCATTCTGAGACCACATGGCCACCACTGCAAAGAAGCAAAATATGATGTACTTGCTCTTTAGGTCAACAACTTTTACCTGAATGACAAAATATTTCTGCTGAAAAAACCAGCACATAATCACATAAGAAAAGGTAGAGTGAAACAGTCTAATATTTTGTGTTTCCTAACTTTGGTTGTTTGACCTTGCAACTTCAAAGTTTTTTAAAATATTCCTTAATTATCTTAGTTTCCAAATACTCTTTTATGTTGTGTTTGTGTTCCATTTTTCCCACTTCCTAGGTGCTGATGATTTCCTTCCTAAGTTTCTGTACTGAAGCTTCTTGGAGTGTGTACTGTCTTTTCAATTAGTGTCTATGTGGTATTTAGCACAGCGGGCAACTGAATCTGATCCCAAACACATCATTTATGTACCTCGTTTGGGTCACCTCACATCTGCTCATGTGATTTGTCTGGCCAAATGCACAGGTAGCTTCTCTGCAGTTAGAGACAGGTTTGAAAATCAGACAAAGGGCTAGAGAGCACATCAGATATGATGGATCAAGAGATCAAAGAAGGCCATAACCCAGAATCACTGCTGCTGAACCACTTTTGGAGAGCTGATCCATTCACTGCTCCATGAAAAACTGTTCCTTGCCAGAGGTTAAAGGAGGTATGTTTGTTTACTGGGCAAGATCTGGGGGAAAAAAAAAAAAAAAAAAAAAAGAAAAAAAAAGGAAAAAAAAGGAACCAGTGTATTGTGTCTCATATTGACAGAAAGGACTTAGGTAGTGAAAATGAATTGCAGTGTAAGAAAACTACCAACATGCTTCACTGTTTGTCAGAGTGAATAAAGTACACAAATAAGCCCGTGGCTGAGAAAACAAACAAACAAGCAAAATTTCTTGACAATAGCAACTGTGAAGGCTTTGGCCTGGGATGTGAGAATATCTTAAATGTTTGTTAGAAACTGCATCTTTAGCAATAGGTAAACTTAAAAATAAGGCAGAAGAAGAGAAAAAAGTCACAGTCATCTACCAAAGGACTGAAATTTGTGATAAAGTAGTAGTATTTTCCAGTATGTATTATTTTGAGAATGTGATCTGAAACTCCTTTGGTCTCAGTTAGACAAGATTATAAAGGTGTTGGTAATGAAAGGAAGAGGAAAGGAGCAGTGAGGTTTACAATGGTCTATCACTTCATGATATGCTAATAAGATGCTGGTAAGCATGTGGTGTCTGCTATGAAGATCAAGGTGGAGAACATCAACCAAGGAGAGAGCAGGATTTCAAGGAAAGAAATGAAGATGTGGGACATGTAGTGTTTGGGGTTGCAGGGAAAGTGAGATATTTTTTGACAAGGAGATTATAAGTTTGATCTAGCACCCACTGAAGTCAGAGGAAATGTTGCTACTGACTGGCTCCCTCACCCAGTGGTGTAGGGTGTAATAAATGTGGTCAGCAGGACTTGCAAGCCTAATACACAGAGAAACCCAGACAACTGCGAACAGGAGTTGAGGAAACACTAGCAGATCCACGAATGGTTTCATTGCTGGTATGTACTGCTGCTAAGTAAGGCAAGGATTTTATCTCTGAACCTTCCACCCATTGGAGATGAGTTTAAGTGTACAGCTCTTCTATTTGCTGCTGACACTATGAGCCACACAGATGGGCTCTTGGAGGCTTTTTTGGCTTTCACATAGTGATGTGGTTGTGATTTTTAACAGCAAGAACAGTGCACTTCAACGTGAAAGGAGACTGACATCTGACTATGAAGCGATGATTTTTTTCCGATGATTATTTAATCAAACAAGAGAACTGAGAGTGTCAAACAAGTACCAGCAATTTATCAAGAGACAGTTGTAGAAGGAAGCATTCTCTGAATCATCAATGTGATAATTACCACTGACATTTCCCCAAGGGAAACTGCATTTTTAATTGTTACAAATATAATCACACTTCTACAGAAAAGTGGGAACAGAATCCTTTTGGAGCCTTTTCTGGAAATAGAAATGTCTAAAGTTTCCATATGGAAACAATTTGTGATAAGAAATTATTGTGTGCACCAGAATAAATATGTCAAAAGGTTAACTAGAATACTGGCTACTGTACTCTAATTTCCAGAAGAAAATATATTTAATAAGAATCTCTGGGTTAAGTCCTGGCCCTGATGCAACTGCAGCTCTTTTAGCTGGGCTGAAGCTTGACTTGAGTTTTGATGTTGAGGAGAGCAAAATCTCTGATCCTGCTGCATGAGCAGGAGCAGTCTCCAGCCTGTGTGACACTATCAGAGGACATTATCTTATCCTAGGGAAGGACTGCTTGACTAACAGTCCAAGCACCTCTCAGGGCAAATCTTGACTCAGCCATTCATAGTGGTTGTGGGTAGCACCCCTCAGGCTGGTCCGCAACACATGGTCAAAGGGACCACAAGGGCTGGCTCTCTCCCTCAGCAATGGTTACATGACCTTTCACAATGCAGCCTCTCTAAGCTGGCTTTTTTCAAGCAGCAGATCAGAACAAATCTGCTGGTTTTCCTTCCCCTCAGCATCTTGTTGCAAACAAAAGCCCTTAGTTACTCATATTCCCCATTTCAATATATCAGGTGTATAAATGGTGGGATTTTTCCTGCCAGGATGCTGGAAGAGTGAAGGTCTTCAGCACAGACATTACCTCTTCAGGTCATAAGGGTGACTGTCACTGGTAACCTGCTGAAATGAACTGGGTTAATAATGTATTTGGCCACTACTTGCCAATTACAGCATTGTCTGTATTATTTTAGGTGGCAGTGGTAGCCTGAGGATAAGAGATAAGTTTTGTAGGAGTAGATTTTAATTTAACTGGAGCAGCTGATATGGATGGAAAAAAACCTGAAATTTTGTGGCAGCAGCAAAGCCTTTGTTTGGTCAGCTGAAACAATTTACAAAAAGTTAGTTACAAAAAGTTAAATCAGGTGTTTTAGGTGTTTTTATATTCTCTGCAAGCACAGAACAGCAGGGTAGGGAAAGGCTATTTAAATCCTCCCTAACAGCATCATATGACACGATCACCATCTTGAGCTTCCCAGCCCTTCCACTTCCCCTTCCACTTGCTCAGGAGCTGTGCCTCTCCCTGTATCAGGCAGGTAACAGACAGGCTATTTTAGCTGAACTGTGATTTATATAAAGTTGCAGTCTTGTTATTCAGAGCTGTTGATTTACCTAACAGATGCTGAACATCAGCAGATAATACAATCTGATAACCGATCTACACGATTTAGGATTGCAGCCTGCAAATTTATGAGGGAAAAAAACAACCCCAAAACTGTTCAGCTAAGAACTATTTGGTTCTACTCCTTTTTCATTAAGGACCTTAGCCCTTCTTCAATTGAAATCAATGGAAATTCAGCTCTAGGTTAAGCAGACACCACTAGTAACACTGACAGAGAGATGCCAATTTAGCTTGGGCTGCATTTATTCTATTAGATTGCCCTTCATAGCTAAAACCAAAAGGGATGTTTATGTCTTGGGTAAAAAAAAAAAAGGGATTGCAGAGAGAAGACAAACAAACCGTAAAAATACACTAGCTAATCACTTCCTTAGATGATTTAAGTGGAAGAAATGGTATAATTCGGAGTTTTGAATACTTTAAAAGAGCTTAGTGAACTGATTAGAGCAAAATTTAAAAAACAGTTTTACATTATTTAGCATTATATAGAAATATTAAAAATGCTGAATTTTCACACATTTTTAGTCTAATTTTACAATTAGAGATGGCATGTGCAAATATTTGATTTGCTATAATTTTTGCATATATACTTTTTGCATGCAACCATCATGGAAATTGTACAAAGAATTTAGGTACATGAAGGAAAAACCCAGCAAAATCAGTGGAATCAAACCAAATTCAAAACCAACTCCCTCCAAATGCCCAAACCAAAACAAACCACTAACCCTTCCTGTCCCAAACCAGCCTTTTTTTTGGTGTGTGAATAAGATTTAACCTTCTTGCAGATCTATTTTATGATGTTGATTATCACCAGAGTCTCTTCAGTGATGGATTATACCTATACTGAAGGATACCCTCTTTCCCTCACCCATCATCTCAGTCATTGCTGTGAAGCCATATGGATCTTTCCAAGTCCAACTTCAGCTTCTGTGACCTTGTGTTTGCTGTGGGTCTACAGCAGGCATTGTCTTGTGCTAGCAGTGACAGGGGTTTCCAGCCCAAGCACTTCACAGGTTCAAGAGTTCTGATCAGGTGAATTCATCCTGTTATCACCAAGTCCTTCTGCTAATGGAAAGGCTACAGCTTGCAAAAAAGGTATTCAAAATGAGGTCAGTAATTCAAAGGGCTCACTGTATGCAAAGGTGTACAGGTGTACAGGTGATGTTAAGTCTCTGCAGTAATGCATGCTACTTACATTTCACGGACTACTAAAAGCACAAAGTACTTTCAATTATAAAAAATACTTTTACAATGATAAAGCCTTGCAAAAAAAAACCCCAAAAAACAAACCAAACCAACAAACAAAACCACAACAACAGCAACAAAAACCACCTGAAGCCCTGAAGAAATTATCAGGAATTTGCTCACTTCAGACTAAAAAATATTCCAGCTTCATACAGCCACTTTTTTCTCAGTGTCTTGAGATCTTGCTTGTAGTGTAAAGTTGGAAAGCTATGAGATCATTCTCCTATGGAAAAAAATTCACCAAGCACTTCATGATGTCCGTTAATTTGACTGATTGCTCTTGATGTGATTTGACATATCAGAGAAGCGTGATTCATGAGCTAAGAGGGAAGGACTTTTTAGCAATTTGTTCCCAACTTAAGATGTGACATCAGCGCTTCTTGAAAGTTAATCCCACATACAGTAGGCAGCCCATTTTCTAAAGATCCATCTCCATTTACATTGTTCCAGCTAATATTCCTTAGTAAGCCTTCAGACTTTGGTCTGCTTAAAATTAAAACTTTCTTTTTTATAAATTATGAACATTTATCTCTTATCAGAGAAGATAAGTGCACCTTAGGAGAGACATGAGAGAAAGATTTGTGAGACCTAACAGATTTGTACAAGAGAATCATGACAGGTATTTCATAATTGAAAGATCCTCAGAAAGATAATTCTTTTGCATACAGATGAGTTTGCTACCTTAGCAGATGTTCACCTTTTAAATAAAAATAAGCTTTTAAGAGATCCTCTGAAATGTCACAGTTATCCCCATTACTAAAAGATATCTTGATTTACACTATTACAGTTGTTGAAACATTACTAAGCAATGGGTTCTGAAAGCCATACCTTACCTGACCCACAAGACATTTAATTAATTCCATATTTTCATTGTAGACACTGCAATTAAAATAATTCTTGACTACCTCATGGAATTTTAAACATTTTCAAGAAATGAATTGAATACAAGATAGTGTGTGTGCAATTCTGCAACTTGGTCTCCCAGCTGTGCAATAAATTGCTGGGAGAAACAATTAGTGTAGAGTCATTTGTTAGAGAATGAACCAAAAATGTATCTAAAAATGCCAGTACTAAATGTGCTGACAATTAAGAGCAAATTACTTAGCAAAGATGCCATGTGTTCATATGTTGCTTTAGCTACATGCATTTGATGTCTAGCACCACATTTTTGTTTAAGACATAATTGCACATTTTGTTCCATTTTGTATCTGTTCTGAAATAAGATGATATGATGCCAACACTTTTCAGGCAGGACTCCCCAGTGACTCCAGTCATCACCAAACCTTTTCATTCCAGGGGCAAAACTATTTTAAATTAAATATGATGCAGGGCTTTCTCATTCGTGTTGATTATTTTTCCCTTGCCCCACAGAAAGTTTTATAGGGCAACAGAATGAGAAACGGAAATGACTTAATGTAGGATTGATGCTACATGAAAAGATCTCTCAGGGGAAGCTGTAAGGCTGTCATTGCCCAATCAACTGAAAACTGGATGAGACAAAGCATTTAACCTTTTGCAGAAGGCATTTCTGCATTGGTTGGGACTTTTAGGATCACCTACTGGCTCTCAAGCTCGCACAATCTACTCAGGAGAATAATTTGTGGTGAGTCATTCATTGCATGTTTCAATTAAAGCGTCAAGACAGACACACAAAATTTGGCTTCACAGTACACACAAATCACTTTCTTTCTCCCCACCATACAAAGATAATTTGATAGTATTTAAGTTTACACTTTTCAGATGTGCATGAGTAACCAGGAGCTGACCCCTTCCCCCTAAATAAGGACATAATGTATCTCTATAATTGAAATTGCTTCTTTCTTTGAAGTCTCAGGAGCAGATAGCACACTGAGAGAGGCCACTGGCAGTGTTTCACCATCAACATTTTTATTGATACAGCTTTATTCTCCCAGAGACTGCTAAAAGCAACGTGTTCCCATTCACCTGCACTACAGTATGAATTAACTGCATTTCATAATTAAGCTGAAATGAAGTTGAAATATGGAGATGTAAAGGAAGAACAAAATTAAAGCACAATATTCATACAAAGTCAATATAAGTCCAAAACTGTGACCTACCTTTCCAAGCAATACTACACTAGAAAAACATCCTTCAAATCAAGAAAATGATTCGTACAACAATAAATCTGTTGCACTTTAGTCACATTTCAGTCTTCTTTCAAGACAGCTTAATTCACTCCTTCCATATTGGTTGAATTTTCTTGCTCTTGAGTCTGATATTCTACTTCCCTTGGCCAAGGGTTAGAGATCACCCAGGTGAACTGGACATCCAAAAGTCTGTGGGCCCTGACAAGATGCACCCAGGAGTGTCAAGAGAATTGACAGACACCACAGCCAGGCTGCTCATGGTCATCCTTGAAAGGTCATGACAATCAGGAGAAGTTCCCAGGGACTGCAAGAAAGCAAATGTTACTCCAGAATGAGGACCCAGGAAACTGCTGGCCAGTCAGCCTCACCTCAATCCCTGGAAAGGTGGTGGAATGCCTCAACGTGTAATCCTAGCCACATGAATGACAGGAGGATGATCAGGAGTAGTCAGCATGGATCCACCGAAGGTAAATCATGCTTGACCAACCTGATTGCCTTCTATGATGAACCAAGCATGTGATGGATGAAGGGAGAGCAGTGGATATTGTTTACCTTGTCTTCAGCAAGGCTGGGATGACCCTGCTTAAGCAAGGTGCTTGTACCTGGTGACCCACAGTGGTTCCTTCCAACCTTACTAGTTTTGTGATTCTGTTTTGGATAACAGTGAATGAAAACTACTGTGTCATGCACATAAAACTGTTGTGACTTAATAGCACTTCACAGTTAGAAAAGCAGGGAAGAGACCTTTTTTAACACATAGCAGAGAACCGACTTCTCTTGGACAATAATTTTTCTGTACATTCTGTACATGCTAAATTCTTGTTTTTTTGTTTTTTGTTTTTTTTTAAATGGTAAATCTGGACAATAGGCTGGGAATTTTTTAAAAAGGATCCAGAAGAACACATACTTCCAGCCCTGGCAACAAATCTCTGAGGTATATCACTTCAAGTTATGTCCAGATAAAAACATTTGTATTGTTCATATTGAATAAGTATATTGTCTATAGATCTATCTAATAATTTGTAAATATCATGCATTAGAAGAAAACATAAAGAATATGTTTACCTGCTGTTTTTAATTTATTCTGTATTGGTAGGTCATACAATATCTTCAGATGAGATTGGTTGGTAACATAATTGATAAGAGAGCTAAACCAGTTTGTCGTTGAATAGGTTCATTTCTTCCCACTCACAGCTTTTTATTTCAGTTTTTAGAAGCTTCAAAGTTTTTTACCACCTTGAAAGATATATAAGCGTTATTATGCTTATCTTCATAGAGCCTGAAATTTCCAGAAATCTTGGCAGAAAAACGAATTATGTCTTGTAGATATGGCAGTTCACTCTAGTCCTCTTTCCTAGTAGACTTGCATTTTGGACACTGAAACAGAGGAGTATGGTGGGGAAATGGGAAATGGGAAAAGATAAACTTCCTTTATCTCTGAAATTTTAGTTCTGGCTAAAAAGTTGGCAGTTTGAAAGTCAATGAATAAAGTTAGCCTTAGCCTCCCAACTACATAAACTTCTGTCCTGTTAATCCCCTCCAACCAACACTGTAATCCACTTTTCTGCAAGGAAGTAATCCTATCCAAGTTTTTATTTTCCATATAATGTGGACTTGACTCCTTGAGTTTTTTCTTGCCACCCTTCCCCTTTCAATTTACTAACTTCAAGAGCACCCATCTTTCTTGGATTTTCTCTTATTGCCCTTTCATCATCTCCTTTGGTCAGTTTTCATTGCACATTTCCCTGTCCCTGAAGACATAAGCATGCTCAGGGACAGTCCTGTTCCTGAGCCTATAGCTGCAGCTGTCTGTGTGGATACTTTCTACTCTAGAAGTTCCTTTTCTCCAAGCAGCCTTATAACCACTTCATGTCAATAAAACCTTGCTTATTCTCAAGTCTTCCTTTCTTACTAATTGTTTCCAAAGCTACCTGTTTTTCACCCTCTCCTGTCCTAGTTAATATTGCATTTAGCCATACTGTCTTTCCCTTTTTTCTTTTCTCCATTCTTTTTAAAATATCTTCTTTTGGCAATTATCTTCTGGGAATATGCAACAGGCAAATAATTTCTGCTTCCTGTTGTCTGTTGTCTTCCTTTCAAACCCCAAGTATGCTTCAGACTCCTCATTCAAGTTTAGAATGATCCTATCCCTGTCTTTAGTCATGTTTCATCTCACACTTTTCTCAATTTCTGCCATTGCAGTTGATGTTAACAGAGAAGGACTTGACCAAAACTTCTTTATCTTTCTTTCTTTGTGAATGCAAGCATTCTGGCATGTTTTTGAATGCACTGAACACTTTCCTCTTGCCAGACTCCTTATCCTCTATTCTTGTTCAAGTTCTTTTATTTTCCCTTTGAAGGATCATTTATTTCTTCTGGGCCAGCAGTCCATGAATCCTGTCTTCCATGGAAAACTGTCTTAGATTTTTTTCTCTATTTTATTACATTTTGAAAATAGTGCTCTAATTCAGTCAGCAATGCAAGACTCTGTACCATCTTATTGTCAGGACAATGCAGTGGTTCCTATTTAAATATATAATACAATTATATTAATACACCTATCAAAATCAACCCATTTTGGCATGGCTATATTCAAATCTGATCCAAATTTGCCATTTATTCCTTTTTCCATTGAAAAATATTTTTTCTGTGATAGCTGGCCAGCAAACTTTTTCTCCTGTTGAAATTGTGTATATTTACGTTTACACTGTTTATTGAACAAAATATTAAGAGCTGTTTTGATTGTGATCTCTAAATGAGTATGAGTATTTTAATAGAAGTGAGTGCTTTAGACTATCAGATATGGTAATATTCAATGTCTAGAAGATGAATATATACAAATTACTATGGGACGTAAGATTCAGTCTTTAAAGAGTGAATTAGCCTTTGGAATACCTTTAATAGGTGTACAGCAAATACTTCTCTATTTAAAACCTTTAAACCAACACTGGATATGTTCCTAAAGTACCTAGCTCAGACAGAAGTTCTGAGCTTAACACAGGGATTCCTGGATTGGTCATAACAGAGTAGTCAAGATGGTCATCCTTAAAGCCTGTGAGCAAAGGCTTGGTCCCATTCAAGTAATTGACAACATCCCTTATTTCAGTGGGGTCAAGAGTTTAACCTGGGCATGTATGAAAAATAGGATGAGTGGTGGGCAGACAACACCCAGACCTTCCTCTGCCCTTCAGTTCTCGTGGGCCTGGGGTGGAGGCCTCACACCATCAACAGTTTCATATGGTTCTCACTAGCACTGATTTATCAAGTGAAATGATGTCTGTAAATATTAAATTGCACATCCTATTTTCTTGCCTTGCGGAATAGGAGTGGGGCTTGAAACACACTTTGGGATAAGCAAGTACTTTGCAGAGCTGAGGTAAAACATATTACATTCAGTTAACAAGGTGGTTATTTTCTTGTTAATGAAGGAGAAGAGAGAGTATTTATATTTTGTTTGTCAGGTTAGATTTCCTGAGAGGTTACATCATGTGAAAGAAACCTTTCAACTCTTTCATGCTATAGCAGAATTTTATGTAGTGTTCTGGCCTTCCCATGAGGCCAGAAACATATTTCTGAGTGCAATAACCCTGCATTGAAAGTCTACTGCCTGCCAACACTGAAAACGAAAATTCTCTACATAGCAGCTCAGGCTTCTTGCCACAATCTTGCCTTGAAGAGTTCGCTTCAAGAGGTTCTTGTTTTTCACCACATCACTGAGCAGAACACTGTTGAGTTTTGGCCTCTTTGCATGTACCTACCAAATTCAAAGTAGGTTGGATTTTGGGACTCGACATATGTGAATCCAGAGGAGTGCTGGGGAGGAGATATTTTTATTTTAGAAACCAAAATACCTCTGAGGACCCACACC
Source organism: Passer montanus (assembly GCF_014805655.1). Lineage (NCBI taxonomy): Eukaryota > Metazoa > Chordata > Aves > Passeriformes > Passeridae > Passer > Passer montanus. Next base: position 10,869,801 of record NW_024356505.1, on the reverse strand, counting down.
TTTGATTCTGGGAGCTAAACTAAAAACACTGGCCAACTAATTCAGTGTACATCTCCTTGAATAGTCATCAGATGGTAGCATCATGGATGGTTATCATTAAAAAGAAAAGTAGACAGTGAATGCTCTACTGAGAAACATGTTTGAATTATTTTAATAAATTATGCAGGGTTTTTTAATGTAGGTGATCATCTGGCAAAGGTTAGGTTGAGCCCATCACTCATCTCACTTGTGACCTGTCAAGCATATTAAAATACAAACATCTACTAGTAAGAAGCTAATGCCTGAGACTACAGCATCTCCTCACCTTCCTGCTACTCTGAAGTTCCCAAATGAAATACCAGGTCATTTTCAATAATGACCACACAATCAAACGATCAACTATAATTAAAACAAGAGATTAATCATTTTTGCCTGCGTCTGCACTCCTGCTTGCACACTGTCCACATGCCACTATATAATTAAGCACCTAACTGCCTCTCTATCTGAATCCAGCATTTCTCTCTTTATATCTCCCTCTCACCCATCCTGACTTGCATGTTAATATCAGATTGGAAAATGGCAGAGAACCAGGATCTGCTCCCACAGAAGCCAACAGCAAAACTCACACTGGCTCCAAAGCTTACCTCCCCCATGTGTGTATGTTTACTTGCTCATGGCTTCACAGTAAAGATATTTTCCTTAAAAACTTCATTATGTCTCATTTAAAGGAAAAACCCCACAACTCATAAAGTGGTCTTTGTTGCATATCAGCACATTCTGTTCTCTTTAATAAAAGATTAAGAATCCATTGACCTCGAAACTGACAAATCTCATCCAGAATAACAGTGCCTAATGCTTAAAGCTGGCTTATAAAATGTGAGAGGACAGATAAACTGTCTTTTCCCCTGGGTTGTCTCTTTTTCTTTTGCTTTCCTTTTCAAATGACCCTCCCCAAATAATGGAACAGCGGTTTATGTTTCAAATGTACCATATGGCATGATGTGAGTGCAGTTTAATTACACATTAGCATATTCTTACAACAAGGGTTGGCTGTTTAAAGCAGCTTGACAAAACAGGAATTAAAAAATTTGAATCAACACTTTTGGAGTAAATCTGTTTTAGTTATTATGACCATTTATTAAAACTGTAACTGTGTGATGATCTCACTAAACTTTGACAGTGTGAGATTGTGAAACAGCAAGAAAAACTGGATCACCCTTTTTCTGGTTGGGATTTTAACTATTATATTAAGGACCATTGAAATATATGAATGACAGCAACTTACAGCTTCCTGCGATCCCCTGATTTTCACTCTTCTTTCAAATTTTAAGGTAAAAAATAAGAAAAACTAATGATAAGGGCAATATTCCTTTAAACTGAAAAGTAGTGAGATTTGCTGGTCAAGATTTACCCTGCTTTCTGTCTCATTAAGAATGTTTCTTTACTGATACATTTAACCATCCTTGTGCTGTCCTCAGCACTTGTGGATGATCAATGGCATCATTTGGTGTCTAAAGAAGAAGGAAGCAATTAGCAGCAAATTTATATGAAAGATTTCTCTGAACGTGAACCCTCTCCTACACTCTGCCTTCTCTCCTATTATTTCCTCTACTGTTGCAAAAGAATCACTGTTTAAAATGCCTTTTAAACAAAACAAACTAAAAAATACCTACACAGACTGTGCATATCACCTACTGCCCTCAGATGGTGCTGAGAACATGGTTATATTTGTTGACTAAAAAGCCAGTTTTGGACATTTTTACATATGTTTAGACATGAGTTTAATGGAATTACTTGTGCTGATAATCACTCACACAAGTAATTGTTTGCAGCCTCAGACCCAACATTTATTAAGTAGTTCAGACCTTCCCTGTACTGACATTTCAACTCCCCAGTGTTCAACGAAGTAGGGGCATTCTCCAAACATGCTCCTGCAATCCTTTACCAGCGATACTTTCCTCACAGTTTGTCTTGAATTGTTTTTATTTTACTTCCCATGGGTAAAATTCTTGGTTCTCTATGGCCTGGATAAAGCCTCCGTACCCCTGAAGCCTACAGAAGAGGGATTATGTGGAATTCATACCATGCATTGGCTGGGTGCTGGCTCCATGCACATGGATGAATGGCATCCATGTCAAATTTTTAATCTCCCCAGAATGCTCTCTACAGTGATAAAGACAACTCATGTTTCATGCAGATTGGTGGACAAGCAACATCTGATCAGGCTTTTCCCATCATTTGTTGCAGCCACTGTAGGACTGAATGTTATCTCTGGAGAATTTTTTAGAAATATAAAAGGAGCATTCAAGAGTGTGTCAGTTAAATGTATATCTAATCCAATTTGTGGGATAATTTCTATTTTAAGAAAAATAGATTTTAGGCCTGATTTTAGCCTTGGTTAATTTTCTGTAAGCAAAATAGAAGCTACATTTTTGTATGAGATGTACAAAAATAATACACTTTCCACTGGTAAGCTGTGTGGGAAGAAGAGCACTGCTGCTGGAAAGAGTTGTGAGGTCAGGAATAATCAGCCATTTTATCATGATCTCTTTGATGGATGATTTTGGTCCTAGTTACAGAACTTTACCATTCAGAAATTTTTCTTCTCTCAGTGCTCCACGTGAATGGAAGTGCACAGTGCACAGCAAGGTGCGTTTGTTTTCCCAAACCAAAGTGCAAATCATTACTCTCCATGTGCAGAAGTTTCCTTGAGAGTGATCTTCTCTTCTTGCCATATGTACTTGGGGGTACCAGCCTTTCACATGGTCCGTGCATGGCACAATGAGCAGGGTTGAGGCAGTTTGTTAGGAATGGAGCTGATCTGAAACCACAGGACCAAGGCTCAGCCTCTGCTGCCAGAGAAAGCAGAGAAGGAGGAAGAATCTCCCTGAGGTGAGAAGGCATGAGGGCAAAGCTTGCATCCAGCGAGGCATTGGTGCTGTGTTTCTCATCAGTCTCAGTCTCACTCCTGTCCTGGGGCAGCAGCCAGCCTGGGCTCTGGCATTACTTGCAGACAGCAGGGCTGTTGCACTGGCCTCTACTATTTGCTGTCCTCCTTTCCTGGTGCCTGGAGACAGATTTGGTTAAGAAGTTTATCCCCACTCAACTGAAAAGCTACCCATAAAAAGCACAAGTAAAATCCTCCCTTTCCATCTTTCCCCTTTGGTGGCATGTTGCAGTCTCACTCAGAGGACAGTGGCAGGAAGCACAGGGAGGATGAGAGGGTGAGGGAAGGATGGTGTTTCCCCCACCCTCTGAGAGAGGGGCAGTGCACTGCCAGATGGGAACATACAACAGTGTGGTAAAATGGGCATGATTTTCTGGGAGACTTTGGGAAAGCACTGGATGCTTTGGATTATATTAGAAACAGAGCTAGAAAAGTGGTGGCAGAAAATAGTGTAGAAAAGAAAAGGATGGAAAGAATTTCCTGACTGGCAAAGATACAAGTATGGGCAACAAGAGAGACCGAGTGTGATTCTAAGTAATGTAAGAAAAGGAAGAAAAAGTGCAGGTAGATGAAAGAGGGAAAGCTGTTTTTGGATTGGGAAGATCTGTTCTCATACAGGCTCAAAAATAGCTGCACAGACAGGAAGTAATGCCAGCCTCCAGGCCCAACCTCTGGCCACATCTGCCTGGCATTGACAAACCTCCCAATTCTTTTAGGTATTCATGACCAAAATTGTTAAGATTTATGAGCAAACAGGTGTATTCCCTCTCCTCCTTCACACCAGAGAAGAGGAAACTATTCCATACACTTGATTTATTCAGGTAGGCTGAAATGTTGAGATCAACCATTTGCATTACTAATAATTCAACTAAATGAACTTTTATATCAGGACACCTTTGAAAACAGACTGTGCAGTTTGGAATATTCAAAGTTGAAAGCGGAGTTTCGGTTTTGCAGTGTATTTCTGAGACTTTTCCTTGCAACAGAAGAAATCTCACAAAGTCCATTTTTACTGAAGGACATTAGAGGCAGATAAATCTGAACCAAAAAACAGAAATCAGAACTTGTCCAGCACTAGTTGATGCATGTCTGAATATTTGCTGATGAAATGTGTTCCCTGAAACAAAGGTGAATTTGGGGCTGAAGATTTTGCTTCATCCAGTCTCTTCTAAACAGCTCTTTCGGTGATGTAAGTTATTTGAGGAGTACAGCATTATGGACTGTATTTTTAAATTCTGAGCTCTCAAACAAAGCCATAAATGTACATTCCATAGTTCCCAGACAAAAATAAACAGAGCCTGCTATTTCTAATCCATTCCTCCTCTCCCTTGGTTCTGTGCTGATTAGATTGCATATCCTGAAAGGGATGAATTCAGGCTTTTGCAAAGTTATTTCTTAGAGGTTTATTTGTGATTTAATGCAAATGTTTTGTAGATTTGAAAGATATATGGCACAGCTGTTACTTTTGCCTATGACAACATTTTTTCTGGCTCTTCTGAAGGAAAAAAAATCAATGCACGGCTATCCGTCTGCCATGGGATGCTGTGGCCTTCTTAAAGCCTGAAGAACATCTCATTCCAGAGTCTCAGATGGTTTTGACTACACTTATCTGACACTAATTCCATGTTTAGAATATTGAGGGCTGGTATGTTTTTATCTTCTCTTTTAAAAAAGAAAATACATTTCCTGGGTCAAAATGAAACATATTGTAATGAATTCTGATAAGCCTAGAATAGCTAAATAAATTTCAAGACTTTACAAGTAATTCAAGTATCAGTGTTTCAAATAAAATAAATTGCAAGAATTTATTTCCGCAAAAATAAATTCCTTGTGTGATTTAGCTGAACCCATTTTACTGGCAACTGCCCATACTTTCCCCTTGGATGTTACATTTGTGCTTCAAAACCAAGTGGCTAACACCAAGCTCTCAGGCTTCCTCTTTGTACTGCTGTCAGGCTATTCACATGTAAAACAGCGCCCCACTGCTTAATCCCTAATCTGCATTGAAGCCCAGAGTAGCCTCAGGTTTGATGTTTATGGCTCATCTTTACCTTGGAAAGGCTGTGGGTGGTGCCTCCACATCCCCCTTCCTCCCAGTAGACCATCCTAAAGGATTAGTACATTAATGACCAGAGAAGTTTTATAAAGGCCAGTGTTTCCGGCAGCCTGAAGATAAACCAGTGCTCCTTTGCCATCAGTTATCTGCCTGGCTCAAAGAAAACACGGGCATTTAACTTTCCCTGTGGAGCACCAATATAGGCTAGACGAAGGACAAAAGCATGTCACAGTAGCAAATGCCATTAAATAATATATGGATTCAGATAATTGAATATGCTATGGAAGTGATAATAGCCTGAGGCTAATATGTTGTGTATCCAAAGGCCTCCATCTCTGTTTATTCCACACTTCCTGTCTGTGATTAGACCTTCAGGGCCAAAAAATACCAGAATTCAGGGACATTTAAAAACATGCACTGATAATAGAAGAGCTATCACGTTGTGCTGGAATCACACAAACCCCTGGTCATTACAAGCACAGGAAATTCGTGGTTAAATTGTGCTTCAAAACAATGCAAACACATAAAGGTGTGGATATACAGGTCTAAGTAACAGCAGCTCTGCCCTTTCCTACCAGAGACATGATGGAAAAAGAAAGTTAAGAAGAAGACAGATTTGTGTTTTCAGTGCCAGATAGATTAAACTGATTTGCAATGACATTTTTTTCAGACAGTTCTTGTGAGGAGAAGAATTACAAGTTTTGGTATTTAACAGCCACGTTCACAAGAATGTAATGAAATATTAACCTGATACTATTGTCCCTTCTGGAACCATAACAGTTAGCTGATGTAGTAAGTGGTAACAAGTGTCCTCCAAATGTAGCCTGTACTGATGATTTATATTAATATGAATTGTATTAGAAGTTTAAGATTTAAGATTTCTTCATTACTCTGTCATCTTTGAGACTAAAAAACCTTACAAGTATTCAAGCATTTTCAGATCTATTTCACTGTCAACTAGCAACTGATTAAAAGATCTGTTGAAAATGACAACAAAAACATTCCCTTGCTAGTCTGATGGTACTACAAATGGAGGGAGGTCAGCCTGTGAGCTTCACTCTGAACAGGTGGGGGTAGATCCTTTTTTGGAGGTATAGCTGCATCCTGCCCTATTGAAGGCAGTAACTACTTCAGACTATTTGTTCTTTGTCTGTGGTGATATTTTTCCTCATTCTCTTAGGCATTGTTGTATACCAGGGAAACACTACTTCTTCTCAGAGTAAAGGGGCTTTTTTAAATAATTTTTTTTGTGTCAGGAAACTCAAAGCAGAGGGAGCATTGTGTTGTATCAAGTATCATGCAAGTATCATGTTGGTATTTTTGGTGAGGCCACTACTGTGTTGGCAGCCTGTATCATTCTTCTTCTGATGTCTCCAGAGGAGCCTATATTATTGAAACGCAAGTGTTAGAAAGAGAAGGACATTTGAGCTCACTTGCAAGGAAACAAATAGACTTGTCTTCCTGCTGCCCTCTCGCACCAGCACAGAAGAGCACGACTCTCATGAACTCTACACTTCCCTGTGTCCAGTGGAAACAAAGGAAGAGAGGAAAGGAGTGTGGGGTTCTGGCTAACATCAGGAAATACCTTTTCCTTGTGAGGGTGACTGAGCACTGGCACAGTTTGCTCAGGCAGATTGTGGCATCCCCTGTCCTTGGAGGTATTAGAAAGCAGTCTGGACATGGCTCTTTCAGGGCAAGTGGCTGTGGGTGGCTCTGCTTGAGCAGGGAGCTGGGCCAGATGAACTCCCGAGGTGCCTTCAAACCTCAGTCATCATGGGAGAAAATTTTGGCATGGGTGTATTTATTTTATGTTGGTCTAAGTCAAGATTTCAATCCTCCCTAATGAAATCACCTTAATTTTGAGAATAAACAATAATTTTCATCAGAAAGTTGTTTTATTTTCTTAACTAGATATTTAGATTTTTTTTGTTTAAATGATCAATAACAAAATTAAAGAACAAATATGAAGTTACGGCAAATCTCTCATACACAGAGAGTGTGGATACATGGGACCTTAAAAATTTTACACAAGCAACATTTTTGTCTTCCATCTTTGAGTGCTATTGGGTTAATGCTCATGAAATGCAATGGAATCATGCATATCACTCACACCAGGGTAGATGTTGGCAGCAAGATCCACTCCCATAAATCATTGGAATGCCTTTTATGTCTCTGATGATTCAAAAAGAGTCACTGCAGTGTTGCAAACAGTGAACTCACAGAAAATCAGATTCTGGAACTTAGGTCAGCTTTTTTGGGTAAATAAATTAAGAAAACTCTAATAGAAGATTATAATCATTTATATGGGACTAGAACATAAAAAGATCTGGACTACATGTATACCAAGGGATTTGATTTCAGCAGATCTTAACTTGTTCCATCATTTCTTTCAGGTGTTTTACTTACTGCACTCTAATTGATGTAGTCAAATACAGAAAGAGCAGTTCACACAGCTCAAAACTAGTCTTGTTCTTTCTTCACAAGCCAGAGGACGAACTGAATAATTGTAGAGACTTAATCCTGTGGAATTCAACTCTATTAGATTTCAGCATTAGAAAATAGCTGAGAAAAATTCCCATACTGACATGCGAATAGCGCAAGAACATGAGTTTTATTAATTCAGCCTAATTACGTTATTCACCCTTTATCTATGTAGCAAGTCACAATCATTGCTATGCTCCACAAAGACAAGAGTCATAACAAAAACCAAATATTAGAGGTGTTGTTTGACAAGATGCAGCTTATGACAGAAAATGGTTTCCTTTCCTTGAAAAGAATGTCATTGTGACCATGTTCACTGATGATTAATTGTAACCACTGTGTTTTGTTTCACATAATTCCATCTAGATAGGTTCATTGGATTTCTGCTCTCTGCATTTCTGTGTGAATGTGTTTTTTACTGGACCTCTCACTCAAATATGGATACTGAAAATCTTATATGGATCTGTTTGGAAATGGTAGCTAGCTTTGTTGAAATGCAGAACATCACCCAGCTGGCATGGTGAAAGAAAATGACACTCAAGCTTCAGAGCCTTTGAGAGTATGCTTGAAAACCATTTCCTTTACATTTTTTAATGCTTCACAGCATTGCCTCCAATCATAACTAACGCTTACTTTGTGCCTAATGGTGCAAATATCATGTATGATGGCACTTTATCTGAGGTGGCATAAAAACAGTGCAAGAAATCATTAGAGAAAATGCTAAGCAAATGTGAAAAATCAGCAAAGTTTGAAATGAAATGTTCTCTCTTGATTTCATACATTCCTGGCATAATAATACTGTAACATATCATTATCATTAGTTGTGCTGCTTGAATTAAGGCTATATAAACCAGTTGGGTATACCCTTGTGTTATAAGGCGTTCTTGGCAGTCTGATTCCACCACAGCTGTTTTAGCTGCACTTTTATAAGAAGCCCTGGAATGAAAGACAATATATCTAACCACCAGTTTGACCCTTGCTTCATTTTGGGTATGGTTTTGCTACATAAAAACATGGAGAGAAAACTTGCATTTCCACAGCTCTCCAAAGAGAGGCCAGAAATAATAAGAAATACACAAGTAGCAAGAGATGATCCAGAGAATGCCTGTAAGGAGTTGAAACCAACTTTCAAATGCTGTGTCCAGTAGCTGAGTGTTGCAGTTGAATCAACAGTTCTAGTTGGGAAAGAAAATATTTTGTTGTGATGATTTACATTTTTTTTCCTAAATCCAAATAGTGCCGGTCTTACTTGGGATCAACGTAGTTGCAGAGAGCAATGAACAGGACTGTGGCTCTGTACATCTATTTCAGCCTTTGAAAACCATGACTGAAAGAATAATGTACAGGCTAAGTTGTGTTTTTCCCTCTCTTCTTTCCCCTTTTCTCCCACCAAAATAATTAGGAATTTTTCCTTGTGTTCACTATGGTGTTTCATTCCATTCAGCCATTCCATAAAGCAGCCTTAGATAGCTGAGATACTTGAGTGTAGAGCTAAAATTCCTATCTTCTGACTATGATGCATATTCCATCCCCACATAAGCATTACAAATTTAATTTCACTTGTTTTATACAAATTTTATATACTTATTAAGATAGAAAGGTGTACATTACTAGGACTCCCCCACCCCCAAGCAAATAATCCTAACACCCCAAGCGGTACCAGGCTTTCAAAATTGCAGATGTTACACTATAGGCATTGTCAACATGTCAGAAAGACTCTCTCCTGAGCATTGCCACTGATTTCCATTCAGATAAAAATGTCTAGGACCCACTGAGGATCCCAATATTTCCTATCACTCCCACACAGAGGGACTGGGCATGTGCGTTACTGCTCACCATACATGACATGTACTTTCACATCACTCAAAATGACTCTAAACTTTGTGCAGGATGTCTGAGACAGCACTGCATTATTACGTTTCAGAAGAATTTGCTGCCTTTCAGTGCATCTGCTGCACTCACAGAACCTGCTGGCCTAAGCATTGGGGGGGTGAGGTGCTGAGCGCGGCCTCTGCGCGTCAGACTGACAGACAGCCGTAACGATCCACCCGTGGAAACACAGACACAGCGCCAGGAAGAGCTCATGCGGGAACCTCAAAGTCATTCACTCCGTGTCTGTGTACCCCGCTAGATCTCCAAGTTTTCATTTCTCTCTCACAGCGCTGGGCTTCGTGGAGGAGAGGGAGCTGAAGTAAGCGCAGTTGGAGCATCCTTGAAATGCAAGCTGTGGTTTTAAATGGCAGCTGTAGTTTGTGGGAGGCAAGCAGGCATCCAGAAGAAGCAGGGCCCTACTTAAAACCTTTGTGTGTTTTGCAGAGGAATTTAATATCCAACAACAAAACAATTCTCTTTTTTGTGGTAACAATATCCATTACAAAGTTTTCAGGGAGCAGTGAAGAATGAGAAGACAGAGAGGAAATAGAACCTTCAAATACGTTTCCTTTCTGCATGCTTTCTGCTGAACTGAATTTTAATTTTGTATGGAAAATACTAGCATCATATCTATATTCTGTTATATTCCCAGGCATTCTCTCAAAAGAAAAACCAACAGCACAATGCAAATTTTTATGCACCTAAGTGATATGTGCTCAGAATAGTGATTGGCCCCCTGTGGTATTGAGAAAAAATGAAAATCTTTGCTAATTAGATGCCTTTATAATAAGGAAATTTAATGGTTACTGTTATGCAATCAAGAATGAGAATTTCTTCTATTACAAAGAGCTATTCTTCACTGCTATGCCAGAGAAACCACGAATTTTATTTTCAGATCAATTGTTTGTATGTTGACTTAATAAATGTGAAATGTTAATGCAGTTTTAAGCAGCAATTTAGGCCTCTGGGTCCTAGTAACATCCCTTCTCATCAGCACACTCTTCAGTGATATATAGGGTTATCTATAGGGACAGATGAATCATGCAATACAGAGAGCTGCTGTTAGCTCTTGTAATGATTCCAAGCTGGACAAGCCTCTCCAAAGAGGAACTGACCATACAAGCTTTTAAAAATCTTGTTTGTCTAATAAAATCTGTGTAATTGTGAAACTTGTTTTCTCAAGAGGTATAATGCATATTTATTCTCTGTCTCAGGCCAGTTGAGCTAATAATGGTTGCAATCAATATGCAAGTCTTTCATGAGTATAGTTTTCTAATAGACACTTTAAGGGTCTCCAGCTATCAGACGACCTACTTACATCTTGCAGGTAATTTACTACAGACATCTTGCAAAAATTACTTAGAGGAATTAACACTTATTTTCACTTGAAGCTCATGAAAACCCTGTAAGACCAAGGTAAAGAAAAAATATTTTGTCTCTGCATTAGAATGGTTACCAGCAGGTTCAACTTTCAAAGGCCTTTCTTCACAGCCTCTAAAAGTACACAAGGAATGGTTGCATGCCAGCTTTCACATGCAGCTCAACATGAAAACACGAGTTTTCCTATGAAAACCAGGGAAGCAACACTGCATTAAAATTTCAGAGAACACATTTGAAAAATTGCCCTTAATTTTCTAGTGTGCTGTGCTTGCAAATGGATTCTCTGCCAAGGTATATTTATGGGACACGTGAAAGTCATTGTTATTCTCTTTTTGTTTCTCTTGCCTGATTTAGTTGTTTGGGCTCTCTAACATTTTCCATATGCAAAGGATGGCAGGAGAAGACTTTGGCATGAGGCCGTGTGAATGCCTGCAACTGTTCTTGATAACCAGGCCCATTCTGGGGGCAAACCCTTTGGCCTTGTGAAGCCTGGGCTAGCAAGTTGTATTCTAGAATGTAAATGTGTTGTTGTGTCATAGGGCTGACAAATTGCCTAACTATTCCATGATTCTGTAATGTTGTTTTTTCTTTGAAGCTCTGAGTCCTAGCACCAAGAGGAGCTGGCTTTCCTTAAAAAAAACCAAAACCCCATTACTTTCCAAATGTTTTTGTGAAGGAAAACTTGAAATTGCAACTGAAAGGCAAATATGGAGCTTAAGACTCCAAGATGTTTTTAAATATCCTGATTTCTAAACAAATGTCCTTGTTTTGGGATTATATACAATAATAGTGCTGCAAGTTCTAGCAAGCACTTTTATTATTAATGTGCTGTTGTTATTTTTATGAATAGTGATGTTTCTATCCCAATGGTTATTTTAAACTTATGCTTCAAAGCCAGAGAAGCTGAGGTATGTTCAGATTAGGTTTTGTTTAAACAGTTGGAAACAGTGGTTCTGTCTCAAATGTACTACAAAGATATTATCTAGGATTTCTCATGTAATACCTCTGTAATTTTTTTTATTGAAAGATGAAAGTAAAAAATGTTGATAAACTAAAACAAAGGTGTAGATGTTAAACCTTCAAATGTTGCTGCTGAATATTTCCCCCTTTACTACATGAGAAGAAAAAACCTGTTACATCCTCAGCACAGAGGACCTGTCTTTGCTGCAGACCCAGATGGTAAATTCATTTGGCCCATTTCCATTCAAATGTGTTGGGAATTCAGTGGGATGATGCACACTTTACTCTGTAGAGTATAGTATGTGATGGGTGAATGAGCATGGAAAGAAGTTTTATTGATGGACTTCAAAGTCGGACTTTGAAGTTTAAATATGAATAGGAAAGTATTACATCATGATACAGACCAAATTAGATTAAAACATTGCGATATAGAACAAATTAGATGAAAATGTAGCCCTTTTGAATATTTGCCATTCTTTTCCTAACCTGGGCAGCAGATAAAACAGCTACTAAAGAGACAGAATCTTCTATATTAAACACAGTGTATATAAATACATGTTTATCTTCACATCAGTAAAGTATGTGCACAGGTAGACAGTTTCAGATAAATTAAAACAAATTATCTTCTAAGTACAAAGCACTACTGCAAATTCAGTGACAGCTTTGTAAATGAGTACAATCCTAGCATTGCTACTAAATGGTATGTGATTTGCCTGTGGGTTATCTATTGCAGAGATTGTTGAGACCTTGCAATAGCTATAATGGAAGGTTCAGTCAGTGGTGTAACTCTCCCATCTGATTGACTCTAGGAGTAGTCATGCAGAGTTCAGAGGTCAAATTCAAGACTTGATGGCAAACCTGAGAAAAATTACCTTTCAGTTTAAGAGTCCAGGAGGAATCCAGCCATTGCAACAGTAATTTAGAATGGCAACATAATATATGTGGCAGTAGGTACATTGATATTATGCTAAAATATAGACTAATGGCAAATGTTAGGAGACAGGAAAGAAATCAGTAATACAGCTTCCGAAAAGCAAAACGCTACTGCAAATTATCCATGGAGATTTGAGGCAAATATTGCCTCTCAGCATGGCTGTCCATGCAAGAGAAGTCTTCACATTAAGAAATTATTCTTGGTTACTTACCCACTTAAAAATAACACTAATCTCCAGTAGAGCTATACAGGAAACTATTCTGTTATGCAGTGCCTCAGACAGCACCAATAGTCACTCTTGAGATCCTCCTTCTCCTTGTATTTCCAAATCTAACAGCAAATTGAAATGCGAGTCCTGTGTGAAACCTTTGTTGCTTAGCCTAAGTTTCCCCTTAAAAGCCTTAAAACACACCTGCTTCTCACTGTTGACATAGTGATCTAGACGATTTACACTCTAATTTTAGATAATCTCTATTTTATTTTGTGTGAGAAAAATATTTGATGGCAGGTAAGATGTTGATTAAGTAGACTCCAACCCAAAGCATTTTTTCTGCTTTTACATAAAGACCATGGTACTGACAGAGCTAAATATCAATTAAGCACTGATGTATAATTAGTTAGAAGAGTAATTGAAAAAAATGGATTTATTATTTATGAATTATGTAATTTTAATTATACCTAGACAAGTCCTAATAGTTCCTTTGAAAGCCTAGGCACTTTACACCTGCGGAAATGAGCCTTCAAAATTACTTTCTATAGACCCGTATGTGTAATAATTTAAAATACCGGCACAGTTTTTCATGGCAGTAATTTGCATTAAATTTTGCAATGTCTGGGTTCAGTTTAGAACTCTTTGGACTTTGTTTGCATCCCCAGTGAGAGCAAGACATTTGCAATTTGACGACTATAACACTTAGCGTTATGCTGGGTATGAATAAGCCTGCTGCATGATGAATACTCCTGAGTATCAGTTATAAGTACTTCTGTAAAAAATATTCCATCAAAAGAACATTTTAGAAAAAAGAACATCAGGATGTCATTGGACTTGCAGAGCAAAATTCACTTGCGTGATGATTGATGGAAACTGTGGATAACTTTTCAGACTACTCTGAAATAATAGCAATCTTACCGACCGATCCTTAGATTTTTACACTTGATTTTTACACCCAAAAGGATGAAGCCTGAGGCCTGGCTGTTAAGGGATTATCACTTGAGGGGGTATCCAAAAATCTGCTTAATGCTTTATGAAGGAATTTTTTGACCACCTTGAGAAGGATTTTGGCATGCCAATTCTCCATGCAGTGCTGCCAGATCTCTGAGTGACTTCTCCAGCTTCACTGGGCTGTTTGTGAATCTTCTCAGCTGCCTCTACTTACAGATACACAGCCAGAGAGCAGGGAGGGAGGAGCTTCCACCAGACAAGGCTCAGGAACAACTGCAAGACATAACAGGGGACTAAAGAAGGACAAGCCAGCTCATATTCCTCATATACTGTGTTTTGTTGAGGGTGGACAATCCTCATTTAGGGAAAAAAAGGTCTAATTCAACACTCCACTCTCCTGATGCAGTCACATCTGGGGATCTGGAGCTGCACGACCTGATCATCAATTTAAAGACAATGCTGAGGTTACATTTCTAGACATAATGTTTGAGCAAGAAAGGAAAATTTGTTCTTTTTCTGTACCAGTTGGAAGGAAAAATAGACCAACCATGATGACTTGTTTATCATAAAATGTCACTTGGGAGACACACACTGGCAAAAATTTCTTCTGCCCTCTCTCCCTTGATATATTTGTAGGAAAATATTTACAATTAAAATATTGCCTATTCAGTAAACAATAATTTCACAACAAGAACAAAGCTACAGCAATTACTTTCCTATCAAGTAATTCTATGGATTTATATTATCATTTATCAGGTGGCCTGTTCACCTTCAGCCATTGGATAGTTCTATGTGTGGTAAAGTGGTTGTCCTTAAAATGCAGCATTTACCTGCTGAGAACAATATTATACTATTTATGAAACCACACAACTTCAATAGCCAAACTCAGCAAGATTTTATTGCTGTCTCCACCTGTAATTGTGGAACAGCTGACTCATCAATCCATAAACACCCGTTACCATTGAAAAGAATTGCTAAAACTCTCAAAGTGGCTTGTTTTTTAATCATTCTGTAAGCATGCCACTCCCTCAAAATTCACTCCCTCACTTTTCTGATCAGTGTAAGAGTTGTCTAAAAAGATTATAATTAATTAAAGTTCAGATTAACAACAGGGAAACATTAATGCAACAAACTCTTCACTGCCTTGCTGAAAGATGTATATTTTAAATAATATGAAGATAAAATGAAATCCATTAATATTTTAAAAATTTTGCACATTAGCAATAAATTTATCTTTTGTTTATGGTGTATTAAAGTAAATATTCCTTCAAGGATGGAGACAGTTTCCTCTGTTTTACCTCATTCACTACCATAGAATTCTCCCTAACAAGCTTTCATCTGCCTAATAATTTTCCCTTTTAAGTCTTTTGATAACAGATGCCATTCACTGTGGTTTGCAATATTTGTTCTGGAATCAAACATCTGGTAAGCCACAAATTTTCCTATTTATTCCCTCCCATATTTTAGTCCAGGGGCAGGGGAGAAATCTTTGCTTTCATAATACCTGAAGCTCTGTATAAATACATGACTGTAGTCTAGCCTTGCTTCAGGGTTTTAGTGATTTAGTTATAAGGATCATGAAGAAATAGCAGCACTTTGGTATGCAACTGGAATTTGAACTTGTATTTGGTTTTCTTTCCTCCTGATTAGGCATATGCTTTGGCAACAACTGGGGTGGGGATAGTAGGCAGAAAGGCAGTCTGAGACTCCTTTCTTAGGTGTTTCCCAATACGGGATGTTCTGACTTACACAGAATCAAACCATTGACCAGAGCTGGAGTGAGGGCAGATCTGGCAGGAACCCATTTTTTGCTACATGGAATATAGGTCACCTGTCAGATAACCTGTTACTAACAAATTCACTGCCCCCAACAAGATGAACTGTTAAATTAAAGAGTGTGGTCACATGTGCAGAGCAGTAAATTAATGCTCTTCAAAGGACAGATGATTGCAGAGCTCACCATAAATACCTCAGACTACCCATTTTCTACTAATGGCAGTCAATCAACATACGGCCAACAAACTGAAATACTTCAGATTCACCCAAGTCATAGAATTCAGTCTGTAGACACCTGCACTGAGCTGCCTGGCTTGTGCTCTGCAAAGTGTCAGGCTGAACAATGTGAAAGATCCCCCATGGCCAGGAGCTCTGTGACTCTGGGGCATTTGTGCAGTAGAATTTTAATCTCTCGCTTACATTCACAAGGGAAGAAAAATAGCATCACAAGGAGCCACAAAATTCTGCAGTAGAACTTAGCATGGATCACTTGTTAAATCCAGGATCCAGACTACAGGAAGAACTCTGAACAAGGTCAGAGTACTAGTCTCCTTCATGTTGTGGGTTTTTTTTTTTGCAGCAGAGCATGTAGTTGTTGTATAAAACCAGATGATCATGACAGGTATTTGTCAATGTCCTTGAAGTAAGGGTCAGTTATTACTCTGAAGAGAAAAACTTAACTTTTAGGATTGTTTCCCAAACTCCTACTACAACAACAATTTCTTGAAGCCTTTCTATTTTTCTTTCAAAAGCATTGCTGAGAAAATTGGGTTTTTCAGATAAATAGCATCCTGCATTGGCAGAGCATGTGAAAGGGCAGGGCTGGCCACAGCAAGCTCTGTAAATTCCTTGGCGCACCTTTGCCTCTGAATGGAGTGTCTAAAATCAGAGCATTTTTCCTATAGCTGTATTCTATGTCAAAATAGCATCCACTGTCATTATTGTCTGTTCCATGCTCCTGCATCCTCCATTCCCTACTTTCTTTTGCTAAGAGCAAGGTGATATTTGACTTTTATAATTGTCATGCCTATATTTATTTGAAAAGCAATTTTTTTTGTTTTATTCCCTTTGCAAAGGGACTTGCATTTCTGTGGTACTGGCTTGTGTCATGTTCAGATTAACAAAGAGGAACTTTATTTGATTCACAGCTATATCTGAAGTGCTAAGAGGAGCCTGAAGGAAAAAGCCAGAAAGATGGAAAATACAGAGATTGGGTCAGATTCTCAGCAAGCAATAATTGTCATATCCTTACTGCTTTTGAGTGAGGTCAAATCTGAAGATTTGACCCAGCATTAAAAATGTTGGGAAAGACACTTTATTAGTAAGCCAGGTAAATGGAAAGAATGTTCAGAAAAAAAAAAAAAGATAACAACCTTTATTTGACTTCTTCAAAACATTTTTAGGCTTTATTGTTAATAAGATTAAAAAGGAGATGAGCAATAAAGATATTGGAGCTGGGTTTATTATGAGAAAATGTACACTTCAGGAAGAGTGCTCTCCCACCACTTAGACAGAAAGTTTGTGTACACATCCTTCCATTCACATTTTTTTATTGCTGTTTGCCTAGGAGGAAAAAAAGTCCCTATTAAAAGAATGTGTGCAGAAGTGCATTGCCTCCCCTCTCCAGGTTACTTTTGATGCACTGATTCATGTATTTCCCAAACTATGTAATTTTCTGCCAGTCACAATTGTGGACCCTTCAGTGTGTGAAACATAATACTTCCCTCGAAAATAAAGCAAGTCATCTGACAAACTGCGTTCCTCGTCTTTTGTGGGTCATTCAGTGACTTTATTTTACTGAGGGAACAAGGGGAAGTTTATAATAGGATCAGTTTTGTTTGCAATTTGTTTCTAATAGATGCCAATAAGCCGGTTAACTAGGCTCTAGTTAATGGAAATTTTATTGTGCTTCCCCCTGCAGTGCACATGACCTTTTCTTACAAGAGTTTGTGATTCTTGAAAACATGTATCTGCTGCCTTGCCTCGGGGTCTGCTTACAACAGCAGGGATATGACCATAGGCTCTTCTGAACTGGTTCCCCAGCCCTCTGCTTTGACTAGACCAAAATACTTTGATCATCCTGTCAGTGGCAAATTTACAGCAACATACTGGCTTTAGTTCCATGTGTATTTCTCCAAATATAATATCTCCCTCAAGAAATCAATGATAAGCTGTTAAACTAAAGAGCATGGTAACATCCACAGAGCAGTAAATTAATGGTCTTTTGTGGATAGATGGTTACAGATTTCATCATAAAAAATGGATAAAAGATTACATATCACACAGAGCGAAACTTTTAATAACTCAACATGACTTTTCTTAATGGGTTTTATTCATTTTAATCATTATAGTGTCAATGATGATTATAGTCTTATTAGATTCTGGTGATTGAGGAGCCTGTTTATGAGATATTGAAAATCTTAGTCTGTTTGGAAGTGGAGTTGCAGTCTGTGTATGCTTGATGTGAAACTTCATCTGCAGAAGTAGGGCTTACCAGAGAGCTTCAATTAATACTTTTACTAAATTGCTCCTGTCTGTAGTGACCTAGGTCACAGATGACTTAAAGATTCCACAACATCAGGTTCCCAAACAGTAGACCAGCAAGAATGTAAATCAAAGAGCAAAGGAGCTAAAAAAGAAAGGAAAAAAAGAGGGGGAGGAGAATCATGAGGCAAAAGAAACGAATCTGCTTTCCTCTCTAGTAACCATGTAAGTGTCTAGTCTTAAGTTATCATTCTAAGCTAGGTGTCCTTCCTAATGATGGAGCTTTTTACATAGACTTAAGCATATATGAACGCTCACAATTAGAATGACTCTTTATATTACCTAGAAAGAACATGAACAGCAAAAACAAAGCTGGTGCAACAATACTGTGTAATAATCTTTGCTTTCTGAGGAAGAAGTATTATATCACTTTTTAAGAACTGTTTTTTAAAATGTATGTCTATGGTAATTAATTTTAATGCTAATGCACCAGACCAACTTTTTTTTTGGCTCTAGTTTAAAGCTTGTTAAAAGAATCTTTTTTCCTTGTGAGGCCACAGATAAAATCTAAACACTACAAAATAAAAATGATGTCATAATTTTGTTTATATTTGAAATGGAATATTTTTACTAATCACATGTAGCTCTGTCTCAAGAGTGCCAGCTTACCCTTGCAAATCAAGAGCATTAAGATCTAGAAAATGCTTAGATTAGAGCCACAGAAATTTATCTAAGTCATCCTGAATGAATTAATCTCTTGGCTCCTGAAAACCCAAGGAGTGTTTCAGATACATCCTACTCCTTAGCCCCATTCTGCCTGTGGGCTGTCCCTGACCAGCAGAACTAAAGGCTAGCCTGATCCCTGGAAGTGCTAGCAGGATGCTTGTCCCAGTCACTGCTGCCTGTCCTCAAGCACTACTGGAGATGGGAACTCCTCCTATTCTAGGAGAATTGGCAGGGTATCTTCAGAGCTCCTGTCTCCTTCCTTCTTCCTCCCTGCTTTGCTGAGTGTGTTCCTGGTACAGCAGCAGCCAAGTCTATAGCACCTTCATCTCCTTGACTGGCAACACCTTCTTGGCCATGTCATGAGTATTTCAGATCCTGGAAAAGGATGTCAGGACTTGTACTGCTAAGGATTAAATTTGACCTTGAAGTGCCAGTGGATGCATTATTTTCTTTTTTTTTGAGTTTTTTTCTCCCTAAAGCAAGGTCAGCAGTTTTCAAATATGTAAAAGGCACTTCAGCCAGAAAGGAAAGAAACTTTCCTGTGTCCACTGGTGACAAAACAGCGAGTGTTGAGTTTAAATTGCAGCAAAGAAGGTTTAGACTAGACATCAAGAAAAAACTAATATAGAATGGCTAACAACACAGACAGCCAGGGATTGCTGCTGGCCATGCAGAGAAGTTGCGGAAATATTGTCTCTGAAACTTGTTTTAAACTGTCAGGAGAAGAACTAAATAATTTTCAGTCTGGTTAGCCCTCTTTTTAACATGATTTCTAAGATTCTCCTCCCTGCTTAAAAATTTACACTAGTGTGAGTTGGTTTCTTTTGTGGTTTGTTGGTTTTGTTTGCTTTTTTGTTTGTTTAGTTGTGGAGTTGTGGGTGTTTTTTGTTTGAGTTTTTCAGCGTGAGCGTTTCAGGTACTATATTTTCTTTTCTATCTCTCTAAAGTGTACCAACCATCATGTACTAGCTATCAATATTTACTTTCTCAAATCACTGTATTTTTTACTGAATCACCATATTTACATAAAGGATTACAAAAGCAATCTGATCACTATTACACAAATGGATGTCAGAGGAAACACACATGAATGAAAAGCCTGATGAAAGTCCTTTGGCCCAGTCAACATGAATCACAGAGAATGGCTGGAGCTGGAAGGAAGTTCTGGATATTATCTAGTCTAACTCCCTGGATAAAGCAGGTTCACCTAGAGCAGGTTGCACAGGATCATGCCCAGGTGGGTTTTTAATATCTCCAGGAAAGGAGACTCCACAACATCTTCAGGCAGCATGAAGTCATAGTTCCATACAATGGTCACGTGGATATATTTGCTGTTCTTGATTCAATCTTCTATTATTCCATTTGCATTGCAGAAAAATAGTCCAAGACAATAAGTGAATGAACATTTACTATGTTCTTATAGATACAGCTAGCAGATGATAAGATACAGACTAAATCCCTACAGACTCTCAAGTTCCTTTTCAGCATGCCAGGTGTCATGTATTCCATCAAATGGTTCAGAAAATGTCATCCTTAAATTGCTATATTAGGCAACACATGTACATAATCAAGGTAAGGAAACAAGCCTTCAGAATTAGCATTTCTACAGCTCATTCACTTTGCTCCTCTTTCCAGCTAAGCCTATTGGAAAGGTAACAAATATTTCAAAGGAGAGGGAGAAAGGACAAAACATGTTTGTTTTTAAAAATGTCTGGGGATTTTCTTTAATTAATGTGCCAATCACGTAGTAAGCTGCAGGGCAGACTCAGTAGCTGGGACAATCCAAATAAAGCCCACATGCTCCTGTTTCAGGCACCTCCCTTTCCTCTGGGCAGAGTTATTAACTCAGAAATGGGAGACCAAGGTTTAAAAAATAGTTCTGCTTGCTTAGAGGCAGAAAACTTTCCAGCTCTGTGCAGATGAAAATTTGAGAATCAGCCTCTCTCTTTCTTGATGTCTGTAACTGGACCATCTTGTATGTAGCGTCTTAGCTAATCTCATGTCCCTCTTCTCCTCCCTTCTTCACTATCATTTTGCAGGAAGATTGTTACATGCTTTAAGAGAGGAGCAAGAAATCTGGCCTTCAGTTTGCCATGCCATCTAGGCTCCCTGAAAAAGGGGCAAACAGATTTTGAGCCTTTTAAGTGTTGCACAGATTTACCTAGTTGGGTTTTGGTCTGCCCTGGTGCTTGCCAGACAGAGAGCTCCTCCTAAAACACAGACAAGAGCTGCTCTCCTTTGCCCAGCTCTGGGAGTCGGGGAATGATGCTTTCGTCTGTGGTTCTCCCATTAATCAGACAGCAAAGCAGACTGCTCCTGGCCCAGATCACCAGTAAATTACTTCCTGCTGGGGTGCTGGGGTAGGGGAGCAGAGGGCTGGAGCTCCACAGGTTCCCTGGCAGCCTGCTCTGCCTGTCAGGCACAGACGGTCGATGTGCAGGGGCCACCCAGGGAGACTTTCAATTCCTGATTGCCTGGCGTGGGTGCATGGGGCAACCTTGCCCTGTATTAGCAGGAAACATTCAGCAAATATATCAAAAGCACCAAGGCAGAAACTTGCAAACCGCAACTTCTTCATCCTTATGGGAAAGACTGATAGCATTTAATGGAAAACACATACCTTTCTGAACCCTCATATCAAGTTTCACAGGGATTCCTTCAGACCAGGCTTTGCAGGCAGGCATGGAGATGAATGTGGCTATAGGAGTCTCCAGAGCAGCATGAAAGCCAGCTATCCTCCTAGCTGGCTTCAGTCAACTAACGAGCTCTCAAGGTTTTGTCTCCATCAAACATTATGAGACACTGCAAACCTGACCCCTTTCCATCAGAAGATTGATTAAATTTCTCTAATGTTGACAAACATTAGATGAGGATGTGCAGGATTTGCAGGTATGCTTAAGTCTGCATATGTTACCACCTAGTGACTACCTGGGGTACATTGCAGCACTTTCTGCACGATGTGGAGATGTACTAGGAGGCTTGTGATGCAAGCAAATATAGGATGATTTATCTGAGTGACTGATCAATGCCTTTGAATTAATATAGTGTAGTATCAGTAGTAAGTTGGGCATGCGAAAAAGAAAAAGAGAGATACCAAAAATACCATCTCCAAATATTTGGGCTTTTTGCATGAAGGGCAAGAAGCTTATCCTGTTTCCTGGAATTTGGCTGATAGGTTCACAGTCCCATCTTTTCTTCTTTTATTGAGGTAATAACTAATTGTTTTTGCTCTGTACCTTTGTCATACCTAATTGCCATTTTATTGTTCCCTGAGGTAAATTTTAGTAAGACTTTTTAAAAGCTGAATTTAAAATTACTGTTGCTGATTAAAAGTAGGAATTCTAGGTTGCAAAGCCTATGACAGCCTTATGCTATTTCCTGTGGCTGTATTTTAAGATAATTGAGAGCAGATCTCCCTGTACTGCATTTTTGTAAAGTAACTGCAAGTATATTAAGGAGCAGTCCTACCTGGTAAATATTCATACTAGTTTGAGAAGTGGGAAAGCCTTCCCAAATGTTTTTCTAAATTCTTATTCCATCAGGTAAAGGCCAGTGACAAGGGATGTTCCTCAGGAGATGGCACTGGGCCTGGTGCTGTTTAATGTCTTTGTTGTTGACATGGACAGTAGGATTTCATACGCCCTCAGCATCAATTGCAACAATACCAAGATATGTGGTTTGGTAGTGGCATTGGAGAGAAGGGATGGCATCCAGAGGGACCCTGACAGGCAGGAGAGTCGGGCCTTTGTGAACCTCATGAAGTTCAACAAGGCCGAGTGCAAGGTCCTGCACCTGGGCTAGGGCAATCCCAAGCACAAATACAAGCTGGGCAGGGAATGGATCAAGAGCAGCCCTGGGGAGAAGGACTTGGGGCAGTTGATTGACAAGAAGGTCAACGTGATCCAGCAATGTGCATTCACAGTCCAGAGAGCCAGCTCTATCCTGGGCTGCATCAAGAGCAGGTCAACAGATCAAGGGAGGTGATTGTCCCTCTGTTCTTGTGAGACCCCAGCACTGGAGTGCTGTGTCCAGCTCTGGGCCCCACAGTATAAAAAAGATTTGGACCTGCTGGATTGGGTCCAGAGGAGGACCACAAAAATGATCAGATGGCTGGGTCATCCCTCCTGTGAAGGCAGACTGAAAGACCTGGGGTTTTTCAGCCTGGAGAAGACTGCTCAGGCCAGGTTGGATGAGGCTTCGAGCAACTTGGTCTAGTGGAAAGTGTCCCAGGGGCCAGGTTGGATGAGGCTTTGAGCAACCTGGTCTAGTGGAAGGTGTCCCAGGGAGGTTAGAACTAGATGATCTGTAAGGTACTGTCCAACCCAAACCATTCCCTGATTCCATGACTCTGCACGTATACCAATAACAGTTCTTCCAGCTGGCTATTACCAGAATTACTTTAAATTCCTTCCCACCAAGAAGTCAAATCCAGGAAGGGTATCACGTTGTATAGCAGGGTTTAATCCTACTATTTCTTCTTACTCACCTGAGCAAGGCTGATGCAGTTTCTAGTGGGGCTGACTATGGCTCAGAGTGGGATCTCCAATACAGAACTTCCTATCCAGGTGGAGAACATTACCTTCAACCTAAAATCTCAGCTATTTCTCTGGGCCTGTCGGTATCAGTATCTTTGAAAATCAGGACTACTAACTTATAAAGATAGTGGGAGATTTTGTATGTTTGAAATTCTTCAACCATGAAAAAGAAGAATGTCAATAAGTTGGATGGAATTACTGAGTCTGGTCACTGGGCATGGAACTTTTAGCAAAAGCAAAGAGTCTTACCTTTCATCAGAGATTGCCAGATTTAGTCTATTGCTGCTTTTAATCCAAGGGGTTTGGTTTTCAACCTGGAATCCACAGCTGAGAAAAATAAAGGTAGATGCTGAAAGTTTTTGGAAAGACACTACTCAGCCGGTGAAAGAAAACTGGCTAAAGTATCATATAAAGGAAATATTTTTATCATAATGGTTATGATTTTTTTTTGCTTTTCTATGATGCCTCTTTTTAAAGGTGCTATAAACATTATTCAAACCAGGTTCCCATTACTAGGAAAGGTCAGAAATTGCAGTAGACTCACAAAGTCAGGCTAGCCATTAGCAAATAAGGGTTTATGGAAAACTCATAAAGCACCTAAACTACCAGCTTATGTAATGTATCTAATATAATAAACACTCTGATGGGAGTCCAGGAGTGGAAAAAATGCAGTTTCATGTTATAAAATATTTGAACATAGTCAAGACTAGAAACCGATCAAACTGTGTGAGCCAGAAGTCTTTGTCATGAAGCCTGAAATTCCAGGAGACCTTCAGCTTGTTGGGAGGAAGCATTTTAGCAAACCCTGCAGGGGGAATTGTTAATGCAAGCTTATATTCACAGTGATCTCAGAAGTTATGTGGGAGAGTTATTTGGCACAGCCATTGTTAGATTTTTACACTACTGTACAAACAACTGTCTGGTTTTAGATTACAACAAGTATACTGTACTGCCAGTGAGACCAAGTAATGCAGGAGGAACAGAGCATATCACTCATTTCTGTTGCCTAGACGCCTTTTAAACAGAGTTCCTGAGAATGCCAGCCATTGATGCCTAGTTGGCACAGAGTTTGACTGTTTTCCTGAGCAAGGATATTCCCACAACAGCTATAGTCACCTGGTATTGTACAAACTACCTGCACAGAGGCGTTTGATTTGACACTCCATCGTTGTGCTGTTTTTGGCACACTCCTTCCTAATTTATGATTAACAAGGTTAGGTTGTTTTCACTTTGTAAGGACTATTTATAGTTCAATAAGAGATTTCCCCCCATCCCTTCCCACTCCTACAGTTCATCAATAGCACGATTTTAGTCTTAACATGTGACCACAGTTATACAGCCATGTTAAGCAATTAAAAAAGAGAGAGCTGAATATGAAATACAGAGGACTAACTAGAAGCATATGAACAATGCACTGCATTTATGTAACAAAGGGGAAGTAGACACTGACAAGACTTTGTATGGTGCTGTCACAACTAATGTGCCTCCTTCAAGTGGACTATGCTGTTAAGCAGTTCCAAAACAGAATAAAGTCACATGGGATAGAAACTGTAGAATAAACCTGAACTTGAAATAATAGTAGGACTCGGTGACCCAATCATTTTGGCCCTGAACACAATGGGATTTTAATGCCTGAATTCAGTGGGATCAAGAACAACTCTGGAAAATAGTTATCTGTGATGAATTTGAAAATTCCCAGGAGAGATCAGTGTGACATAACTCAGTGCCCATAACAAATTAACTGGAAGGGTATTTTAAGTGGCCTGTATATAAACATGATTTAGGATGAAGTTATTAAAAGGACTGAATGCTGGAACCACTGTGCTCCCACTGCATTCAGTAACAAAAATTAAATTTAAAAAAAGAAATATTTTAGTATTTATCTTAGAAGTGTAATGTTTGTATATCTTCAGATAGGGACAGAAAAAAATGGATTTGACCTGTTTCCTTCTCTATTGCGGACCCCTCAAAACAGCACAGCAATATGAGAGGCAACAAATAGCTCTAACCAGAAATCACTGCAATATACAGGGTTCATCCATGCTGATTAATGTCAGCTGTACCTTCCAAGAGTCAACAGTTGTATTAGGCTGAGAAAGATAGTAAGTGCACATGCAAGTAGCAAAAGGAACAGCTGTGATTTCATGAAGAGGTATTGCACTTAATGGAGCTGTTAAAAAACTGTAGTTTTCCCAAGCAAAAGTGCTTTTGAAGTAAATCATCTGGGTGAAAGCAAGGTGAGAGATACGTGACAGAGATATCAGCCACAGTCCAGGAGAGTGGCTTGTGTCAGGCCGCAGATATCAGTGATCCTGACCTCATTGACATGTCAGCTATGTGTACTAAGAGTGGGATACAAATCCTATATTGTTGCCCATTTAAAAAAAAATGAGGTTCCTAGTATAAGCCAGTCATTGATAAAACGTGAGGTTTTCATCCCATTGTTAAACAAGTGTGAGAAGAGATGTGATGAGGTCTACTCTGGAGGAGCTTGTTTCCTTTCAGGGATGACTGCAGGAGTCTTGACAGCTGAAATGCCAGGCTTTTGGACTGCTCATGGTGCATGAGAGGCATCTAATGGCTGCAAAATGCCTGCTTGGAAGCTCCCTTCTTCCTTGCACGCTTCTCTATTCTGATGCAGCAGTATCTTGCTAGTGGGTAACTTGATCCTGCACAGCTAGAGAGCTGGGTCTGTACTCGTGTCCCTAAGTCTCTGCTGTTTGCTTTGCCACTTGTGCTGTCTTCACGCCCACTTAACACGCTGCACCAATCCCTTATGCTTGTCCTACTGAGCCAAACCTCTGCCGTGCTGTTGCAATTCTTGTTTCCTCTGGCTGTCATCAGTAGATGGGTCCATCAGCAAAGTTTTTGTTTGTGCTGTAGTCAGATAGACTCTTTCCCCATCATTGCCCCATAGAAGGATGTAGCAAGCCTTGCTGCTGCTGTATGTCCTTGCTGAGCCCCAAGACTGCACGTGGAATAAGCACTGGGACATCAGAGTGCAAAATCCTGGTGGACAGCCCTACATTGGCAGTTTCTAGGTCTTCATCTCCCCTGAGCGTAACTCTCAGTCCAGAACTCCCTTTCTTCCTCTGGGCTTTCCTCCCACATTCTCCTGCCTTCCTGACAGCCTTCAGTCCAGCCTGCTGTGTGCCTCAGGACCTTCTACCAGTGACAGTTTATGCTCTAAAGAGTTGTGGCCCAGAAATATTGGTTGCAGGCTGCAGGCAACAAAAAGGTGACCATAATTTTCAGCTCTTACATCCAATTCCTCCCTATCCAATTCTTGCTCCCTCTCTGTTTTGTCCTCTTACTAGATATTCCCTTTGTTGCAGAGATGCAAATCTCAGCTAGCTTTGATCTCATGAATACAAATGTTGTTTTTATTAACCTTCCAAATGACTGCAGTACTGAGGCACATCCTGCTTTTAGTTAGTCAAATGAAAATAATGTTTCTGCTTGATTTCTTTTCTGTTTTCCAGATATTTGTGTTGCTTTGATAAAATTTTACATAACCTTTTTGATTAGTCACTTACATATTATTCTCTTCCAGTGATAATTCTTCACCTTTGCTGTGTAGATGCCTACCTTTGCTAAAGAATGAAACATGGGTAAGAGACACAAGCATAACCAAATGTAATGCAGTGTTCTTTAGGAAGTTATTACACTTGTTCATTTGAATTCTTTATTGCTTGCTTTTCTTGTGAAGTATCAGGAAACATGCAGATTAACATTTGGTTTTATTACTTAAGAGTTCCAGCTATTCTTACTTTAATCTAAAGTCATTGTTGTCACAATAGCTCTTCCACTTCATCGCAAAGGATTGAGATGGCAGTGAAACGCATTCAGTATAAATGGGTTCTGCTACATCTCCAAGACCTTCTGCCTGGGTTAGGATGGGTTTTTAAGCTGGGAAATGACATATCTGAGCTGTGATCAGTTGTGCTATCTAGGCAAGTCTATTTAAAAGCACTTTCCATTTTAAATATAGCAATAAAATACCACACTAGCAAACCTTCTTGATAAGGGTAAAAGCAATACATCCAAATCCAATCTAAATTTGACATTGCCTAGAACAAGAATTTGCATTGATAAGTCAGGACTCATTTACAAGGCCATAAATGGGTGGGTAGCTATAATTTGGGTATTAAACTTGTAAAATATATTGATGGCATGCAAGGGCTAAATAAATAATTTACTACAAGAAAATTGGAAATCTTTACACAGTACTTAATTGACTAGCCACTCTCCCATGTTCTTGATGGTTTCCTATTTTGTTTTTTTTTATTTTCACACACTAAAATGTTTCCCATGTGTATTTTTTTCCAACTTCAGTGGGTGTTTGTAAGTCACTATATTTCTGCATGCATAGTCTGTTTCCATCTTTGTTTCATCAGTCAGTTACATTCTTTTTGACATTTTCATTTGTTTGTTTAAAAGTGTGAATTAATCAAGTGCATTTTCTGGGCACAGCTCAGCTGGTGTTATTTTTAAGATTAAAATAAAATCACCACAGTGATCAGACT
Organism: Passer montanus; assembly: GCF_014805655.1. Taxonomy (NCBI): domain Eukaryota; kingdom Metazoa; phylum Chordata; class Aves; order Passeriformes; family Passeridae; genus Passer; species Passer montanus. The sequence goes on along the minus strand of NW_024356505.1, from coordinate 10,841,983 downwards.
AACTTTGAATGTTGGTTAAATCCATTTCCAGTGCAAAGCAGACTGAGTTAATGGGTATTCCAGTGATCACAGTAGGAGTGGGTTTGGCAGCTTTATATATGTTTATAAAAATTCTTATGACCACCTCACTGGCCAGTGTAACTCAAGGTAGTTGCAGTGAGGCCAATGAATTTTGGCCTTAAAGGGGTTTTTCCATCCACACATATTGAAAATGTGGTGTGAGATTACATATAAGCCCTTGATTGACCTGCCCTTCAAAGCACCCCAGTCAAACCTACTAAATGTGTAAGATTTTATTTTTAAAACATCACACTCAATTTTCGTTAGATTTCTCTTCTGAAACCACACCTCCGTGGTACACTCTCACCACCTTTACCTGTGACCCAAGGAAGAGAAGTTGGGGCTTTCATCCACCTCCCCAGCCATTGCCATTTCCTTAGGTGGCTGCGGTGCTACTGTACATGCTGATATTCCTTTGCTATTCATGTAGACTCTCCATGTCTCTGCTGGAACAGTGAGAGGACAAGAACGTGCCTTTATTTACCCCACCAGGGGTACTGTGGTCTCACTGTGCAGTGGCTTTTACTGGTTTAAATTTGCAACTTGTTATTCGATGAATCATATATTGATAGAATCTGGCAACCTGATCTAGTGGCTCATGGTGGGATTCCATTACAGAATAGTTTGGGTTGTAAGGGACATTCAAAAGTCATGTATTTCAACCCCTGAAATGAGCAGGGACATCTTCAACTAGATCAGGTTGCTCAGACCCGCGTCCAACCTGACCTTGAATGTTTCCAGGGGTGGGGACATCTACCACCTCTTTGGGCAATCTGTTCCAGTGCTTCACCACTCTCATGGTAAAAAAGTTTTTTCCTTGTGTCTAGTCTTACTATATTTCTTTATTTTCAAACCATTAGCCTTTGTTCTGTTGCTATAAGAAACTACAAGAAGTTTGTCCCCATCTTTCCTATGAACACCATTTACGTATGGAAATGTCACAATAACGTGTTCCTGGAGCCTTCTCTTTACCGGGCTGAACAACCCCAATTGTTTCAGGATATTTTCATAGATAGGGGGAGTTCAATTCCTTTTGCCCTTCAGTAAGTCACTCTCATCTTTAGTCATCCAGAGCAACCAACTGTGCTGCTACTATCACATACAACTTGATAGCACAACTTCTTAACTAGTTATGCTCTGAGACAGGCAGCGGTGGTGCTTCCCCACAAGGATGTGCTTGGAGTGCTTCCTACTGGAAGTGCACACAAAAGAGGTATTTTGCTAGCACAGTCTGTACAAGTTTCCCAGGAGATACAAAGCAGAGGGCCAGAGGACTTGCAGGAATTAATGTTTCTCTGCGAGGGTTTTTCCAAGATAAAGTGCCATGATGAAACACATGTCAACTCATACACCAGACCCCAGGTGAGAAACATAGAGATAAAGAAGTAAATCCAGAGAGAGTACAATGAATCTGGAGTAAGCAAAGGGATAGATTTGCTCCAGCTGCTCTGAGTCACTGCCATCAGCTTCCCTATTGTTACAGGAGCACAGAGACTCCCTTCTAATTCCACTTTCCACCTGACTTCTCCAATAACTTCCTTGTAAAATGGGAGTTATTTTTCCTCAAAATATTTCCATTGTTTTCTGAGGAATGTCACCCCCTCCTGGGTGGTGGGACCTTGCCCCATGGGACCTTGCCCCATGGGTCAGATTGACAGCACTTTGCTTAGCACCCACACGACCATTTTGGAGCCCAGACTTAGGTTCAGAGTAAAGTATTTTGGGAATGAGGAGAAAGTCCTGTATTCTTTGGATGGTGGCAGGGTGAGATGGTTATGTTGTTTAAAAAGGGTTGTTGTTCTCAAATTCAGACATAAAAAAGCCTCTTGGCTGTAGGAGAAAGGGAACACAGTGGTTGAACTTGCATTCTAGGGAGCCAGAAGAAAGAAAAACTCAATGTTCTGTTTTACATGTGTGCTGGATGCTGCTGCCTGAGGGAGTAAGAACCCAGTTACAACCCCACATGGATTACCCAGGCTTTGTCCAGGTGCATGAAGCAAGCAGGGCCACACATCTGCTTACTTCCTCCCTGGGGATTAGAAACTGGAGGGTGGGAAATGAGTACAGCCTGCGGTCCATTCTCTCTGGCCAGCTCAGCTGAGATGGTGAGTGCTTGGTGGGGTCAAGAGAGGAAGGTGGAATATTATTTTATTTCTGATTTAGGCCAGAGGTAAATGATTGCCTGAGGGAATAGGGGAGGAGAAGGTGTGTCGCTGAGTTACAGTGCCCCAGGGGGTTCCTGCTGCAATGGCACAACTATGTAATATGCCCTCTGGGGGATTGTGTCTGAAATAAAAACGTAGCCTGTTACTTATTGGCATTAATGTTCACTTACTAAAGTCTTTTATTGCTTAACTCTTCTATTTTTGCACCTGGGTAACTAGGGTTCTTTTAAATTCACTGGACCAAATTCAGAGATCACATATCAAGAGATCTACATAGAGTTCACAACTGGCAGAATAGTGTGGATTCAAACTACAAAATGTAAGAAAGATTATGGAGAGAGTGGTAATGAATGAAAGGATCATGGTAGATAAGATTTCTGCTCCTTGAAAATTATTTCTGAAACTGAGCAGTTTCTCAGGGAAAAAGGATACTGGCTCAGAGTCAAGAATTGCTTGTAGGCTCCTAGCACACTCACAAAACCTCCATGCAATCTTTATGGAACTTGACTGTACAACATCTTGACTCTCTACTGATATAAAGTTCACAGACAAAACAATATAATGGTAACCATAGATGAGGCTTTTCTTGAATAATCCCAGCAGTAAACCCGTCCTCAACATGAAAAGAACTCCATATTCAGTGTGTTTCCGTGATCAAACCTTTACTCTCTATTTCCTTATTTAAGTACCAGAAGCAAGTCACCACCCTGTCTGCACTCTATTCCATAACTCAAACACTACTTTTTTTACTGGGCATTTATCTGAGTCCTTTCTCTGAGTCTCTGCCTACATGTGGGGAAATGACTATGAAACAGTCCTCCTCACTCAGCTCATCTTGGTGGCAAGGAGCTCAATGAGAGTGGCATTGGCTCAACCCCAAACACTGCCCTTGCACAGCATGGGCATGGATGCTGGGGGAGTACTGTTTAGTTTTCTGGTCTTGACTAGCAGACTTATGGCTAATTGTTCGCCATTAAAAATGCTGCTTCTTTCCTCAGCCCATCACTTGGTGTCCATCATGCTTTTCCATGTCATTTCCCACTTGTGGAATGTCTGCATTTGCTTGCTCTGTCTGACATCCCTTTCTAGTATTTCTGTCTCCCATTTCTCATCAGTATCCATGCTGAAAAAAAAATTTCCTGCTGTCTCATCTATTTTTCTTCAGATATGGAAGATACATCCCTAAATCCTTTCTAAACAACCTCATTTTCTGCAGTGGAATTCTGTCTTAAAGTTCTTCTGTGGCCCCAAAAAGGCCACTGGACCCAGTGGCTGCAATGGGCTCCCCTGCTCCCTCATTAGCATCTACCCATCTGGCGTTTCCTGTTTTTTAAGAGAGAGGGGAAAAAATGTTTTTACAGTTTGTACAGCTCCTTGCGCCCTGGGACTGACGTCATTGCTCTAGGCATACAAACACATGTAACAGTATCTTCCCCAAAAGCCACGGCCATCTTCCATAAGATTTGAAATTACATGCTAGCCCAAGGGCCCTCCCATGCTACTGAGCCATCACACAGCAGCTGTGAAGGAGCGGGGGAAAGGCTATATACAGGTCTCCTCAGTAAGGCAGCAGCAGAAGAACCAGCTCTGTGTATTTAGTTACAGTTAATTATAAGTTTATGACCTTATGATGCAACTGTTGCAACCCTTGCTCAATATAGTTTTCAGGCAGAGCATGCTGAACATACAGAGGGGGTGTTTTTTTATGGCTGTAGTGTTTGCTTGAGCTGTGCAGATAAGAGATCTGTGGAGAGGTCCCTGCACAGGACGAAGTGGAGCCATTTTGGCTGTGTAGCATTGGCGGGGGCTGAGTGTCTCTGCCAAAAAAGCTTGTGAATTGTAGGTGTAAACCTCACTGATCTGCCACCCTCTGCTTTCTCTGGGACCAGGGACTGAAATTGTTCTTGCACTTTAAGAGGGGAGGAAAGCTAAGGGAGGGAGTAGGAGTCATGAACTCATAAGGGAAACCAGAATAGGATTTTTTCCCCCCTTAATCGAGGCAGCTTTGGAATTTGACATTTGTTTCACCCAAAGATTTTCAAATGCTGTACATTTTTTTTCCCACCCAGTTCATATATTATGCCCATTTTATGGGTAAGCTAACCAATTCTGAAAGAGTAAATAGTGTGTCATTTGCAGGTCCGTGAATAGATTCAAAGGCCCTTGAAATCTTAATCCGCTTGATCCCACTTAATGCCTTCAAGATCCATTAACAGGACAAAAAGAAGTTTAATCGAAGTGCATCAAACTCAGTTTAGGCACTGTAACTCTTCTATTTACAAGGGTAGCTATATTAGTAAAAATAAGGAAGCATTAGCTTGCATTTCCCTGGAAAATAAGTGAGCAGGAATGCATGCCACATCCTGGCTGGCATTTTAATCTCATCAAAGCAGAGCTCTTTCCCTACTGTGCTTTCCAAGATGCACAACGCAAATGTGGTCTGAACACAACAGAACTAATTGAACAATCACAGCAAAGGAGGTCAAAACCCAACAAACAGTGTAGCATCTAAAATGACTCTGGAGGATTTTAACAGATGGACACTTGTAAATCTAACAGGATTTCCTACTGGTGAGAATGCCTTAGGTAAAATTCAGAATGTCTCATTAAATTGTCAGCCAGCTATGAGGCATTGCTTATGTGAATATGAACAGCTCTGCAGCTTTACTGTAAATACACACAACTGTGTATTAACATGGGCCTGAAAAGCAACGTTTGGCTATGAGCTCAATTAGAAAACCCTATCAAAACTGAAGAAGGATCAGATGTAATGTTTCTGGCTGGGATCCATTAGAGAGGTACAGCAGGGAAGTTAAGCCAGGGGTCAGGCTTTTTCTCTCTGTGCTCTCCAAGCTGTATGGCTTTGCCTGTGTGCACTTCCATGTAAATTTGCAAATCAGTTTGATCTAGACTTCTCTAAGTCCTTTTGCTATTGCTTTCTTGTAATCTCTTGTGTTCTTAGGCTGTTGATGAAACACATCAACAGACCCAGTACAGGTATAATAGTGCTCTGTCTCCCAAGCAGATGCTCCCATGCCAAGAATTTGAATGTAGGCTAACACAACAACACAGCAGTTACACATTTCCATTTTTACATGTTTGTTTTACATAGTGCCAGTGATCTGGATAAGGGCAATTAGTCTGTTTCTCACCAGAGAAATTAGTCTGGTTGTGCCCCTTTACCTCCTCCAGCAGCCCTACTGGTTATGAGATCTGTGAGCCTGTTGTTCAAATCCACATTCCTGTACAGTCCCACTTTCTCAGTAAGAAATAGTCTCTGCTGGGTTTATTGGCATTTCTCACAGTATCTGGGTTCAAAGAAAATGATTACAAGTTAAGACAGAGCTCTGTTCTTTAAAGCACCACAGCGTATAGATCTGTTGAGTGATATATAACATAGAACAACTTCCAACTGAGGAAAGCTTAACACGGCTCGGGCTAGCTTGCTGATAGCTGCTCAGCTCCTAGAATTACTGCTTACAAACCATAAAGACCCCAGCTTGAGTTTCATGGAGGGAGGGGGGAGATGTGTGTTGTGCACACCGCAAGTACAGCCACAGGGCGGGTAACCCGCCAACTTCCTAACCTCAGCCAAAAAATCTGGCCACTGCCTGACAGGCAGAGTATGTGTATTTGCTGTCTATCAGTGGCAGTGAAACAGCCTAAAGTCAGAAAAGAATTGTGTGAGAACACTGAGTTCAGTCGGGGGACTATTAGCGTGCCAAATCAACAGGCTTGGTGTCTGTTAAAACTGCCCTTCACTTCTGTGATATTTTCGGCAAGGAAATGGGCTGTAAATATAAACAGATCACTTCTCTCCTTACTGAAAAGCAGGCACCTCAGAGGGAGGAAGCACACTGCATGTTTATTAGAGCCACAGATTCCACACAAGATCTTAGAACTGGCATGCAGGGGTAAATTCCTGGTCGATCTAAGGAAGATCAAGACTTAAGGAAGGACAAGCTAACTATGAGAGAAACACTTGTGCAGTGAATCCCCTAAACCATGGAATATGCCTCTGTTGAAGATTGCTTGCACTACTGAAAGTGGGGTAATTGTGCCAGGGCAGGACACATGGGTCTGTGATTATTTACCAAATCCAAGCACAGAACACATGCAGCACTCCTGACCTGGAATAATAACCATGGAGTTGTATTCCCATACAGCCTCTGGCTGGAGAGCCCTCATCTCCCTAACACCCTCCTCCTTCTCCAAAGGCTCTTGAATTCCAGGCTGGCACTGGAGAAAGAGCATCAGATGTGTATGCATAAGAGTTTGTTATGGTAAGATGCTCATACTGGTACAAAAATTGATCTTGGTGTCACTGTAAGTCAAGAGTAAATAGTGTACACTGCTTTGCTTCACTAAATGAAGCAAATGCAATCTTCATCACAGCTTTAACAAAAAAAAAAAGTAGATCACAAATCTCAGGTAAGATTCCTCAATTCTGTGTATTATATGAGCACATAATTTACTGCAGATGATCAGAAGTGCAAATTACTATTAATGGAAAATTGTTGTGGGGCATGGAACTTATTAAAAATCCATTGTTTAAAGACTATCTTCTGTAGAGGTTACTAAATTTTCTTCTTTTTTCTCATACAATTTTTTCCATCTTAACTGGCCACTTTTGTCTGACTTCTTTCATCACCACTCATACACTAGTACATTATTACTTCATCAGAAACTTAATGATCCGCACCCCCCTTTTATCTTTCAGCATCCATCTAATTTTTCATATTTGCTTATAAATTGAGCCTTAAGGAAAGAAGAAGAAAAATTACTAGAGTATTAAGATGTGTAGCACCTTCCAAACAAGAAGGTTATGAAAACAGACCGGAAGTTGGAAATCCTGGATTTGTTTATCTGTGCCCAGTGTATGTTAGAAGCATTTATCAGAAAAAGTAGTAAGTGCTTGAAACTCTGTCTTTTGCACAGGAGTGACCCTGGTTGTTGTGGTTATGAAGTAAATCAGGGGAGAATCAGGTACCAAATCTGTGCAGTGGGAGGAACCTCACCAAGAGCTGTCAGAGCTGCTGTGGCATCCTGCCCTGGCATGCTGCTTCCTGAGCGTGCTTGGCAGGTGACAGTATAATGTGCCTTTCTCCGACACTTTGTCAAATCAAAGAACTCTAAAAGGTTTGTGAGATGTGACTTATCAAAAACCTTGTTAAGTCTTCCCTCTTATTATGCACATTTCTGTGAATAGCTACTAACATTCTTCTCTGCTATAACCTCTATCAGGGTGCATGGCAGAGAAGTCAGGTTTACTGCTCTGTAATTCCCATACTCCTCCCAAGAGTCCTTTTTGATATCATCTTCGTTACTTTATATTCCTCCTGTGTTAGGGCATATTTGATCAGTAATTTACCTGTATGACAAAGTGTTTTTGTACTTTAGTTTGTTTAGATCTCATGTGTAAACATTATCTGATTTTGGAAATTTCTTATTGTTCCATTTACCAAGTTACCCTACTGCTTGCATTATTACAACTAAAATATGAAACAATCCTTAGATTCCTAGAATCATAAAATCATAGAGTCACAGAACGGTTTGGGTTGGAAGGGACTTTTAAAGGTCATCTTGTCCAACCCCATACAATGACCAGGAGCATCTTCATGTTGCTCAGAGTCCCATCTAACATGACCTTGAATGTTTCTGAGCAGGGGCCAGCCACAACCTCTCTGTAAGTTGATTCCATTAAAGAACAGCTTTATAGTAAGATGAAGTCCTCCTGGTGAGCATAAATACAAGAGATTGGTTAAGATTATCAGTAACCGTTTTATCTTTCCTAACAGTTCCTTTTAGATTTTGTTAATATTTCCACCATGCCTGGTCTTTGGAAGACATCCTGTTTCTGATAAATTTGTTATTATTAGTTTTTATGGCTGTAGCATAAAATCTGAATCCAGATTTGAACTTTCTGAGATTTTAGAGGTTCAGATTTGGACTATTATAAAAATAGGAACAGTATGTGGAGCCTGGGGCAAGGCTTTGAGCCTAGCATTCCTTGCAAACAAAGCAGTGGACTTACATGGTGACTGGGTGAATTAGCATGGTTCCAGGTATTCATTTTCAGCTCATTTATTCAACATTTGACTACTCAAAGTAAAAAATATATTGTTCATGCTCTGCAAATGAGACACAGGAACCTGGTTATTTTCTCTTCAGGTGTAAACATCACCAGGCTTGCACAAAACTCCCCCCAGAGTACAGGATAGTCTGGAAGTTCTTCACTGTTGATTATCTCGTATGAGAAGAAAGGGAACCACCTGTGAGACAAAGCCTTTATGATTATCTCTTACAGGTCTGTCAGCCAACAGTTGTTGGATCATGTACAGGGAGCACTTACATATTTGCTGTTTTGCTATGAGCCACTGCCAGCTTGCTGCAACAGAGCAACTCCTGCAACTTCTGAGCTGACTACCAGCCATGTAGCCATAGGGAGTGTAATGCCCCAGATAATTAAACTCTTCTGAGAGACCCAGGTAATTAAACTCTTCTGGTATATTACCACTAAGCTGGGAAGACCCAGCTTTCAGCTATTTTGTGGTGTAGGTTACATCTGTTGGGATTGCACCATTTAGGATCTTCTTCCCAACAGACAGATTTATGGACCTGCCTCGAGGAACATGGCTGACTGCCTGACTTCTGATTCTTTTCTCCAAACCAGCAACCTCACTGCTAAGAGTAAAAGATGATCCCTCTGACAAGTGTCCATGTATTTTCTTTGCCATCTTCTCCTTCCCTGGTATATCCCATGTGTTTGCGGTATGTCAGCTCTCATTGTAACTTCATATTATGTCATTGAAAAAAGACACACAGGTGAGTAAATACTTTAAAATGATGGTGGTGCATTTGGCATGTGCTGTGCTGGTTTTCTGTCATGCCATTTCACATAAGGCGAGTAAGAAGAAATTAGGTTTACTTCAATCAACTAAATTTGATAAAAATAAACATGATGGGCAAGGTTAATTTTGACTGTTTTTTAATTCCTAACTACATACATCAGCCCTCTAAATACTAAATATACTCCATGACAAACTTGCATTGTGTGATTTTTACCTTTCTTGTACTAAACTAAATTATTAGTTGTCGGAAAGATAAGAACAAAGTGAAGAGAGGAAGAGAGAAACCAGCCCAAGAGGCTTATTTAAAAAAATAAAAATTGGTTCTAGTTTGTGATTTTTTCTCACATTTACATTACATTTTCCCTGAAATCTCATGGCCTAATATTAAGTACAGCAGCACCAAGGACCTGCTTTACCCTGCACACCAAATACAGCAAATGTCTTTCCCATGTAAAGAAAAGAAATATTTTTTATTATTGAGCTCTCCACAAGAAGAAAATGGAGAAGGCAGAGGAAAACACAACTGCAGATATTATTAACTTGTTATATGTGCATTTAAAAGATTATTCAGACAACTAAAAAAGCCCTTATTTTTGGGCATTTTTTCCTTTATTTTTTGTAGGAAAATAAGCCATTCTTCTGGTAGTAAAATTCATGTATAAAGAGGTAAACTCTGAAGCACTTGATTGGACTTCCAGTAAGCGTATTTCTGACAATTCAATAAATACAGAAAGCTTTGTCTTCCAGGAGAAACAGAATGTGGAAGCAGTGCAGACACTCTGAAGTAAAAGAATGCTTGTATTGGAGGAGAAGGAGAAGTGTACAAAGAATCTCACTTATACTAGAATAACTATTAAAAAGTCATAAGACACTAGTACACTTTTTCTGTTTTTTTTTTTTTTTTAATTCAGTCAAGGAGCATGTCTCTTATTCACTGCTTTGTCAGCTCTGAAGAGAAGGAGGAATTAAATTGTATTTCCAACACGAATGAAATTGCAAGGAATACATACCATGCTCACAAAGCATCTCATCCTCTCAAAACCATCTCATTTGGCTCTCCTGGGCTAAGGAGCACTCTGCTGAGGGTGTTGATTCTTACAGAGCTAGAAAGCCAAGATCAGTGCTAGGCATCTTGAACCTCCACACTACTGTATTTCTTGAATATGCTGAGAAAATGTTGGTGCAGAGAGGAGTCTCAACTCCCTGCCACACTTTTCAGTGAGTAGAGTCTTCCATCTGCTCTCAAGCCACTGCTAGAGTGCATGATAAGCAGGTCCTGCATGGTGACAGCAGACCTATTGCCTGTGAGTGTTCCAAGAATTATCAAATCTCATTGAATTGAACGCATGAGCAAAGTGTTTCTCTGTGGCAATCACAAGGTATGGGGTAGAGATTTGTAGCAAAAATATTTTGGCAATTGATTCATGCTCATAATAATCCTCCCAAATGTCACTACTAGGAGAAGACCTGATCCTGTAGTGATATGTAGACCAATTTGGCTCTCTGATTAAATCCAGGACCAACAGAAAAAAAAATGAAGTGAGACCATGTTGGCTCCATCAGTTTTTGAGCCTTGAATTAGCTGAGCTCAGTTAGGACCCAAGCCTGGGAACCAGTGCAAAATCCTTGAGGCTACTAAGTGTCCCAAATAAATGATTACTTGAAAGTTCTTGGAGAACTTTTAATTTTCCATGTGAATTCAGTGAGCTGTCTCCAGATAGGTGGTATTTTAATGCCTAATGTTTAGGCACATACCTGCAGCACCTGAGCACATCTTGTGTAGCTGGCAAAGGTTGACAATGTTGTGCTTTTGCTTGGGAATCGAGCAATCAGTTCTTTCCTCTGAGATATGAAAGAACTGAGACCAAACCATTCTTCTACCTGCTGAGACATGCATGCACATCCTCTTTGAAAAGCCCCATTGCCCCAGGCAACATGGGAAGTTAGATTCAACCACTTCTGCTGCCGAAGCTGCTTTGCTACATGTAGGGTAGTTAAATATTCATGCTGAGGAAGAAAGGAGAAAGAACAGCTTATGGTGGCCAAGCAGAAGTACTGTTACCTACTCCTCACAAGGTTATGATCTCCTCCTCTTCTTGGAGGTCCTTGTCTGTGCCATGACACTGACTGGAAACTAGGGATCTCTAGGGAATCACTGGAGAGGTGCAGGATGTGCTGCAGGCAGCTGGATGGAAGCTGGGAGGAAGAAGGATCTCCAACTGCTCCAAGCCCTTTATTTCTGCCCTGATTGGATGGCCTCTCCATTCCAAGGTTTCTACAGGGAATAACAACTTTTATTCTATAGAATATTTAATATAGAATGTTTAATATAGACTATTTAATTCTAACATACAGTGATTAAGCTTCACAGAAGAAAGAAAAGCTTTCCCACCCCAGACCTCTGTGAGAGCAGGCATGCCCTTGCACAGTAACTGCTCAGGTACCCTTGGGCTTAAGGCAGCAAAGACAAGAAATGTGACAGTGGCACCTAAGTCCTCTAGCAGAACCAGCTGTTATTGCCTACTAGCTGAAAAACACACCTATTTACTGTATTTATACATGTGTTTCTATCTTCCAGATGGAAAACAAAAAGAGCAATTAATGTAACTTACAGAAACAATGTGACAAAAAAGTCACAAAAAATATTTTCTGAAGGGTGTTTCTATCTTCCAGATGGAAAACAAAAAGAGCAATTAATGTAACTTACAGAATTTTTCTGAAGTGGCTGATTTTTTTAGCAGCTCAAAAATCTTGGAGGTAAAGAAGTAATTAATAATATTTTCTTTAAAAGAATTAATTTATGATTTTTGTATTTTAGAAAAGCATGCAAAATTACCCAATGGCATTAGGATGACAAAAATTCTTCCAATAAAAATACATGGTTTCTACTGTAAGAAGATTTTGCCTGAAATGATTTTAAAGTCCCTGAAATGAATGCACACTATAATATATCCTAGTTCCATGGCCGTGACACGTGCATCTACAGCAGCTATTGTACACAATACATGTGTAGAATCTTATGCAGCAATTTTGCATCAAGGCAAGCATTCTCTTTGACTTCAATGGGAATTGGAGAGGCCCTTAAGGAGCAGAAGAGTATATAATAACAGAAACAAAGCTTAGTTTAGATGTGAATCACAACGCTGCCATTGAGTTTATGCTCAGTTTAACCTATTAAACAATGTGAGATGAGCAAAAATTACTCATTTCCATACTGCTGATTTTGCAGACTTCAGAAACCCTGAGTATGAAATAAATAACTTGCTCTTAATAACTTTCTGTGTGGATAATATATTTAAATGTAGTAAGATGTAAATGATGTCTTTTTATTGCATTGGTTACCTCTGTATCAATCCAGCTAAATGCAGAAGTTTAAGTTTACAAGGAACTGTCTAAAAAGATTTGTCTGTTCTTCATAAATAAAACAGTGGGTGACTATGCTGTCATGGAAGATTCTAAAGATTAAGTCAACTCTACAGATGTGATAGACTAGATCGCTCTGAAGGACTCTTAGCACTTGAGAAAGGTGTAGCTGCTGAGTGGATTTTAAAAAAACCCAAAAACATTTATTGGAATTAATGCTTTGGGAGTTTAAAAAAGAAATTATGCATATTGCAAGACATATTAGGAATTGTCAAGAAAATTGGAGATTTAGAAATTTCTTTACTCTTCTGATGGTTAATTTGCTGATAGGATAAATTTTTATGAAATTGTCTCCAGTCTTGATAGGTAAAGCTCTGGTCACTTAATGCACAACTGCTTACCTCTGTGAAGTCCTTTAACCTAACTTTCTTTACTGGACCTGGTTTATGACCATTTTGTACTAGAAATATTAATCCCACACATAAAACCAAACTAATAATGAAATATGCAAAAATCTCCCACCTTTTCAAATTCCTACCATTTGTGGATTACCTGCCAGCCTTCGTTTATCCATTTTCTCCCTTTTACTGCCTCTTCCTTCCAGGTTTCTTTTCTTTTCTCTCCTTTTTTTCTTGCCATGACCACAAAGAGTTGAGAAACAAAGCTGTGCTCACTTCTTGCAGACATATAATCTCTACAAAGAGCTGAGTCCCTTGTACCCATAACCATCTTGCCCCAAGCTCTTTCCTTTGCAACATTCCCGCACAAAGAGTTGAGAAACAAAGCTGTGCTCACTTCTTGCAGACATATAATCTCTACAAAGAGCTTGTACCCATAACCATCTTGCCCCAGGCTCTTTCCTTTGCAACATTCCCCGTGAATGTAGGTTCCTCGAAGAGCAAAACTGGCTAATTAGATTCTAAGGAGGCGCAAACTGTCCGGGGCATCAGGCGACTGAGAACATTATTGGGGAGCATTAACATGCATGAGATTGTAACTCAGCGTTCTTGTAAACATCTTTCAAGCTTAGAAATGAAGCCACAACATTTGCACAAGTTTCCACGTAGCTCTTTCTGAACTTTCACTTTCCTTTTTCCTGAGCTCCTGCATCATGAGATCTCTATCTGTTTTGAGGCTGGTTTTCCTTGGCTTTGCCTTACTGGGAAAATGAGTTATGTCCAAGAACAGGAGCTGGATAAAGGGGATACCTACAACAGTGCTGTTGGCTCTGTGAGTGAAGACAGATTCCAGCTTGATGGGTGCACCACATCCATCCATCCATCCATCCATCCATCCATCCATCCATCCATCCATCCATCTGTGAGTCACCGGACACCAACATTTTCATGTGGGTCAAAAACCTTTTGGGTAAACTGTGACTTCCAGAGCTTTAAAAGTATTTAACTTCTTCCTGAGGTTGGAGCATAGCAGCCCCCTGAGCTGGACCTGTCCTTGGGCATGATCTTCTGCAGTGCCCTGCAGTTGTGCAGCAGCTGAACACATGCACAGCAACACATCCTGCATGACCTATTATTTCTGAAAAAGTCAGCATGCAGAGGGTTGAGCTGAAAATCATAGTGGATAACCAGGAAAGGAAAAAAATACTCAATGATTTTCTAGGAATTGGGATTTTAGTCTCACTGCAAATGAAGGAGAAAAAGGGAGAGGGGGAGGGAGGAGTACATCTCTCTAAGTCCACAAGAATAATTATCTTCCAGAGCTTTCAGAACCTCCTCTCTCAATATGAATTTGTTACCTTATTCACAACAAAAGTATTGTATTATGACATATGCTAATCTATAAACATAGTCTATCATACATGGGCCACTTTACACCTGAATCCAGTTATCTGGATTAGTGCTGTAATTCATTTGGGTAAAGGCCAAATTGCTTGGGAAACAGATGTCGATTTCATTTTAGATAGTTTTTGGTTATTGTTCCCTGTCTGTTTAAAAATATTAAGTTAAATTAGATTTTAAGATATAGCACAATTCATTGTGATTTTAATTAAAAATTGTGTTGAATACATGTTAATTTCCAGCCCTCTTCCTAAGAGAAAGAAGGGAAATAAATATAGAAATATAAAAAATATGTTTCTGTGTGTGATTTTAAAGCAGTGTGTGTGAATGAAATGGCATTTCAAAATAAGCTTGCAAACTTATAATTACAGATGACAACAAATTTGCAGGAGTCTCCCTGAAGACATGATTAGTAAGACTGAAAACTTTGCATAGTTCTTTTCAGTTGTGACTTATTTTTTGGAATGGATGAAGATCAGATTTGCAGCAATGGAACTTATAACAGCTATACCTCATTGAACAAGTGTGTATACAAAGAGCACCATGCTTTAGCTGTTGCTTTCTTAAAGTTAATTTTGTTTTCCATTTGTTCCTTATCTGATCAGCAAGAATATGATGAGACTGGATGTATCAAAGCTTTCTGAAGGCAGGGTGCCAAGAGGAAGGAGTCAGGCTTATTTTGGTTGTGCCGAGCAGTAGGATGAGAAGCAATGGGCAGAAACTGGAGCACGGGAAGTTCCACCTGAACGTATATGAAAACTTTACTGTGAGGGTTAACCTGCACTGGAACAAGCTGCCCAAAGATTGTCAAGTCTTCCTCACTGGAGATACTCAAAAGCCATCTGGACACACTCCAGAGTAACATGCTCTAGGGGGCCCTGAAGGAGCGAGAAGGTTGGACTAGGTGACCTCCAGAGGTTCCTCCCAACCTTACCCATTGTGTGAGCCTGTTGAAAGGCATGCAGCAAGTTTCTCTACCCCAATGAAAAGACACAGTAAGTGTTAAGGGCTCACTATAAATATTTTTATCATTCTACATTGTTACTTTCAAAATCACCAGTTCTAAATTCTTCTATTAACCATTCTTCTTTATTAAACTGGTTTTTTTTTGAGTGTCACAGCTCTAAGTTTTACATTCTGATCTCACTATGAAATCTATTTTGTCTTTAAGTTATTGCGATCTCCAACAGATCCACCAAATAATTTAGAGTCTACTTAAAAATATCCCAACAAATGTTTCCACAGATTTTTGCATGCTCCTTTTAAACAGACGTGATTCTATTTAGCAAGAGCAAATTAAGTTTTGTTCACGATATGTGTCAAGACACTTAAACACAGCCTCATATATTTCCCACTGGAGTGGCCCCATTAATATTTCACCTTAATGGCCAGGTGCATATTGAAGCTTTTCTGGCCAGGATTAACAAACCTTTCTTGCCACATGCCATTTGAAGCATGTTCCTGCCGTGACCTATTTGGTACTGGGATGGGAGGGTTAGCTGCAAACTGAAGCACAAGACCTCTCACCACAGCTACTGTGGTCATGGAGCGAGCCTGTGGACTACCTGCCAGCCAATTTCAGTCCTTGCTGACATCAAAAACGGTGGCTGTTGACATCATCCTGTGGCCTGTTGGGTTCCAGAGGTTTCTTGGAGAAAACATCTCACCCTGTCATTCCTGTCAGGCAAAGAATTTCTTCTTTTGTTTTCTCTCAGGCTAAGCCCCAATGCTACATAGCAATGCTATTGTCAAAATGTAAAAGCTTGAACACTTTCACTGAGCCACAGGGAGGGCTTTGGTTAAAAGCATGGAGAAAACTTGTATTATCATTAGCACAGGTGCTGCTAACCCCATGTGAAGCTCACAACAGCTCATAGGTGCTGACTTTAGCCATCACTAAAACATTTGTCTTAAGCCACCTGAGGAATGAAATAAAAAGTGTGAAAATACCTACCAAAGCAAAGATACCCCTCAGAGACAAATCCAGCATGTTCTGTAGTCTGAAATAATGGTACTTTCAACTTGTTGTCGATCTCTAACATAGAAGTGCTACACCTGAGATGGGAGGGACTGGACACCAGAGTGTTACCAGAGGGTTACTAATTCTTTACATCATTTTAATGTAACCCAATATGTACAGTTGCACATTACATAAAAATCTGCTTTATTTACTAAATATTTGATAATCTCTCCATGCTAACGGTCATTACTTTTTTCCCTCTGGGTGAAGTAGATAAGATTTGGAAGAGGAAAGTTTAATCTAGAAGCAGAAGATAGAGTTCTCTGAAGTAACAAACCCCAGTGCTTCCTGCTGCTACAATTGCCATAGAAACAGAAATGCCACTTACACTTCTCTCTCTGTTTTGTAATGAAATATTGCCACTTGAGGGGATTGAGAGGGTTGCAAAGGCCTTGGTCCTGCAGGGGGCTGAACATCCCTGGAGAGGTGCTGGAACCCTGGTTCCCAAGGTATTTACGTATATCACATCTATTGATTTTCAAAACCAAAGGAAGCTTGAAGTAAAAAGACTTCTGAGCATGTGAGCCTTGTGTTCTTTTTAATTCTTGCTGAAAGGGCAGGGGGTTTAGTACTTAATTCATTTCCCCTTGCTACTGTCCGGGACTTCTGCTGTTGAAACAGTGATAGGTCTGGTCTCCTCTTGGTCTGCTTGGTGTTTGTCTGAGGTTAGAACAGGTCACAATTCTGCCACTGATGTGGCACAGACAGATATCAGTGTAGCCCTGGACACCTTGGTTTAACTCACTATTTTCATATGCTTATTTCAATTTTATCCAATCAGGTGCCTGAAGCATTATATGTTCCTTAATATCTGCTGAAGGTGCCAGAAAATATCCAGAGCAAGTGGACCGATAACAATTGTCTACAACTTAAATAAAATTTGGATATTTTTTAGATCTACAAAAGGATCTATTTTTTTACAGAAAAAGGAAACTAGGACAATAATAATTAAAGTAATATTTACTCCTTAATAAATGCCTATTTTTATACTGGTGTTAGAGGTTAACAGCACTGTTATTTACTCCTCTGCCAAAAAGTACTGAGGGATATGAAATGTAGCAGCCAATAAAGCTGAGCCGTCAGATAAATAACATTCATATTACTCTCTGACAAATTCTTTTGCTACACAGGGATATAAATAACACTAAGAAAGCTGTTCCTACATTACAAGTTTACTGATGTGTAAAATGTAATTTTAAAAAGAGCCCAAAGCACCAGGAGTGTGACTCGCTGTAACATGATCTATAGGAAGGGTTGTGTGACATATCTAACACCTGTAAGGAGATGAAATGGGGGAAGTGAGACATCTTTGTGAAGGTGGGATGCAGGCCTGAGGTGGAAAAAATAGAAAGAGCAACTCTCATTCAGAGAAGCGATGATGGCTTTATGCACTGAGCAAGGCTTCAAAATAATAATGGTAATGTTTCTGTTTCTGTGGCCACAGTTCTCAGAGGGATGGATTGGCCAGGAACTGCCAGAGTCTCAGAGCAAAATTGAATTGCATTTATGTCCAGAAAACAGAGGGTGTGATGAACTCCTGGTGCAACACAGGAGATTTACCTCTGACATGTTTCTTTTCCATAAGCACCCAGGCTGCATCTTTTCAGCAGCAAATAGCCACCAAGAGGGACACCAGAGTGCCAAACTGCCTTACCTCAGAAAAATACTTTGTTGGTTCACCCCCTCGAAAGTGAGATAGAGTGCTTCTTTTTGCATTGGATTTTGGAATGACTCAGTAAGAAGAGAGATATGGGCAGGTATGTAGGTAGGCATATAGATAGATAGATAGATAGATAGATAGATAGATAGATAGATAGATAGATAGACAAAAACTGGAATGTGTTTTTTAAACTAAATACTGGCATTAGAATAAATTACTGGCACTAGAAAAAATTGATGTGGAAAATGGCAGAATGCATGAAATGAGTGTTGGGGACAAGAAAGAAATGGAGAAATGTTCTTCAATGTTGTCAGTGCTTCATGCAAACATGTTCCTTTACACCATGTGTGATGGAAAAAGAAGGAATTTCTTCTTCCAGGAGAACTGTACTATTTCTTTTAATTACTCTGTCCCTAGTTTCTCTGCTGTCCACTTTTGGAAGCCTTTCTTTGCAATGCTTTGGATATGAAACTCTGTTGCCTGAACGACTTACCATGGAGAACACGGAAAATCAATGAAATCTTCAGTTTCTTCTAATACAGAGCATTAAAACTAAATTCATACCACTATGATGGAGAGGCCCTGCAGGCCATCCTGTGCACTCCTTTTCCTTCTGTGCCTGCCTGGGAGAGCCAGAACTGGGCAGGAGACAGGAGTCCCCCTCAGACCCACTTCTTCCCTGCTGTGGGGAGCTGAGCTGTTTGATAGTCCTGCAGCTCCAGAGGAGCTCTGGAGGGTGGCTGTGCACCCTGCTTGAAGGGCTATGCAGGATAATCCTGTGGATGACTGTTTCTAACAGTTTTATTTCAGATTTTTACTCAATTTTACTCAATTACTGCGTGTTGAGTAATTACATGCCACATGCAGTCTGAGGTATGCACTGCAATTTGCTGTATTTTTTGCTGCTTTGTGCCATCAGAGAAAGTTTTTATATTGTGTTGCCTATCAATAAGTACAAAGTATAAAATTTTCTGTTTCCTGAAAATCTCGTTTGGGAAATGTCAGTCTTGTCTAATGTTTGCTGCAATAAGTGGTCCTCTCTGTTATCACCCACCAAAGACCCCAGCAACATCTGCTCAGTGCCTGCTTTTCATAGGGAAGAGAGAGACGTGAAAGAAGGACAGAGAGAAAAAAGAAGGGTGGACTGTCAGCTCAGCTATTGATCTTACAGCTGAGCCTTGTATTGCTGAGGTGGATGACTGTGAATAGTCCTGGATTTTGTGGGGTTTTTTTAATGAGAGATAATAAAAAGATAATTTAGGGTTACTGTTCATTGTATTAATACTTCAAAACTTCTTGGAAATATTATGTTAATATTTTAAGTTCTATGTTTCCAGAACAATTGTATATATATCCTCTTGCTGAACTCCAAAAGAACATCCTCAGAGCATTAACGAGCACACAAAGAAATAAAAACAGGAAAGCCATTTCTAAACTGCCAGAAATGTTTTTGTCCTGCTAAGAAAAATTGCAGCACAAACCGAAACAGGCAGAGTTTTTAATCTGTAGCAGCATAATGACAGGAATAAGCAAGTGCTCTGATATTTTGGACTTAATGTGTAAGTAATACATTTCAATCAGATCTCGACACCATGGGATCATTTAGATGTGAGTGCAAAGATATCCCTTCAGACTTTTCCTTACTAATGGCAAAAGCCTTTTTGTAATCCAGACAATGTTGTGCTGTCTTCTTCCAATAAAATAAAGAAATTATTCATATTAATACTAATCAAAGACATATAGGAAAGTATGTCTGCAGCGGAGTATTGAGACCTTTCTAATTTCTTTCAAAATGTGTTTCAAACTTGGTATCTGCCATAATCAAAAGGATAAATTTTGCCAACATGAATATATCCATTTGGGAAGTCAAAACAAGTATGATTTAGATCTGGCTTTTGTCATAGATAAATAGTTCTTTTTGTAGTGAGCCTGGAGCACTTAAACCAACCCAGCAAAGTCCAATGAAGTGCCAACTCAAGCCAGGAACATTATTATTTATTGTCAGTTAGGACCTTCATCACTTACAGACATCACTGGAAATATTACTGGTGATTGATACTGATGGCAATGATGATTACTCTTGCAATAAGCTTAATTAAAATAATGAAGTACTATTGCACAGAACTTGGTTGTTGCCCAGGCAGGATAATGTATAAGCAGCACAAGGAAGTCATCAGCTTAGAGTGCTTCATATTTCAAGTGTGACATTGCTAGGGAAGCAAAAAGGCATTGTGTGCCGTTTCTCCACTATTTCTGCTCCATCTCCTATGTGTATGCATACACAAATAATTGCTGGAACAGACACTGCAGAGATTGCCTTTCAGATATTAATCCTGACTCTCTCCCTTAATGAAGTGTAGATTGGTCATAGTGGTGGTATTGCTGTTTTTATAACATGCTGCAAGCCTCTGAGAAATTCTTTTTTCCATTATTCTTCAGGGAGCTCTTCTCTGACCATTTAGTTGTGGCAGTTTAATTGATCTTCACCTGCCACAGAGTAGCCCATGCAATCAGAGGTTATAAGGGACCTGGAGAGAGGAGAGCAATTTCTGGCCTCTCTTGTTCTAGGTAGTAAATGCCAGCAAAACCCCCCAAGCACTAAGGTGTAACATCATCTCATTATTCTGTTCTATTCTATTACCTGTGCATTTAAGAGCCCAGAATATAGATGTAAACTCTGAACCATCCAGGCTAGCTGAGCTGATCTCAGACCCAAGTCTCCCACAGCACAGGAAACAGCAATAAAGATCATGAGCAGCTCCAATTTCAGAGCAGGAAGATCTGCATTTATACATCCCCCCATATTAAAGGCTTTTTGAATAAGGTTAATTAAGCTGGTATACTGTATAAACATTTAGGGGCAAGTTGATTATTAGGGGTTTTATAACATTATTTCTATTTTTCTTTGGTGTGGTCCAAAAATTCAAAGTTAACCAGGGATCATATAGAATTATTTAAAGAGTAGCACATCTATAATATTAGTTGGATGCTCATTTAGGAGGAAATTTTCACAAGAGCTTAAGAAAAAGCTTTTTCTGTGCAGGTATATGCAACTGTGCAAATTAGGAGCCAAGTCTAGCATTAGCACCACATTGTGCCATTGAGATAGTCTAATATTGGATATTCCGTCTCTTGTCCTTTTCTATTTCCAGGTCAAAGACTGATGATGCTTAATGTTATTTTGCCTGGAAGTTTGTACCTTGTCCCTTTGCCTGTCCATAGCTTATGAAACATGCCAAATATTTGTTTTCCTTCCCTGCTACTTTCCACTTACTTTAATTCACTGAGCACTTCCCTTTGTACTCACACCACTATTTTGAATATAACCTTTCTCTTGAATGAGAAAATACTGTAAAGCTAAGCAGTATCTTGTATAAATTACACGCCCTGCAAGTGAAAAGGAGGAGACAGGTGATGTCCAGATGAAGCAGAAAGGGCACAACTTAGGCACTTGTGTTACTCATACAGACCTGCAGATTCCTCCAGAACAGCTGAAGATGAATCCTCACCATTCCAGTTGCTCCAGCCACCACTGCTCCAGTACCACCAGTGTTCTCTTGATTTATGCCGGTAAATTATTTTGTCTGAATAGATTATATTTTCTCATTAGTTAAGCCTGTATCCCATCTCTGTTAAGAGGAAGGGAACCACAAAAGAGATATGCAATCAGCTCAGTAATGGTGGTTGTAAAACTGGTTTCACATGAGATGATATCAGGGTTTGAATTTTCTTGTGCATAAAAAGAAGGCATATTTGCCTTTTCAATGAGGTGTTTTGCCTGCTAAACATCCCATAAAATGTCAATTGCAGAGTGGGAAACCACCTGAATCCTCTCTTACAGTTGTTACAGGCAATTAAAGATATTGAGGTCTAATATTCCTTAAAGAAGGGAGAAATAGTTCAACTAACACAGATGTGTTTGGCTAAGCATCCTATTTTCAATAGAGGCTGACTTTTTCAGACGGTGCATTTGACCCAATTTTGCAGCATAATAAAATGCCTGTGGCTTTATATTTTCATATACCACCAAGAAACTGAGAAAAAGGTTGCCCCATTTAAGCCATTTGGCAAACTTACAGGAAAATGCACTCTGCAATAGTTTCTAAAGGATTAAATCATGAGTGGAGCATCGGAGAGACAGCAGAAGAGAGAGAGAATGGTGTGGGGGTGGGTGTGGGTGTGCCCTGAGAGAAGAGAATTATGCAGAAGAGAGAGAGAGTTTGAGATAAGCAGGAATAAGAAGTCTATTTGGTGAAAGTAAAGAAAATCCATTGAATCAACTAAACCTTGAAAGATTTGAGCTGGTGTGAGTAATGTATGGGGAAAAAAAATCCAAATTAATATAAAGCAACTCAGTGCTTAAGACTAGAAGTCTGTGGGGCATACAAAGCAAAACAGCACTGGGTGCCCAATTTTAAGTAAATGTGCTTAAGTGGTCTATTGAAAAAGAAGAAAATAAGTAAATTTTAAATGTATTTCTTCATAGAAAAGTGGTGCATGTTATAAAAGCTAAGTCTTCAAAGAGTTTCCACAGAGAAAGTAGTCCTTCCTTCAAAACATTCAAACACAGAAAAACTAAATTTTCCGTTCAAACCCCAAATGTGTCTATGCAGACATACTATTCAAAACCTGAATTCCTTCCTTTCAATGTTGATTCACCAGTTTTGCCTGTAATATAGTAAAGCAAGGAGTCTCAAGACATGCCATCATAGCTCAGAGGGAGATCCCAGAGTAAGGTTAAATACATGGACCAATTAGGGAGTTAAGAAGAAAAATTAAAGCATTTCAACCCAGAAGGCACTTTTGCAATGTTCTTGTTTAATTGTTTCTTGAAGGGCAAGTTTTCAGTTCTGCTGAATACTTTTTTTTAAGCATGTGAAAAAGAAGATTCTTCAACCCAGAAGGCACTTTTGCAATGTTCTTGTTTAATTGTTTCTTGAAGTGCAAGTTTTCAGTTGTGCTGAATGCATTTTTTTTTAGTGTGAAAAAGAAGACTTTTCAGTAGAAAATTTTGATGACAAAAATCACTTTCTCCTAGGTTTGTCAAATTTTTGAAAGTTCTAATTAAAATACCATATTGTCAATCCTAATGTAGACCACTCACATTTCATGCACACAGGTCAATAAGAACAACATCTTAGTGTTAAAAATTACCTATCTGTTATGCCTCAAAACATAATTATAGATGAATGACGGTGTGAGAACTATCTAATCATATCAGGTTCTGATCTCACTGTAGCTGTTCTGCAATCACCTGTTAGCAACATCTGAAATAGCAAAAAGAAAAAAAAAAAGAAAAAGAAGAAAACAGGGACTAATCCAGGGACTATTATAATAGCATGGTATAACTCTTGCCAGAATTCTTTTTTTTTCCTAGCTCAAAGATGACATAACAGATTTCAGAGAGCTTGAAAATGGCTAAGAATGATAAGGAGTATGTAAATGCTTCTTATTTTGAGAGGATTTGCATTAAGAAGACGAATTTAACAGCTCATAACAAGATACAGCATCATGTCTACTGTAAAGATAGAGCATGCACTTTTGGTTACCCTCTATCCTAATTAAAAAAATGAGAGGCAGTCAATAAAATTAAAGGGCAACTAAACTTTTTATTTCAATTTTTTTTTTAAAACAGAACGTGGCCAGTGTGACACAGACCCTTGTTTTAGCCAGGTACTTAATTGACTGAAAAAGGAAAGACTGTTTAGCTAGAATGGCTGGCATCATCCTAAATTGAATTTAAAAAAAGGTTTTTTTCCTAGCTTGCAAATAAACCCCCATGCCCCAGGACAAAACCCAGCCAGCAGACGACGGAGGGCTAACGAGCAGCTTCCCTAACAGAGCAGTTATTCCAGAAGGCCCCAGCTCAGCAGTTCTTCAGTCCCTAGGAAAGCATGTTGAGTGGAAATGTTCAAAGGGGTAGAAAACAATTAGGTGTGTAACTCCCATCCAAAGCTGGGGGAGGAGCAGAGGCGAATGCCAGACTTCCACCAGGCTGTTGAAAATCTTCCCATGCCTGAAGTTAAGCATGTGCTTAAATGCCTTGGACTTTCACGGCTGAGACAGGACCCTGGATTAGAGCACTCATGGAGTGGATCAAGCATGGGGAGCCCTATGCTGCTGTACAATAAAGCTGAAGTCTCCTTTCCTGTTGTTAATCTCTTTCCTGTCTGTTAGCCTCAAGGCACAGTGAAGAGTTAATTGATTTTCATCCAGGAAAAGAGGACTTCACTGAAAAGTGCAGTCATGGAATTTTTTATTTTATTTTAAGCACCAGGCACACCTGCCAGGCCCCCAATTATTCCGCAGGAGGAGAAAGTCTACTGTTTTTCCTGTGAGGAAACCCTCTGATCCAAGCACTTGCTGTAGGTTTTCCCCTCCTTTATGCACTGTGTTAATCTGTCTTCCCTTTTAAAACCTAGCTGCTGGTGGAGGTTTTGAGGTTGCCTGTCCTTTTGTGTAGGTGTTTAGTGGTTAAGGTATTTAACCGGGGAAAGATAAAGCCAGGCTAGCTTCCTCTTCAGCTGGGGGTGCTAAAAGTCCAAGGAAGTGTTCCCTGCAGCCCTGCTGGCTGCCCAGCAATGAGAGAGAGTCAGATTTTGGGCCCCTTGGGCTGGGCATCCTTCCTGGGGACTAGCCCAGAAAGGGGCAGATTCCTCCACATAGCTCCTTTTAAAAGAAAGCATTTTGTGGGGAACCTGACCCTGATGGTGAGTGCTGGGGCTCTGGAATTGCTCAACTGCCTTAGGGAGTGGAGTTGGTGCAAACCTCACATTGGGCCAAAACAACCCCCAGAGATGCACAACATTTCTGAGGAGATTTGGAATTTCATGATTAGGAAGCACCACGAGGAGCCAGGAGCTTAAAGGGTGTGTTTCCACCATTTTGTGCAGCAGCACGAGATGTAAGGTTGAGCTCCTGCACAGGCTGTTGGAGCTGCACTGGGATGTTGCCTCATAGCAAAATCTGGACCATTTTGGGTAAAACTGAACTGCAAGATCTTCTTTGGGAGAGCACAGAGTGCTCCAGTAACTCAGGGAAACCTACCTGTGCTGGTCTGAAAACCCTTCAAGATGCCCTCAGCTCCGACACAGACAATGTGGACATTGGGTCCTCACCAGAAAAAATTTCCCTCTACAGATCCTCTTCTTTTGTATCTCTTTACATGTGGGTGAAGCCTTAAATATTCCAAATCAGTGTAATTTTTATTCAGGTGGCTTGGTCTTTTTAAATGTTTTTTCTCAGTCGCATTGAGCCACTACTGCGGTACTCTGACAGAAAAGAAATTACATTTGTGTTGCCAAAGCTTGAAATAACAACAACAACAATAACAAAAAAGCAGGAAAGCAAAAAGTGAAAAATAATTGTGTTAAATTCAAAGTTGCACAGGAGGCTATAATGGCTTTACATTTTTTTAAATACCAGAACAGGTTCTGTTGTGTGTCTTGTAGCCACTAATGGATTTTAACTTTATTACTATTCAGTTTTATCGGAACTAATCAGAAGACTGTAGGAATGAAAGGACTCCCACATTACTGAAACAGTTAATTTTTTTAAAGCCAGGCTACTGAAGAGCAAGTTAAAAGGGAGGAGCAGATCAAATCCATGTGTGGGTCATTTAAGAGCTCAGTCTCATTTTTGAAATATAGATTATCAAGGATAACATGAATTCAGCATTTCTATGTAATATTTCATTCATTGATTCCTTAGGCCAGCAGCACTTGGCTGTAGAGAGATACGTAAAAATGAGTTTTAAAACTTTACACTCTTTTAATATTTTATAACCTGTCAAAAGCATAAGTTAGAGGCTCTGTCTTTTCTCAAGTTCTGATATCATGGCAGCAGATCTTCAGCAGAAATGTGTTTTTTCATACAACTAAATGGTAGTTGCCATGAAAGCACATGGCGAGTCATGACTCCGAAGAAATTCCTGGGTGAACAGTAGCAAAGGTGAAACGAATGGCTAACACCTGCCAAAACCTGCATGGAGAGTGCTGATGTCATCAGCAGTGCCATCACTTCACAGGCAGAGCCTCCGCTCAGGTCTTGACAGGTAAGGGCACGAGGCTACGACCTTCAAATAGTCTATTTTAAGATGCATTTTCTGTGTGGCCTTTATAAGTCTCACTGAAGCCTGGGCAGGACCCAGCCTTTTACTCATCAGGGCCTTATTTATGTTTATTTATAAGCTTTTCCATGGACGTCATCTTGTTACTGTGTGAGTGCATTATGTATATTAATGGCCTTGTCCTCAAGCTTTGCTAGGAGTGATGAAAGAGCAATATCTCTCTCTGACAACAGGGAACAGGGATGCAGGGAGGGGTGAGGTGATGGGCCAAGGTCACACACAGTGTCTTTTGTCCCCCAGCCTCAGCTTTAACTACTGCTCTCGTTTTTGGTTAAGTTTACTTAGCTGTTTACTTTGGTGGGAGCTGAAGCTGAAGTTTTCATGACTCTTTTCAGGGTTAAGTCTAAAATGCTTCTGGTATATCAGCAATGTGATAGACAGGTACACATGTCCACAAATTTCAGGACTGAAGCTTCATGAGCTGTTTCACAGACACCCCCCAAAGCACTGCTTGGAATTTTCTGTGAGTTATATGGAGAAAATGTCATCCAATAGAGAAGAAGCCAGAGGATTAATCTCTGGCTTTGCACCACAAGCTGACACTATAGGCTTAGCATGGGAGTATTGACAATTTATTTAATTGTTTTGCAGGGTACTGAGAAACAGATACCCTGATGCCACAGGCTTCCTCACGAAGCCATTTTGACCAAATCACTTAGACCAAAAGAGGTTGTACAGGTTTTTATATCCTCCATGGAACAACTGACCTTTCAAACCTTGGTTACCCTAAGAATTCAATACCATGCCCTAAGACACCGTTCTCTGAAGCACTGGGAATACGCAGCAATATGATGCTTCATACATTTAAGTGTAATATTTTTCTGTTTGCCAAGGCCACTGTTTTGGAGAAAACTGCACATAGAACTAGTTAACCCACAGGACAGTAAAATACTGGTCCTCTATATTATGGTGACATTTAATTATCAGTCAAGAAAGATCAGAAAACACAAAGCAAATCACAGGTAAGTTGAAAAGAAAAGCATTTTGCTCTCATCTCTTATAAGACTACCATGCTGCAGAATCAGAACTGAGAGTCCATGCTAACTGGCAACTGATTTAAAGTTTCAGGACACACAGCAGCTGAAATTGAAAGTAACGTGAATGGAGGTGATGTGTTTAGCCTCAGGAAGCATGGAATTAAACTGTCTGCTGGTAGGAGGTGAGAGGGGAAAAAACTGGAAATGGAGCATTCCCTTGCTTTGTAACAGCAGCCCACAGGAAGGTGGCAGGGGGAAGGAAAGAGGGGGATGAAACCACAGCAAGATTTCCCTTCAGTGCACCTAGCAGGAGATTAGCAGAGAATATGCTTAATTATTGCTTCCTGCCCACCTGCCTTGTTCTTTCAAGAACCAGAGCTCACTCAAACAACATTCACTCCCTTGGCAAATGCACTCCTAATGGAATTGGTTACAAATTAACCAAGTCAGTTGCTTCTTTTACCTAGAAGGATTTGCAATTAATTTTGTCTACCTTTTTTTTTTCAGAGCTGCTGGTGAACTTTCAGGTTCCAGGGATCAAAATCTGGATGTCATGCTGGGGTAAATCAGCGTAACTTCTGTTCAAGGCAGTGATACTGCCTGTATTTATACCAGTCAGTCATCCATCAGTTCTGGATGATCAAATTCACTGTCCTATTTACTGCCTTCGGTAATTCTGTGTTATCCTAGCCAGTGCTAGATTTATTTTGTTAATAATTCATGGGTTGCCTTCAACTTATGACTCTCTGTGCTACACAAATGATATGGAGTAATTAAAATACCTTTAAAGCACCTTGAGTGCTGTTGGCAAGAACAACAGCAAGTATTTAAAAGAATATTTAATATCGTGCACTGCCGGCATGCATGCTGGGAAACAAGCTCACATCCCAGACCCTACCCTGGGCCAATCACAGGAGAATGGCTTAATTGGTTAATCATATAAATTACAGTCACTTAATCATTTTAATCACCATCAGCCAATTAGCTCGGAGTTATGGGCTCTGAGGTAACAGTTATGCAAATGTTTGCTCCACTGCAAGCTATTAACAGCCATATTTTCTATATCAAGCTGACACTGACTGATGTGAAAAGGGTAGTGAAGAAAGTGAGCATTTGTTTAGTGCAAACTTCTGATTAGAATGAAGCACATTATTGGAATTGACTGAAAATGCAGCGGTTGTCTTCTCTCATCATAGAAAACACCTTCCAGTGGTCATGCTGGAGGGGGCATGCTGAGGTGCTTGCTGAGGTGTTTTTGCAGAACACTACCATGATTGCCCCAGTGTACCAGCATCCCAGCACCACGGGATGATGGGTTTTTCATTAGTGTCTTGCACAATATGTAAGAGTTTTCACAAATTCTAAATCCTTGCTTGAACAAATTGTTAACAGTCTACTGTCAATGTCCACTCCCATTTCCTACTTCAGATTCCTGTGACTTCTGCCAAAGTAAAATATCATTCTGAAGTTTTACTACATCTTTAGAATTTTCATCTTACATTTAATAAGTTTTACAAATAATATCAAGCAGTAACTTTGTATTAGGACAACTATTAAAACTGAAGTTACTAGGAGCAGATGGAGCCTTTACCCATTAAGGGTAAAGGGATGGAGCCTTTACCCCACTGTCACTTTTAGTGAACCACTTCAATAGCAGGATCAGCATAAATCTTACTGGAAATCTGCAATAGTGTGTGAGGGCTAGTTATAGTGTAATAGCTATTAGCTACTATAAAACATTGGATTACTTTCTAGAACAGAGGTGTTACTGCATAACTGGGTAACCCCGGCTCTGTCTCTGCCAAAATTGTCCCAGTCTTATATCCATGAAAGCAGTGACACCATGCTGGCTTAAGTGGAGACAGTTGCTACTTACAGTGAGGATCAGAATTTTTTGCCAGCTCTTTCTCAAAGGCGAAAAAGTGCAGATAAGACTTTTCAATATTTCATGGCTCATTTCCACTGTTTGGATAAAATGGGGCTGCATGACAAAAACACAGAAACGGAAAATACAGAGCAGCAGAAGTATCTCTGATACAGTGCATTGGGACTGGAGTATATAAGACTTTTGGGTGATCGGATGTCCATTGGTGAAGGTTCTGTTCAGGAAATATCTTGTTCTTACCCACTGCCAACTTGGTCTCCCTTGACAGTCATGCAGAAGTTCCAGACATTCACTCCTATAGTAAAGCTGATATGGGGGAAAAGTTGGAGAGGAATGAGATATTTGTTAATATTACTACTTTATTTTTTTATATTTATCAGTCAAAAAGCACACTTAGAAGTCTAGCAGATAAAGAGGGTACAGCTGACATGATTTTCTGCAGTATTCAGAAGCTTGTCACTAAAAAAGTGACATGTACCTCAGAGAGATACTTAGGAGTTGCAAAGACTCTACACACACAGAAAATGCACTTGTTATATTTTGGGTGAGAAGCCACAAGTCATCCATTTTCAAAATCTCTCACTATCATCAAGAAGCTGACCTACATGATATGGAGGAAGATTTCCATGAAATTACAACATTTTGATTTTTTGTGTATGTGTGTTGTTGTTTTAACACTTTTGGGGTTGCAAAATTCCATATTTGAAGCACATAGCAGTGTAGCTACATAGATAGATATATCACTGCCACCAGGGTCATGTATTATGGCTTAAATGAAACATGCCTGCTAAGGACATTAGTAGAAAGAATAACAGTTTTAAGCTATGGTTATTTTGAAGCCAGTTAGCCTGTTGTAGTCTATAATATTCAATTAACAAATAATTACAGCATCTATTAAAAATTTATTAGTCCTTTATCAGTTGCTCACAAATAGAACCATAATGTAAAGCATGATAATTTTGGCTATTTAAATTAACAGTCAGTTTGGGGAAATGGTGCATGAGTTATGAGTACTGTACTTCAAGACAGAGGGGCTGAGCTAGAACAGAAAAACCAAAACCCTCACTATATCTAAAATCACAGAATATTCTGGTTTGGAAAGGACCCACAAAGATCTTGAAGTCCAGCTCTTAACTGAATAGTCCTCACAGGGATCCAACCTGTGTGAACCCATGACCTTGATGTTATAAGCACCATGTTCCAATCAACAGAGCTAATTTAATGGTCAAATATTAATCAACACAGAAACAACTAGGGGCTTGAAAGACTGTTTTCAAAGTGTTTTCACTTTGGAGCAGAGGAGAAAGAAATGTGCTCCTGAGTTTCAGCTCAGGTTCAGGGATGCTATGAGTACATGAGTGATGAATCCAATGAAGCAAGTGCTACAAATAGATTGCTACCACAAAAATGAAAAAAATATCTGGCAAAATTGGGTAAAAAAATGCTGATATAACTGCAGATGTGTCTGTACAAGAAAAATTACTCTGATGTCAACTAGTAAAGTCGATATTAAAGACAGCCAAGCTGAATGGCAACCACCCAGAGGGCAATCCCCTTCATAATAGGTGAGCTAGGAAAATGTTTGCACACAATTTTATGGAGGTAATTGAAATTGAGAATAAAGCCTTAATCTTATAAAAAGATGAGACCCACCAGGGTTCTACAGTGCCTACAGAGACAGGATCTCTCTCTAGCACATGGCGTAAGCACAGCACTGCACCAGCATGAACAGCATGGTCCCAAACAGCTTGATGGTAAACCCTGATCTAAGGATCAAACCTCAAGAAAAGACCAGGCTAGGAATGACACATCCTCTCCCTGTAAAGGAATGAAATGCCTCATTTTACTGTTCCCGTGCCACAGTACTATTTTATCTTTCAACAACCTTGTTTCAGAGATAGCCTGAAAAATACTGAATACTTTAAAAATTATGCCTTTAAGCAATATCTTACCTTTCTGTAGCACCAAGGAAGCTACTGTTGAGTAGCAGTATCTTTCAGCTGTGTTGACAGGATCCCCTGGCCTTTGCCATGCCCTCAGCAGAGATACTTATGCCTGGTAAGCACTGCTTACTCTGTCAAGGTCATTCCACAGCTTCAGAGACATGCTCTGACTGAAATAAATTAGTAACAGAGCACACCTATCAATATTTATTACAATTACTCAGGCAGAATGTAAAACATAGGCTTTATCCCTCAGCAGAGTGAAGTCAGACCATTGCTATGACCCCAAGACCAGGCCCCCAAAACCTTCAACCCTTGTAAGTGGTGTCATGTCCTACAGAAGCAAGTGTTGGAGCTGCTCATCTGCTTCTGCAAGGAAGATGGAGCCAGGTAAAGAGTTCAAACAGGAGGAGACCTTCTGCAGAGAAGAGAGTTGCTAGGGCTCTAATTAGCCTTCCACAAAAACATTTCCAAATTCCAAAGAGGTTTTGTCTAGGATATTCATTTACCCTATTAGGCTGGAATCTTCTAAAATCTTTCTATGGCCCACATGCCAGAAGATAACTTCATGATGGTGGTTGTAAAAAAACATTGATTTCTCTAGCATAATGCCATTCAGCTCTAAAAAATAAATACAGCTGTCATTTTGAATGTGTCCATGCACTCTTTAAAAGCCTTTTGGAGAAGAAAAACATTATTTTCTTGCTAGTTTGTTGAATGATATATTTTTTGCATTTGCATTTGCCACTGGAAAAAAAAAAAGGTTTTATGTATGTTTAAAAAATACTTTAATGACAGATTTTCTTCATTCCTTTACTAGTGCTATGGTTTTTCTGCTCCAACATACACATCAACCAAGCAGTGCACAAGGAATTCCAGATCAGGCTTCCTGAAAATTAGCCTCAATTAAGCCAGGTGGCCTTTGATTGTTAACGATTGATTAGAAAGCAAAAGACAGATTTACAGCAAATTAGTCTATACCTGAGGTTTTTTTTCTTCTTTATTGGTAAAAGAGATCTCCTTTTTTGACTGTTGTTATTTTTGTTATTCCATTAAAGTGCCTGTATTTATGTCACCATGTCTCAATAGAAAGGCTTTTTTATTCTATTGACAAATCTGTCACTTAAGGAGGAACACAATGCTGCTGCTGGTTTTACTGATTAATGATAAGTTTGACTGTATTAAATACAATAATGGTCTTAATGTATTGTCATTTGGGTACATGATGGTGCTTGGTTTTTGCTTGCAGGGAGGTCACACTGTACCACACTATTTTTTTTATTAGTGTGTTAAGGGTGAAGGGGTACGTTGGTGCATAACCCCAGGGCAAGAACAATCTCCATTCACGAGCAGGGCTGTGCAAATGTCTTTCTCTCTGAGGTTTCTAACTTTACAAAGAACATGATGAATATTTGACCCATCTTAAGCAACACTGTGCCTAAGAAGTTGCATGCGTCCAAAACTTGATCAGTATCCTTTCAGGCATTTTAGTCCAGACAGGCAAGTTATCTGAGGTTGTGAATATCAGCAAACACAAGTAGACAGCTGGAGTTGAATTCAAGAAAGAGCCGTGGCAGCCCCAGTGCAAATTTATGCACTTCAGGGAACAATGTCTGAACAGGGGTTTTCTGAATATCACTTTTGGCCTGAATTCCTGTTTGAGTTGAAGTTTGGGTGTTGGTACATCCACTAGCTGTCCTACTGGTTACAGTTCAGCAACAAGCTAGCTCTGGAAAATATCCCAGCCACTTCTGGGTTTAGAGGCCTTAAATATTTTTTGAAATCTGGCCCCATAATCAGCTGCATAAAGAAGGATCTTAGAGACCATCACCAAAGCACAGCTGACATGAATAAGATTTTCTGTTCTTCTTTGTCCCCGTCTCCTTTCCTCTGACATCTTCATCAGGCTGCTGAATGGCATCCAAACTTGAAAGATGGGTGCATGAAAGAAGGCTGGTCCTTGCATGGCCTGCAGTTTGAAATCAGATACCAAAATCGGGAAGGATTTCAGTCAAAGGAAAGGAAGGAAAAGAGTCAAACCGTGCTCTTTGGTGAGAGTTAAGTATGAAAACCCATGGCCCTCCTTCAAGCACTAGTATAATTGGGTGAGCCTTGTTTTGGGCTTGTCAAAACACAAAGTGCACCCAATAGCTATTCCCCTTTTCTACAGGACATGTTTTCCCAAACTGACAATGCAAAGTCAATGTATGACTGCAGACTTCTCAAAGGCACACGGAGCTGCACACTCCCCTTTGACTTTCTACCTTGGCAGTGACTGCAGGTATGGATGTGAAAGATGTTTAAGGACCTTAGGGAAATTAAGACAAAATCACAGCTGTACTACTTAAGAAATGTAGGAATAGAAAGGACATGGTTAAATTAATAGGGGTGTTCTGTTGTTCAGATCTGGGAACATGGAATACAAGCCAGGTCTGGGCAGTGAATGTTAAAGCAGCAGTAAAATGGGCAACATTAAAAGTATAAAAGGACTATTATAAACTCCTGATTTAGCCTTCTTAATAAAATCTGAAAGCTTGCATTGCTGCCAGTAAGGGCTACTGAAAGTGTGACTGTGTTAGTACAGGTGGGGCCAGGGAGAGGGAAAGAATGAGAAAACAGAGCATCAGGAGAAAATGTGCTTTTATTGTCTGATTTTGGTTTTTATTAGCAAAGTTTTTAATGCAAAAAGGATAGCTGGATTGCTCTGCTTTATGTAGGAGTCCTCAGAGAGAAGTCCTCACAGAGAAGGAACTCATACTTTTTAGTGTGCTCAATTTTTCATCTTTGAATTCAGACATTTTAGGCCCAAGGTCTAAACATCTAATCTAAGGAGAAGGCAGAAGAGTTTACTTTCTTCTTTTTGGTCTGGCCATAAGGAAGAGGTCATTTGATGTCTCCCAATGCTTTTTTACTGTGCACTGATGTAAGCCAAATGACCTTGGACTGGTTATGGGGTAAAGAAAGCAAGCTGTCCTTACTCCCCAAGAAAAATGACTGATCCTCTGAAAGGTTCCCCATCTGTGCCTCTGTTGACTGCACAAGGGCTTCATCAGCTATTCTTTGTCATGGAAGTACCTTAGCTACATGCTGGACTAAGGTTCTGTGAACCTGGGGGAACTGAGTGACAAAATGGGAACTTTTGGGATACTGTCAGTAGCTCTTGTCAGTGTCACTTCCACCAGAGACAGCAACCTGTTCTTCTTGGGCGCTGGATTTCTTGCAGCATGTCACCAGTCAAATATTCAAAGTGCTGAAGGCCTGACCCTACCCTGAACAGTGGCTAGAGACTTTATTATTAGCTTATGACTAAGAGAACTCTGTTCTATTTGCTTTTTTTCTCATACACCATATGTTGAATCAACTGATGAATTGTCCCCCGAAGAACTCTGTCTTCTTCCCATTGCTCTTTTTCCTTTGACTCTTTAGGATAGCTTCTAAAATAATCACAAACTAGAATTAAAATAGCTAAAAATTAAACAGATGCTGACCCTGATCTTTCAACTGTTCCTTTCAATTTTAGTTACTCTTGTTAAGACATTTAATGAGGGACACAGAGTATTTTTGTTATCTTAACTAATTCCAGTAATCTTCTCATTTGTGTCATGCAATTGTTACT
Organism: Passer montanus; assembly: GCF_014805655.1. Classification (NCBI taxonomy): domain Eukaryota; kingdom Metazoa; phylum Chordata; class Aves; order Passeriformes; family Passeridae; genus Passer; species Passer montanus. The sequence continues at coordinate 10,807,516 of NW_024356505.1, read as the reverse complement.
ATTGACTAAGTTAAAGCAGCTTTTTATTCTTAGAAAAAAAGTAGGATAGGTCTATTTGTGACTGGTCAAGGCATTTGGTTTATTCTGGTGATCAGTGACAGAAATCAGAGTAAAACAGACAAATAATTGAAAGACCATTTCCCACAATTTTGAGTTAGTAATGGGTTTAGATTGACCTAAATCTTCCATAATGCAGGCATGAATGAGGATCATTGAGTATCATTAATTTTACCTTCCTCAGTGAACAGTACAACAAATTTATCTGTATGTATGTCTGCATTTACAGGATAGAGCTTCCTGAATAATTTGGCAGATCAGATTCAGAGAAATGGTGTGGTTTGTTAATGTGAAGAACAAGGTAGGTGGTACACTGAGCACCTGCCCTCCTTCACAGAGTGCTCATCATCTTGCAGGATTAATCCCTTACTAAGGGTTGATATCATTCATGCTTATCATGACTAGCTCACCCCAACAAGAAACAAGCTACGTTTCAAACTTTGATCCAAACGTGAATTGGCTGCTGGTCAATTGAACAGAAATTAGATCATCACTCACTAAGCCAAAGGCATCAACAATATGTTGATGTATTTCTCAATAGCAATTTCTCAAAATCATTCTGCAGCTGTAATCAGAGAAGCCAACAGAGGTTTGTTTGTCTGCTGCCTTTTAGCTCTGTCCCTCTTGGGTCCGAGAGGAGTCAGCTGTGGTCAGCTCTAGTGCATGGAGAGAGCTCTGGAGAGACAAGGAAAAGAATCGGATGAAAATTTCAAAATTCTGGTTCCTGATGCTGTAGTCCTTAAGCTGAGCAGGGTGTCATGCCTCCTGTGCTGGGAGTAAAAGCCTTAGACAGCTAGACAAAAAACACATTATCAACTGGAAGACAGACATGCACAAGAGTAGGAATTTCTGGAGAGTTAGACCCCCAGAGATTATAAGAGAATCCAAGATGTTATAGGACAAAATACCCTGATCAGTCCTTGAATTTCAATCAAAGAAATTACCAGCAGACGTGGGGAATCAACATTAAGTGAGATACTAGTGCAATAAATACAGTTAATTTTATGTCAGGAACACATTGTAAAAGGCAGGAAAAGCAGCTGTTTGATCCTGTGTTCATGAGTAATACATGTCTTACAGGTCTGTGATTGTCTACTACTCATCATGTTCTCAGTATTTCCATTTTTATTTTATTCCAGACAATTATAAATGGCTAATATTCCCATAAGTACAAAGCTACAATGATGTACTTTCATCTCCTTCTGAGGACTTCATGCAATTTTAAGAATAAGAAAATATCCTCTAACTAGACTCTTTACTCCAGACCAGAAATATACCCACAATTGTAACAGACTCCAAGACTGTCTTCCATTCCAAAGGGTATTTGAAGATTCCTGTCAAAGATCAAAGGACTGTGCAAAGGGTTGTGTGCATGTGGGAATCTGTGTGCAGTTTATGCACTCTGCTGGATAAGAAATGCTGTGAGCATGGCTGAAAAAAAAAAGAGTCCCTTTTGACTGTACTAACCTGTATGTACCACCATTATCATAATTTAACCTTTGTTTTGAACTGAAATATCAAGGATTATAGAAATAAAAATAATACTGGAGGGCTGTTAAAATGGACAATTTTCCACAAAAGGCATTAATTTCCACTGGTCTAGCAAAGATTTGCACTTGAGAATGTGAAGATACTTTCAGAGCCATAAATGATGACTGAAAACCCCAACCTGAGTTTCACTGTTCCTCTGTCAGCAAATAATTATGAAAACTGGTAAATGTTTCTAGTATTAATCTCCAAGAATGATCATGGCTTAATATTATTATTGATTAGTTGATTAATTCACCTACTAGAGATCCAAAGGTCCAACTCTGATGACTCAGAGAAGTGTCAGTGTGATGCCACGTGATGCAGTTTATTTTTCCATATGCTTTCCTGAAATCCCTAGGAAATTACTCTCACAAAAGCATATTAAAAGGTCTTTATTAATATAGCAGAGCTAATCAGAGTATAATCTAGGAAATGCCTGAAGTGCCACAACCAGCCGACTGTTACTCCTCTGAGGTGTTGAAGCCTCCACAAACAAAATATCATAAAATTATAATAAAAAAGCAAACAGATTTTTTTTTTTGGGTCAGTCATGCTGCGCTCACTTTGAAAATGACTGCATGGTAAGGTGAGATTTTAAAAGTTCCAAACAGAAGCAATTAAGTTGGTGAAAGAAAATATAGCTATTTGCAAATCTGCCTTCTCCTTCACTCTCCAGCACAAGAGTACTCCTAAGGGACCAGTTAATTTCTGCATGTGTGTGTACTGTTCTTTAGGTCACAGTACAGCAGACTGAGACACAGAAGTTCAAGCCAAAATTGTTTTGCAATTAAGAAAGTGTTGCAAGGTGAAGTTGTGAGGGAAATAATAAAAAGGAGGTCTTTAGTATCATAACTTGTTTCAGTGGGTCTGAAACATGTTTTAATCTAAGACACATACTTGAGATATATAATTTTGAATTATGTTAGATTTAGATGTTTAAGAGAATTCATGAAAGAGGGACCAAGCTATATATGTTACACACTGTGTAATGTTTTGGTTTAAGGGTCTCTAGTTATCAGTGAATAAGTCCAATGTAAATTGTTATTAGTGACATACATTAATAATAAAACCTGAGGAAACACCCATGCTTTTTAAGTAGCCCAGATTCTGAGCACTTTACAGCTAATGGAATCCCTGCCTTACAGCAAGGAACAATTTTCCAGCAGGCCAATGAGATATCAGCACAAATTAAGACTTTTCCACTGTCACAAAGAACACTTTGGATTGAATCAGGGTCTCCTGAGTCTTAGCCCAACCTTCACAGCCCTAAGCAATCGTAGGTAAACCCCCTCACGCTAACTAAAAATAGGCTAAATACATTATAAATGGCAAGCTTTTGAGAATTGTATTTTCTCAACAACCAGCCATGGAATACAGAACAAAGCAGAGCCCAAGTGTTAATTGCTCCAACCCCATAATTAAATGCAGACATACTGTACTCTGACTGTGATTCTTGAAAGCATGCCCAGTAGGTTTTTTTCCGTGCAATAAAAAAGAACTCCATCAATATTTTGTTTGAGTAAATGCAGTTAGCAATAGCTGACGTGACAATAGGTTATTGGCATAGTTATGATCAGAAATGCCTTCATACATTAACCATAGGCTAAAAAAAAAAAGGCAGTAGTCAAGCCACTACAAATTATTCTGCTCCTTAAATACGGTATACTCTAGAAAGCAGTGAATGCACACGTGTTGATTTTGTGTTCTGTCAGGGAATGGCCCTGGGATCAGATTTAGTGCATGCCTGTCCGCATGAGCCTATGCACTGAGTTGGACAGATGCAAGCCTGTCTGGTCCAGAAGTCAAAAACTCACATCAGCACAGTACCATGAGCAATCTCATGTGTGTTGCTTCTTTGCTGTTATGTCTTCATAGGTCTGGACCAAAGGCCAACCTCCCCAAACCCGGACCAAAGCATCACTCCTCCTGCACTCGTGTCCTGTGAGCTGAGCTAGCACCAACAGCTTCCACCGACTGACAGCATGCAAGTCCTGTTATCCCTCTCCAAGTCTGACCTTCACTGTTGGCTTTATTTAGGAGCTGAATGAAAGTTGAATATTTATGATTTAAATGTGCCAAGATCAAGACTTTACTTTCCAATTAATTTCAAGTGGTTGGTTTAATAAACAAGAAATCCCTTCCAAAAATTGAATCAACGCGTTATATGCCTTCAGGGCTTGGACCCCCTAGGCTACCTTCTGCTTATGTTTTATTTGCATCCTGCACATTTGCTTTGTGAGTGAGTGTCTAGATCTGCAAGAACAGCCAGAGCTGAGATTTTGTATGATTACTTGTGGATGCTTAAGTCAAACACCAAAGTTAATAGACTGCTGTTAAATACGGGCAATAATTTTAATTTCCTTTAGAGGGTGGGCAGCATTAGGGCATTGCTGTCATCACCACCTATATGTTGGTGAGGTCCCCTCCAGAGGATGGGAAGGCAGGGATGTTGTTGCTTTCACTTGGGGGGCGCCTCTGGGGAAGCTCTGGTCACATGCTTGCTCTTTTGGAAGTGCACTGAACCAAGATACAGATTACCTGAACCAAAATGCTTATGGTCCATCTCCTTCCTCCCCCCTCAGCACCACCTGTCCTTTGGGCATTTACCATCTGTTTCCAGATTCCCATGCAGAGAGGGGTTAAAAGTATTGCTACACTTACATCCTATGCTCATGTGGACTTTGTACCACAATGGTTTCTTCTGTGCCTCAGCAGTAGTGGCTGGTAATTTGAAAGTTGCTTTATGATCCCTGCAGAGTGAAATAAACTTGTAAGTGAGAAGTAAAGCCTTGTGCCTGAATAGTGCTATAAAGCTGTTTAACTCCAGCAAGTTATACAATCCCAAATAACATCCCCTTGGGGGCTGAGTAAATTCTTGTGGGAGAGGAGAAAGAGGATCAAGATACTGTGAAGGAAATGCTTGGTAGCTGCTCTGCTGCCTGTGGTGTCAGGGCTTTTCCCTGTGATGCAGACTGTGCATCCATTATTCCTCCTTCTGCAGGCCCATTGCTTACACACCCCACTGGCAAAGCCATTCTCTGAGATTGCAAAGAGGTCTGACTTTCATTTGAACCTCTCATGGATCTGTAACTCTGATCTGATCTGAGCAGGTATACCTGGGATTTTTCCCTCATTGGTACCCAAATATAATCCAGGTAGTGAATTAATCAATGAACTTTCCCCTCCTGTATCAGCACTATACCCTACTGTCACATTTGAATTCTGTCTTACATATTTCCTTAGAAATAAGACACTAAACCTGAGAAACCTGTGTTTACTTTAGGGAGACTCTGACACAATCCAAACATCTTGCTGGAAAAAACCATAAATTGTTCCTTTCTGATTTTGTCCTGTGGTTTCAAACAAAAAATATAATTCTTCTGAAGCTGTGAAATATGATGCCATTATTAAAAGGCAGATGTGAGCTCAACAGAGAGGCAATAGGATCACTTTGAACAGGTAAACCATCCTTGTAAACTGCCTTAGAAATTCTTATTAACACCAGTAAATAATACTATTATTTCTATATCCAAACTGTTTTAGGCCCATGGGAATGCAGGGAGAGAGCTGACTTCACCAGTGAGAACTGCAGCCATTATTTTGGCAGCATTGAACCTAGATTTATGGTATTCCATTAAGCAGGAATGCATTAACTCTACAACTGTCACCACTGCATTGATGTCAAAGGAAGTGCTCTGCCTGGCTTTGCTGACTTGATTGATGGAAAATAGTATATCAGTCTGGTTGCTCTCTCTCTGATGAGAAAGGCAAGTATCCTGGACCCCTGAAGCTATAGCAGAACTCAATTTTTTTTTCTACTCTTGGCGAATTTTCCTGCATTCTTTGGCCCTGGCCATGGAAAAGGAAAAATAATACAGTTGACTTTTTTTACATTGCCCAGAGAGGAAGCAACCCAACAGGCAGAGCAATGAAGTTGAACCCGTCTCGCCTTCCAGTCTGGTTCAATTTCAAGCTTCAGCTTTGCACAAATGTTATCAAGAGTGGGCCAGACTTGAACAGCAAACTCAAACAACTGCATACTTGGAGATCTCTGCAGATTGAAACTCAGACAGAATCTGGATTGCAGGGCTAAGATTTCTTACCATGGATCCACTGTCCCAGCAGACTGAAAAAAATATTGGCTTCATCTCTGGTGAATACTTAAAATAGCACCTATTCCTGTAGCACATTAAAAAGGCACATATTTTTTGTAAAGGGGGGAAGTTCTTCTCTTGCTCTTGAATAGACTGAGAATGGAGACACACAGGAAATGTCTAGTGAGTAAAACAACCAGGGACCATGCTCTGGCCCTGCGGCCAGGCAGCACAGCACGGCTCAACTCTACATACCACAGCCTGTTCTTTCCCTTCCCCACCCCCAAACTCTGGGTGTTTGAGCTGAAATTGCCTGCTGGGAATGGACCCTGGCACATGCTGTCCCCTGAAGCGTGTCTGTGTGTTGTTAGGAAGAAGGGCAATCAGCACAGCAGTCCCTGTGCTTGGGAGCGTGCAGGAATTACAGAGCATGGACAACTGCCGGCCCTTCGCTGCTGCCCTGCTCTGCCTGCTGGGGTAGGCACAGCAAAAGGAGCTGTGCATCCTTCTACAGCCCCTAAAGGGACTTGGCAGAACACCAGCATTCAAGTCTGTGAATATGATCCTTGAAACCTACTGGCATTTCAACTTCCAGCAGCAAGCTGAACCAGGTGGGTAACATTCTGCATCTGGGAATGTTCCTTTGGTTGCAGCAACCCAAGATGTTTGCCTTTCTGATTTGAAAGCCTTCAACAAGATCATGGAGGGACCACTGTCAGTCAGGTCAAAAAAGTGATGTAAGGAGAAGGCAGGATCCATTTGATGACATTTGATCCATTGATTTGATCCATTGATCACATTTGCCAAGGAGTGTGCATGCATACATGTGCACACACACACACACACACACGAGGTGTGCACATGTGCATGCACACTCCAAGAGGCAGTGCCCAGTAAAATGCCTCAGCACCACCTACAGCAAACAGGTCCTGCAAAAACCAGAGCCAAGTGATGTTCCCACAGTCACGCAGTGGGGGGGACTTGCCATGTCTCCCCACATGCTCCCTTCTGTAGAAGGCCCAGTGGTTATGGTGCAGATCAAGGACTTGAAAAATCTGAATTCCTCAAACACCAAAGGGACAGGACCACAGCTAGCAGATTATATTCCATACATAAGAGAGAGAGAGGAAACAGTAAAATATATTTTTGCAAAGTTTTGTTTTCATTTTGGATCAAGAAGTAAATTCCTATTATGGAAGATAACATTCAATCAGCTTATTGCCCATATTCATTGATGGTTTTGATCCTATGGATGTAAAAGAAAATATTAGGATGCTTTTTGTTAGATTTCTTTCTGTGTTATAATTAGAAATCCTCCCTGTGGACTTAAAACTAATGTTCTCTTTACAGAAATAATCTCTATTATTCATAATATTTTTGGCCTGAAATTAGTCCTTCCACAAAGCCTTCCCATTTCAGCTGGGAAAGATTAGTCTCTTTACTGTCTTCCCTCACTGCCCTCTTCTGTTACTCATCTGCTCATACTTTATTTCGTCCAAAAGCAAGAGGCTTACACTGAATTAATTAATCAGCATTTACTTCTGGGGTTAAGATGTGGAGAAATCTCCCCCTGCACATCCTCTCACCATTGCTATGCTTATCATCATCTTAAATTGGTTTGTCAGCCAGCCACTCACCTCAGCTGATGTTTCTTGCTATGCCAGTGTTACAGTCCCTAAAAGAAATCATAAATTATGGCATGCAGAGAGGTTGATATACCATTGAGACAAAAAAATCACTCAGAATGTTGTTGCTGACATTTCCCTCACAGCATCTTGTAAAAATGGATGTTTCTAATTTAAGTTTTTACCTTTTTTTCCCCAATCATTTTCATTCAAGTCTCATGCTTTTATTAAAAGTGAGCTATGGAGCTAACTCAGTTACTTGAGTTATTTCAGAAATTATTGACACAGATTATTCCAGAAACCATGGTATCTTGATTCTTTATCTTCTAAAATGTATTTACAAATTAGGTTTCTCTAAATAGCTCCCATGTAAGAAGTGGTACTGCAGCAATTTCGTGGTGTTGCCTGGGGGTTACTTGTACTCACTGCATGGGAAGTTCAATGTGAGACACATAGAAAAGGTTATAAACACAACTGTGTACACAAGGGTTTGAAAACAGGGAGCAGATTTTTCTCTATATTTGCTTGGTCATCATCTTGCCCTTTCTAATACACTTAGTCATCACTGTTTTAGAGACCAGGCAATGTGATTCAGCAATCTTCAGGCAAAACATAGCACAGATGTGTTTGGCCAGTCTGCTGGCTAATTGATAATATATCAGCTGACAGTCTGCAGGGGCACTGCCTGCAGATGTCTCTCCTTGAGAGTTCTGGTGACCATTATGAGAGTATTAAGCTTCAAATTTTGTATTTTTGTAAAGAACTCTGGTGAGCTGATGGACATTAAAATACTCTGAAAAAATGTGCTAAACGTATTCCTGACTATCAGATTTTACGACCAAAATCTGCAGTTGCCAGGGCCTTCTTTTTTGCATATTCAGAGAAAATATTGATGGAAAGAAGCAGCATGGGCTTTATTTGATAATATATGTTTTTAATTGTTTGCATAAACCCTGTTAGGAAACCAGAAAACCCTGTGCAGCAACCTAAGGCACACACGCTCATCTCTCTGTCTGATTTCAGACTTTCAAATAACCATTGGCAGGACCAGCAGAACACAACACACATCTGTGTCTCTGCTTTGCTTCCCATTGCCATGACAATTATCTGTGTGAAACTGGTTCATTACAGTAATATGTGCTCCACCATAACAGACATCGTCAGTTTGGTACAATAGCTCTTCAGAGGATTTAGCTTTTTATTATGCTGAATCAAAGTGAAAGAAGCAATCTGACTGTATAGCTGACTCTTGAGCTGAAACATGTTTTATCCATTCATTTTCCAACAAGCTTTCAAAACTGTATTGCATGAAGTTTGTTTTAGCTATCAAAAAAACCCCTATCAAGATGTGTTACTCATTTTAAACAAATGTTCCTATTGTAGTGTCAGATTTACATGTTTTTCTGGCTCTGACTCAGATGGATTCTTCATGGGGATCAAAGCGATAAGGTTCATTACATCAGAAAACTCACTTAGATCAACTTACAGTACTTCAATGAAAGTGAGTTTCCTTTGCTGGAACAACTTAAAGTGTATGCATATATTTTGATGTTCTTGGTTGCAGTCTTGTGATTTTCTCAGCCCAAATACTCTGCTCTCCAGAGACACAGTCATGCAAAAGTCATGCAAATATTCCACATTTACACCCATTATATGCAGGAGGCAATGTTGAAAGTTCTAGATTTAACAGAAATTGAAGTTATTTAGCACTCTACCAACAGCTTGAATGCATCTTTGAGGAAGTTTTTTTACTGTCTTCACAGGGCTTATGATTTTGGCAGCAGGCAGACACAGATTAGATTGCATATTTAATGAGCTATATAATTTTGGGTCTGGCAGCTTTTCCTACAGATTATTGTCCTACTGTTCAAACAGTACCATTCCTTTGCATCTCCTCACCTACTCATAAAAATGAAAGTAAGATTGGGTAAAGAATGTTTTAAACAATTTTTAATGGAAAAATGCAGATCCATCAATTTGAACATTTTATTGGAAGATATAATTTCCATAACTTTTACAAAGGTTTGAGGTATCCAGAATGGAGTGGCTGCAAAGGGAATAGGTAAGTTGCGAACACACAGGATGAAATTCCCAAACAAACACATTTCCTGGGTTTGTCTCAGCTGTTAAAATGCTGGATCTTCTGAGCTGGAATTTTTTCCTCCTATTAAAACTGGTTGAACCTGAGGCTTCATTGCATTGCAAGACAAAAGCAAATGACAAACACTGGAATTTCTTTTCCATACCAGAATTCTTGTTTCTCAGACACCCACACCTCTGTGTAAGTGAGTGAAACTGATGGCCCCATCATCTTTTATTTTTACAAGATTTCTGATGTTATGCCACATCATTTTGTTGCACAGCATTTCTTCCTGAGCTGATCCCCACAGCTCATGATTACTAGTCAACTGTGTTTCCAAATAGTTAAGTATTTCTGCCAGCAGTTGCTTATCACAGATCTATGCATCACAAACTGTGATACAGCTGTCTGACTTATCCCCAAATTAGCTTTTTCCACGACTTTAATCTCTGGAGGAGAATTTCCTTTGACATGCCCACCTGGACAGAGCCCCCTTTACAATTGCCAGGTAGAAAGTACTTCCATTCTGTCCCCAGACAGATCCTACAGTAAATGGAAGAGATGAGGCAAAGACAAGATTTGAGGAATGAAGAGTGGCTCATGCCATGATTACAGAGAGTATTGATCAACTACTATATTGCCCAGACAAGTACCACCAGCCTGTGTGACAGAAAAGTGCTGACCTGTGCAAAGATAAGTAAAGTACTCAGCAAAATGGATTATCCCAGAGCTAGAAAGTGATGGGTTAAAGGCATGTGTTTCCCTGCATTCTTAGAGTGCTAACTGTGAGCAATTGTAAATGATGCATGGATAGTTTAGGTCTAAGTCTAAGTGCTGCATAAGTACCTACACAGTTTTGCTTACCAAGCGAGTCTTAAAAATGACCAGTGAAGACTTGCAGAGTTATGTTAAATATGGGATCAGTAAAGCTACAGTGTATTGTATGTGAAACCTATTGTATTTGAAACCTATTTCAAAATGAAGAAAAAGATGAGAACATCAGGAAAACAGATGATTTCAAGAAATTTTCACACTGTTGAGATGAAATCTCACTGGAGATTTTTATGGAATTTCATTTCCACTAAGCCAGAATATGAATCTTAGACAAGGTTCAGCTTCTAAGTTCAGCCCAAAGCTTGACTTAAAGGTGATCTTGACCCACATCTGGTCAACAACTTCTGCATTTATGTCTTAAAGAAGCCTTGAGCTACCTTTTCTTTCCTTTGATTGTTGATGTGCTCCTGACTGTAAAGCTAAGAAGAGAGTGTTTTCATTTTATTATTATAGTAATTATACGGTATTTTTTTATCCCCCAAATTCTTAAGTGCTTAGGAAACCAGACAAAAGGATCTCTTAATCCACGTCTGAAAAACAGCTCTTCATGCACTACCATACAACAGCTTAGTAGAGGATCTTCACCAGAAGTCTTTAATGACAACAAACAAACAAACAAAACCTCAGTTTTAAGTTTCACCTAAAACCCAGCAGCTCCAGCAGTGTCCTGAACTCCAGACTGAGCTGGCAGTTCAATTCTAACTCCACAGAGAGACTGCCACCCACTAAATCACAGCTGCCACTCCCAGCAGCACCAACACATTCCTCAGAGCCCTTCTACTCAAGCCCTTGTCAGCCACAAATCCACTCCAACCCGTGAGATGCGATATGCCTGTGCTGGAAAGTGTACAAAAGGGTGATAAAGGGGAGAAGAATATCAGAGAAAAGATACTTCCCACCAAACAATCCACCTGTCACCCCTACTTTAAGTCATCATCCTGTTTATAAAACACACATAAAGGAACTGGCTTAAAACATAATAATACTGAGGCATAGGTGTCAAGCTATTAACACATAAAGCTGAATCAATAAATTACATTAATTCATGTATTGATCACAGAATCTATTTTAAAAATAAGCATAACAGCCCCTCTGGTAATATAAAACATGAACAAACATAGCTTTCAAATGATACCTGAGTTATCCCTTTCCTCAGAAGTACCTAGGCTCATTCAACAACATTGGCAATTCACAGAGGCTGTCTATTTTTTAATAGAGTGCATCAGCAAAAATAAATTCCTGAATCAACCTGAATATTTTGATAACAAATTATCAAAAAAACATTTTTCCACTGTGCTAAAACTCAGACTTAGGACCTTAACTTTTTCAGTTACCAATCTTTTAAAAATATGCAGTGATGAAAAACATTCCTTGAAATATTTGGATGGCATATACGTATGCAAGTCAAATTATGTAGGAGCAGAAAGTGAAAAAAAATTGTTATGAGGGCAGATGATGAGACCAGCAAACAAAACCAAACTATGTTTCAAAGGACAAGACTTGCAGCTGCTAAAGATGGAGGCTTTAGCAAGGCAACTGTCATGTTGAGAAGCTTCATTTTTAATATGTCCAACTAGATACAGCTCTAGTTTTCACAGGAAGTTTTGAATTTCGCACTTCACATTGCAAGTTATTTGAATATTTGGTCTGAAAAGTGAAATTTTGGGAAACAATTAATTATTTTTGTGGATTTTATCTATGATAGAAAAGCAGCAGACAAACCCAAGTATTTGTTACAAGTCTGAGACTCAGCCATTTTCCTTTTCCAAGCGGAAGGCCATTAAAACAATACAGGAATTGGGTCCACTTGCATGAATCTGGAAAGCCATGAACACTGTATCAGGCAAAGGCAGCTGCAGAGCAGGAATCCCAAGTGATAAGCAGCAGTAATGCTGGAATGCAAGAGCTAATGAATTGAGTAAATTGAGTCTCATTTAATTCCCTTCAACTTGTCATACACTTCTCCTGTAAAGTAATTTCTTAAGAGCTTAGCTTGATCGAGAAAAATTAAAAATACAGCACTAAAACAGGAGAAAGAGTATCAAGTCAGCTTTTTCCTTAGTAAACTATGCAAAATCTTACTGTACTATTAAGGTGCACAACCCAATTACTAAAATATGTAAAATTGAAATAATAAACATGTAGTTTGATTAGACAGGGATATAAAGCTGTAGTAGTAAAATCAACATTTGAATCAATCAAGTTTATGAAAATTAAACTAGCAGAGCCTGCATATATTACTTAAGCATGCAAGCGTTACTAAAGCATTCAACATTTATTAGGGAAAATACTGGAAGTTTTGTTTTCATCTAGAATAGTATCATACACAGGCATGATCTTTGTCACCTCTTCAGTACTAAGTAAGTGAGCTTATAATGAAGAGAGGTAAAAGATTTTTCATTAATTTTCATTGTTTACTTTCTAATTTAAAACCCCCTGGCATTGCAATGCATATCTGGCACTGCAATGTATTAAAATAATAATCATTTTACCCATGCAATGACAAGAATTTTTTTCACTCACTTGGAAAGTGCAAAAGAAGGCCCACCCTGGTCAGACTGCCTAATTTGTGCTGAACACAGAAATGTTGTTTCTGAGCTATGAATGCCTTTTTCTATGACAGAATCTTTCTGTAAGTGAAGTTATTCAGGTTGCTGCCCTGAAGCTTTCTCAGTTTTCAGACTTCAGCCTCTATTGGTTGCAACAGAAAAAGGAAACCCAAAATTAAAATTTTGGGTCAGTCTTCATATTTCATTTGCAAAGAATGCATTCAGAAAAAAATGAATGCACCAAAACAGATGGAATGTGCATAATTTTCCCCCATGTCTTGACATTTCTATCACAAGATTGTTTTATATACACAAAAGCAAAGAGTCATATATTATGCAAATGGCAATAAGAAGAAATGCAGTATCAAGTCTGACAACTCATCATGTGTAACAACACCTTGAGGGCCACTGTCAATTGCTAAAAGAAAAAAGGTGGATGCTGCCTAGGGATGCATATCTGCTCTGTTTATGGCCCTTCTGCTTCCTTTATTATCCCAAATTGACACATTTTCCTTGATCTCTTTCTCCTGCTCCAGAGATCCATTCAAAGGTTATTTTCCCAAAGAGGAAGCAAAGCTTCAGGCTTTTTTTTAGGCTTTTAGACTTGTTATCCTGAGTTTAGCAACTGTAAGGTTAATTCATCCCTCTACTTGGAGAGGAGATATCAGCTCATCTGCTGACCACTGTAGTCTTTTTTTCAACCCTTCCCTGTGGCCCTTGGCAACAGATTTGAGTCGCTTGTCTTCATATCAGACAAGGGAGGCTATCTCCTCTCAACCCTGACAAGTGAAGCCCAATTGCTTGAGGGTTTAAAACAGTTAAAAGGGAGTTGGGGTTTTTATTTTTTTTTTTTTCCTTCTTAGTAGCTGCTATTAGCCTTACCCTCATGTTTCAGTGAGTTTTCTCCCAGCAGGGAAACTGCCTGCTGCAGGGTGCTTTGTTGCTTTCATAAATCTCTAATTAGGTCCCTATCTGATTTAACAAGAAGTCAATCCTGTCCCCAGTCATCTTGAAAGCTTTACAAATCTTTGCTTTTTGAAGATCCCAGTGAGAGAACAGCCTTCTACCTATCCCACAACTAATCTTTTCTACTTGCTTTGAAGGTGTTCCCTAATATCTCCTCTCTAAATAAAATTGGAGCAATTAAATAGGAAGACAATGTAACACACATTTCCACACTCAAATGACATCTGTCTGGTTGTTAGGAACGGTTCCTGACTGAGCACAAGGCTTTTTACTGGCAACAACAGTTTTCATTACAATTCCGCAATGCTGTGGCAATAGCAGTATATTATTTGAACTTCAGAACCTTAGGGTTTTTTATTGGGATTTTTTGTTTGTCCATCTTTAAAGGGTTAATTTACTTTAATGTCATCCAGCAATCACAATTCTAGAACTGACAAAAGAGGGCCACCAGTGGAATTTGTTAACATTTTCTCAACTCAGATGTTGGTTACTCCTTGCTTAGCAGGTATAGGAGAAAAATGAATGAAGCAGACTTTTAAATGTTGGAAGCAGCCTGGAAATCGAGACCAGTAGAGTACAAGCATTGATTGTGTGCCTGAGTTACACCCCTGGGCCTTTAAAAGGAAATGTAACATTTCCAGAGTCTGAAGACATTATTGCTGTACATGTAACACAAGTGGAATTAAGAACAAGCAGTTTCCCTAACAGCAAACACTGAAATAGTCATACTCATGTTACACTCCTCCACAACTTACATGAGCACTTCTTTTGAGCTTTTGACCCCAGGAGAAGCCCATCTTAACCCAGTGCTGCCTGTGAGGCTCACCTTCCTCTGCAACTTTCAGGTCAAATGCCAGGGACTTGACTAGATTAATACATCTATTAATAACTCTATTGATACAGGCAAAGTAGCTGGTGAGAGGTGCTGAGCACCCTCCACTCACTGGATCAGTCCAGTAGAAAACTGGGGAAATGTGTACAAAACAGTGAGAGAGCAGGAGAGGAGACTGGAGTAATTCCTGGCTTGCTTTTCTTATTGTATGCCTCTGTCCACATCCACCACTTATTTCTGGGTAGAACAGGAGGCAGAGCTACCTGGTGCACCTGACCTGGTACTTTTCAGTTCTTACACTCTTCAAAGAGAACTTCTTCATAGGAATTGTTTCACTTCAATTATATGAGCATGGGTAGAACAGGAGGCAGAGCTACCTGGTGCACCTGACCTGGTACTTTTCAATTCTTACACTCTTCAAAGAGAACTTCATAGGAATTGATTCACTTCAATTATATGAGCGGACATTAACATAGGAAATAAATCACAGCATTTATTTCCACAAGGTGCAAGCTTCAAACTTTTATGGATTTCTTCTCCAAGCAATTCTCTAAGCACTCCGGAGTCTGACCAGGGAGGGAGAAAGAACTGGAGACACAGCTGAGATCATAATTAATGTCACTAAGAACTTCAGTTCTCGATATCATTAAGAAGATAGACCCAGAAATAATTTCTATTGCCATGACATAGCAGTAAGTGCCAAAATCCATCAGAAATGTACTTGTATCCCACGTTTAGCTATCACTGGGTGTTAGTACCACAAATCATTAGTACAAAAGCTGAAAAAGCCACCCCAAATCCTAAAGGACAAATGTATTGAACAGTAATTACTGCATCTTAACAAGGCCAGAGCCTCTGTTTAATATTGAATGCAAAGAAGACAAAGATCCAAAGGTGCTGTCATGCAGCCTGCAGTGATCCTGACTGTGAAACCCAGAGGCTGGGTGACTGAGCTAGCATTCCCAGGGAGGAATTTGTCACTTTTTCTTGTGAACTGTTTGATGATAGATTACTGTTGCTCTCAGCAAACAGCACTTATATTTCCCTCACTTGAATTTTTCAGGCTTTACTGTCAAAAGCTGGAGGGGAACTGGATCTCTGTGCCACTACAGGACTGCCAGCCTTAAATGTGTTGTACCAGATCTGTTCTTCACCTCCTCTTTTGAAAGCCAGCAGACTCACACTTCCTCAGCACTGCTCTTCAGGACCTTTTCCAAACACCAAGACCATGTTTGTGCAGCAGGAGCCACTGGCATGGGTTCTCTATGCAGGGTCAGGAAGGGAGGTGCCCTTGGCCAATGTAGCAGCACTGGCAGAAGCTCCAGAATAGGTGATGTTCCAGCAGTAAAATTACACATCTGCTGGTGTAATCTGTCTGCAGCTGCTCAAAGCACATCTTGCCTATCATAGTGCATTGATGTGATGAGTATTTTCCAGGTTGTTGTTCTTATTGTATCACTAACATATGCCCTTGTGCATTTGGCCAGAAACACTCCTGGAACTTTATCCAGGACCACATCCAACTTTCTCATGTGCGCATATCTCTAAATATCAAAGCTAGCCACCTTATCCTAAAAGTAACACTGGGACATCACCAGTGCTAAAGAGGAGCACTAGGATATTGATGTGCAAATGAGCAGACTCTCTGAAATCTCAGGTTAACTCTAATTTAAAAGCTACTTGGTAGAGAAATTATCAAACACAGCAGGTCACTTTGGAGCTTGCTTTTGCATGTCAAAACACAGCATGCTCTCTCCTTAAAGGTAGATGGCAACTGAAGAGGGAACATAAGGTAGCCAGGGGTTTTTTTGTGGCGAGTCTTTATGGGAATAGAGACTTAATTTTGGGGGGAATAGTGCCTGGAAAATGCTTATACATTGAACATGCAAACTAACTGTGGAATAAAAGAGAGATTTGTCACCTGGCACTGTCTTGGAAGTGGATCAAGTCTATTGTAAGGGGCTTGACCATGTGCAAGTTCTTTTGATCTAAATCAGAAGAAACAAAGTATAAAAGCAGCTCATCAGCACACTAAAGGCCCAGGAATCCTATGGAAAAAACCTGTAGATACATTCACACATTACAGCAATTCTGATGTCAGGTGTGACAGTGATGTGCTATAAAGCAGGGGGTGGAGGAATACACCCATTTGTGATCCCACATAAAACCCTCCTATGAATGAAAGAAAACAAGCAATCTATTAAAGTATATTGGATCTATTAAAAAACTTGCATTCCACATTAAGATAATAAAAGAAAAGAGTGACATTTCTGCTGCCTGGCTCTTACCTCCTGTAAGGTACATTGCATTATTTCCAAGCAATGACAAACAAAATTGAACAGTGCTTCAAAGGTCACATCTATCACAGTTTTTATTTTCTCATTTGATTCAGTGTATTAGGGCCTTGTTATTTTTTCTATTTTACCTGTTCGGTGAAGTAAGTCATTCTTCCTCTGGAGAGAAACAAAACATTATTTATAGAGTTGAGTGAATCCTTCACAGCAAATAGCTATCCAGTCAATTCAAATTTTCCTTCTGTTCGTTATTTGTTTATGACCAGTTTGCTATTTGTTATCTCAATTTAGGGATAGTATTTCAGCCTAGGCCAATGGAAGATTTAGGCTGTCACCTGCAAAATCATCTTACTTCATCAAATTACAGAAAATGAAATTATTGACAGTTAAATTCTAAGTACATTCTTCTGCCATTAGCAGAACATTTTCAGATAACATATCACTACTACATTCAGGGTGGTCTGGCAAAGTTTGCCTTTCACCCTGATTAAGATTTTCACAAGTCATACAGCCAACAAAAGGAATAGATGAAATTACAGCACCCAGTAGAGTATCAGGTAAAAGACTTTCCCTCAGTAATAAGTATTTACTTCACAGTTAAAGCTACTGCCCAGTAGGAAAAAAATTCTGTCTTAGACCTCTGTCTCCTTTTACGCAGCTGGGCTGGGACCCAGTGTAGCTCTTTCACCTAGACCCTGTTTTTTGTTGGTTTTGGTTATTATAGCACAAAAAACCAAGTTCGTTTTATTATAAAAAGAATAGTTTAGTCTTTCATTGAGGCCATGGAGATCTGTACAGTTGTGAAGTGGTCCCTTTGTGGGCAGAATGCTACAGTGAAGCCACGGGTTTCTAACCTCACTGTGGCACAGAGGAGCACAAAGCCATCTCATTGCAGACCAGCATGCTTGGATGCCTGAGGGAAACAGCTTGGTAGAGGATGTGCAGAGAACCAGAGCTTGGTGCCTCTTCCTCCCAAGAGAAGCCCTAAGCTTGGGAATTATGCTAATATATAGTTTTGCACATGACAAAAAACATTTTAAAAATAATCCAACAAAGAGCCAGGCAGATGATGAAGAGACTGGAGCATCACTTCGGGCAGGAAAGGCTGAGCAAGCTGGTTCAGCCTGGAGTGGGGCTAAGTGAGGATCTTATAAATGCATACATGCACCTGAAGTGAGGATGCAAAGAGGATGGAGCTTCTTGGCTTTTCTCAGTAGTGCCCAGTGACATGACCAGAGGCAAAGGCACAAACTGAAATACAGGAGGCTCTGTTTGAAATCAGGAAACATTTTTGCTGATAGTTGGCACAGGTTTCCCGGGAGGTGGAGTCTCTATCCATGCAGATATTCAAAAGCCATCTGACATGGTCCTGGACAACTTGCTGTAGATGGCTGCAGCTGAGAAAGGGGGTTGGACCAGATAACTTATAGAGCCCCTTTCAGCCTCAGCCACCCAGGGATTCTGTGATTCTTCACACACCTGAAGCCACAGGGATGACAAAGAGTTATTGAGCACAGCAGTGGCTGCAACTTTCAACACTGGGTAGACCTTATTTACCACCTGACCTATGAAAAGGTTAAATAGCCCACATTCCTAATTCTGAACCCCCACTTCAAGATATCTAATATTTGGCTACCTTTAATCAACAAATTTGTTGATATTAACTTTCAAGTCCAGACAATTTTCCCCATTTTGAGAGAATCTGTCATACACTAATATAAATCAGGAGTCATCTTCACTCTTCATATACACCATTTCCTGAAAAATTATTTGATTAAATGATAGAATTTGATCTTTATAAAACACCTGACACTTTTTAAACTTGAAGAGCCACACTTAAATTTAAAGTGTGCCCCCAAAAATTAATATGGGAGAAAAAGTCACTGAAATATATGGTAAAATTTCCATTGACTTCAGAAGCACTCAGAGTTTTGACTTGCTTCAGGTAGAATCACATCCACGTGGCACAACTCAAGAAGGAAATAAAAATGTGTGCATGCATCTAAAAGATCTGTTACAGTGATGAACATGCCTAATGCTTTCATAATTTTTCCCACAGAGGTAAAGAAGTCCAAAAGAAGCAGAATTACTTCCAATATAATATATTTTTTCGTAAATACTTTTGTAATAGTCTTTTAGTACAGTACAATTTGTTAGGCTTTATGATATGCAGTAAATTAATAAGGACTACAAACTAAAGATTTTTACTACTTAATGTAGAAATATCCCAGCCATCTTAATGTAATTGAGCAACTGTAAATTACTGTTAACAACTTCATGAAAGAGAAGGAAGTGGAAAAGTCACCTCCACATTGATGACTATTTCCTATTCTTCCTTTGTGGATTCTGGAAAGAAAAGCTTTCAAATCAAATAAATAAATGAAATAAGGTGGAGAATAATGTGTTGGAAACCCTGTGTTACTACCAGGGCTACCAAGGACTTTGTAGCTCATGATCAAAGGAATTCCTTACAACTAGCAGGATTGTGAGCCTTTATGTTGTTAAAATACATTTTTCATGAATGCAAATGTATTTTGAAAACTTTTAAAATCCAGGGTCATAAAAAGCAATCCCCCACAGGGAACAGTTTTAAAATGAAGTTACTATATCTTGTTTCCACAATAACCTGGCTAGCTCCCTAAGAATACAAAGCTGAGTGTTGCCACTCAAAAAACAATTGTTGAGGCCAGTCTCAGAATGTTTCCCAGACTGAGCATTTAAAAAATGCAGAATACAGTCACAGACATGATATTTCACCCAACAGAAGATACATTTCCATGTGGATCTCACTTTAGATGACATAGAGGGAATCCCTGCAGAAGCCCATAAATGTGCTTGGGTATAAAACCAATGTCAGTAAAAAAGGATCAGATCCACACTGCTAAAAGACTCAGGCTTGCAATCTTACATTGATCTGGTGAGGCACAGATACTTCTCAAATGTTAAAATAATAAACTGAGGTTTACAGCATCAGTGAAAAATCACATCTGCTGAAAGGATGTACAGGATCTGCCTAGCCCAGCAGCACAGTGGGAGAAAATCTGGAAAACTACACAGTTGTTTTTGAGGAGCCAATGCTTACACTGTAAGTGTTCTACATCTGGAGCTTTTCCCCAGACCAGCTGCAGTCTGATCTGGTACTCAGAAGGCCCATGAGCAGTCAAGTGCCTGAGACAGACCTGGAGCACCATCCTGATCTTTTGCCTCATTTGAGAGAAAACCCACTCATGTAGCCTGGGATCCCTCTGTGATGTGCATGCAAGGATGGGAAATGGGCATGGGCAGAAAATATGCTGTAAAGCAGATTCCTGCTCTGGACTACATCACTGCTTTAGACACAGCCTTAGACACTGGTATTGATGCAGCTGCTTTTGAAGGAGAGGGGAGAGGACACTTGATGCTAATTTAGTCGAAAAGCCAATTGAGGGAGCAGAAGTAAGATACAAGATGTGAAAACAAGAGTGAATGGGGTGACATAAAATCCAACCTCCTTAATGACTTGAAGAGTGATTTGGGAATCACTCTTCAGACTCACTGTACAGCCTGCATAACACCTCTGTGAGCATTAAAGGTTGCAAAGCTACAAGAGAAATAAGGTGCGGCTCAAGTGGAGCACCAGAGCCATGGGAGACAAGCCACACTACTAACAAGAAAAAAGAAAGGAAAACTAGCTAGGGTGGATTCATATGCTGCTTTTACGGATGCAAATGATGGATCTTTGTGGATGATGTTTTGGGACAAAGAAATGCACGTTCAGATATGATGGAATAAATGAGGAGACCACATGACAGAGTGGCTATGGGAGGAGGCAGGTGAGAGACACGTTTTACAGACTGTAATCTGGAGGCAACAATTAAAGAGAATTGTCAGAGACGGAAAATGGAGAACCAGTAGCAAGAGCATCAACAGAAAGGTCGGGTTTATGCACACTAAAAGTACAGGCATTTCTTTGTCTGCCTTAGAGAAGACATGAAGCAATATGAGCAGATTGAGACATCTAAGAAGTGGCTGAAGACAGGTGACAGTTTCAGGAAGTTCAGAAAAAACACGGGTACTGTTGGATTTGTGGGACACCTGATGTGTGAAGCCATGTGGGTCCCTGAGCCATGTGGACCCCTGAGCCCATTGCTGCCCCTGCTTGGACACAGGTGGCTGACAGGGGGTGAAGGGAAGGTGGCAGTAGCTGTAGATCTCCAGGGTGAGGATATCTATCTCACAACTTTGTCCTTTCAGGTTCCACTTTCTGCCTGTAGCTATACTCAGCACTCAAGACATCAGAAAAGCAAGACCTGCAGTGATTTGCAATGAATATTGAATAGACATGGTCTAAAGTGGCTACAGACAAAATAATTTTCTGACAGCTATTTATATCCTTAAGCATAAGGTTTTACTATGCCTTTTGGATAGCTAACTATTTTACTGAGACCTTTAAAATAATTCCAAGAATTTGGCACACTGGTTTCCAAGAAGAGAGCAAAGAATTCCAAAAGGTGTTTTACATGCTGTGAAGTTGCAGGTTCTTTCCTTTGTTCTAAATTTACTAGTAATTAATTTCCTCTAGCAATCCCATATTTGAATCTTGGCACTATAAAACAGAGGGGCTGAACACTAGTCTTCAAAGGCAGACGGTTGATGGGCTAATGCAGAGTGCCCTGTAATAATTCAGATTTTATTTTCTGAGGAAGTCATTGGGTAATGTTCTTATCATATTCTACATGAAAAACTAGCATCTGGCTGATGAAATAAATGATGAAAACCGAACTACAGGGAAGAATTTGTAACTATATTTAGCTTGTGAAAACAGTTTAGCTTGTGAAAGTAGTTTCCTCAGTCCAGCCCTTCACCCTGTGTTTTCAGGCACAAAGGCATTAACCTAAGTTTACTTTCCAAGCAAAAGGGGACACAAAACAGAAATAATGTAATCAGTGAAAAAACAGATCCATAATATTTTTCATTGTTACTAAGGCAAGGCAGAACTACACAATTTACTTTCCTGTGTCTAATGTCAGTATTCTGTTTTAAAACACACACACTTACATTATGTCCTTATTTGTAGACCTGTCACCCCAAAGTTTGTGAGATCATTAATAAAGAATCTAGTCTATAATTTTAAAGACCTTTCCAGCTGCAGCAGGTTTGCATTGGAGTTGCTTACAGTTGGTTTCAGGAATACTGTGCATTTTTCTTCCCATTTTTGATATATTTGTCTCTCCATTAGAAAAACATTGCAGTCTCACTGCTTTCTTGATCCAAAGAAAAGCAAACTGCTGGTCAGGCTGAAATCAATTGAGAAGTAACACTTTAAAATGTAAAAGGCTCTGAAGTTACTTGCAGCTTTTCTATACTCTAGGGTGAATCTCACCATCTGCTGCATTTGTGGCTGAGACTGACCTCCCTTTGTATCAGACAAAAGTAATTGTGGGGATCAAATGAAGTTTAAACTGGGAAAAATGTGAGTGACAAATCTGCAGGCTGTACACAGACCAACAAGCACCCACGAGGCATTTATTTTTATTCAAAGGTGATGAGAATTTTACAGCCTAGCAAAATCCTCTGGAGTGAACACTTCAGCTCTGGGATCCTCCTCTGCAGAGACAAAGGTCTGCTTCCCAATCCTCTCCCACGTACGCTCTTTATCCAGCCACCAATGGGAGAGAGAAGTAACTGTTCTCCACATTTTCAACTACCAGCTATTTTTCTTATTCCTACAGCTGTTCACTAAAGAGGCTCAGCACACTGCCAGTCACTTGCCTATTAACATCCATGCAGAGCAACAGTGCTATTTCCAAATCAGGATCCTGCTCCTTCTCACAAAGCAATTTTCTACTGAGATTTCTAACTAAAAGGAAACCAGTAGCCTTCCTGCAAGTAAATAGCTTATTAAGGCTGGAAGTAGGGTTTGTGTGCAAAGACTGTCCTATGCAAATCAGAGCTGATGAGCACTTAACTAATCTGTTTACAGACCAGAGCTGCTGGGCAGGCCTCAGCGATTTTCTATCAAAGCAAAGAACCATTCTTTATGGGCATCTGGTTGTCCCTGAATTGGTAGTTTAAGCATATACCCTTGCTTCAAAGAAAGATCAAAGGATTTATTACTTCTAAATGAGTGCATTATTTCCACTTACTACTTTCTTGTTTGCAATGTGTTATTAACAGCACCATGGCAGGGTTACCTTAAGACTAGAGTTTCTCACAGATCCCTGAATGTGATTTTAGATGTTATATGTAGCCTATAATACACAGGCTGTTACACAGATGGAGAAGGAAGTAAAATACTACCAAACAGATTAGAGCATCAATTTGCAGGAAATTGATTTAAAAAGTCCAACAAAGCAAACTAGCTATATTTTAATACAAAAAAAAAAAAAAAAAAAAAAAGAAAAAAAAAGAGGCTTTTTAGTTTTTACTGTAAATTTAAACAATGAGTCTGTTTCAAAGTGACAGCCACAGGTCAGTGGACAGAGCCAGTTTTGGCTCCTCTTCATCTGAAAAGAAACCCACACCACTCCTTCTCTCAGAAAAAAAGCTGAGATACCACAGTCACAAAGTAGAACAACGATTAGTTCAATGAACAAATTCCTACTACCCCATAAATGCCTGCCACCGCCATCCTTTTGGCTTACTGTTTATGGCTTCATTTACTTATTAAGTCTGGAAGAAACAAGGGAGACACATTCATTATGTGCTTTCTGGCACTATTGGGAGCACACAGAGTGCAAGTTAAGACCTAGCATCTTATTTGTAGGCATACTGAAGGCCTACAGTCAGCTCGGGCACAGAACTGGAAAAGGAATTTTTGGGAAGAAGTGCAGAAGTAGATTCCAGGCAGCCAGGGCCAAGGCAGACAAAGCTGCCAAAACTAGAGCCACAAGTGGCCCCAGGGAGAGTTTGGAGAGGCTGGTGTGATGTTTATTGCTCAGAGAGCAGAGCTGGGTGGTGTGACTGCATTCTGCAGGCTGTGACTTTAGTGGTAGTATCCACAGATGTCTGCAGACTCACTGTCTCCATCTTTATCATGGTGCCGGAGGGAGCAGATTGCGGTCCCCTTATCTGTTTTACAAGGAACCACCTTCCCCTGACAGACCCAGTGGGTCACAGAGCACAAGATGCTGCTTACTTCTCCTCTTTTATAAAACACAGACTCTGCTTGCATCCACATAAATGAACACAGTTTATCTACTCAGGGACAAGCAGAGGAAAAAAGTCGTAGCAATAGGAGGTGCGGACAGGATCCAATGGCTTTCCCCTGAGAGTAACGTGTTGGCTTCAGGTTCTGTAACCTACCAATCCCCATTTGCTTAGTGGTGTTTTTCTCCCTGCCTCCTGACAAGGACCAGAAATTGGTTTTTCTTGAGCATGAATAGCAAATGTAGCTTTAACACAGTCAAATACAGGAAAAAGCTCCAACCAACTGATATACTGTGGACTCTTAGTGCCTTGCAATGTATAGGTTCAAATAAAGTAGAGCTTGTATGAAAACCTTGAAAGTAGAAATGGAGAGGAACCCAAGAACATCTTAAATCCCAGAGCTGAAGCTTCAGCTTTAGTCACCAGAGTGTGACTGATGTCAGTCTTTTTTGTGGACTGCAGTGTGACTGCTGACACAATTACACAACACCAAGGGGACCTCCAGGCATCACACAAGCAGAGGAACAAGTAACAGCACAGACTGCCAGAAGGATGCTCTAAAACAACAGCTACAACACCCAGTGCATTAACCTACTAAATACTGGTCATGGAAAGCTTCCAGGCTTTCATGAAAATAACATGACTGAAAAGCAAAAATGGCCCACTGTTGCCAGCCACAAACTAGACAGTTTAGGTACTGGAAACAGCACTGCTGGCCCAGCATTTACCCAGGAAAGCCTCTGGGCTTAGGGAGATGCAGATATACAAACCAGCCACCTTACAGCTGGCTCAGATATGCCTACATTCAGTGGTTACAGCCCAGTTAATGCTGTTAAATCAGTTGGAAGGAGACTCAGAGCAAAGCAAGCAGCTCAGAGAATTTAACAAGTATTCTTTAAGTTACTTCCCTACCGCTGTTGGTGCTGTAAGTTGCCTGCATGTTTTCTCATCATGTTCTCAAACTGGAGATGGACAGCAGCAATACTTGATTTTGGCCAAATAAAACTTACACCTGGCCACATTTAAAGCCTACAAATTTTGTTTTACTTGTCTGGTTTCTTTGAATTTCAACAAGACAAAAATACAACTATTTTATTTTCTAAAAATGCTGCAAGGACTGAAATGTATTCTAACAACATTTGCATTCCTTTCCAGAGTAGCTGCATTTTAGGTACAGGCAAACATTTTTTTATGAGTTAGATTTCAGTTGGTTTTGGCCAGTCTTTTTGAAATCAATGAACTTCATAAAATATATGTTAGCACATTTATTATCTCTGTGTACAGCATTTACTCTAACAAACTCTGTCATCACTAATGGAGGCTCAGTAGAACTAGATGAAGAAACAGACTGATTTATTTCTTACTTCAAATGAAAATCCAGACCTCATCTTAGGGTCAAGGTCAAAAGGAAGAGCTAGGTGAAAATGCAGAAAGAGCCAGACGGCTTTTAATTATACAGTAGTTGTTACGAGACATTTAGTACTTTAGAAAGGTTTATCCACCTGTTCCAATTTACCCCAAGTGCTCACAATCCATGATGAATGCCAAAGCCAAAAAAAAAATCACTGCCATATGGATGCCTAGCTCCATGTCACACATCTATTGAACACACCAGCCATAAAAATATTAATTTTCTGTCCACCCAAGAAAACTATGTAACCATTGCTATTACTCTTATTGGAAAAAATTTAATGTGTAACTGTGCCAGCAGGCTGGACAGGTTATGACAAAGCATACATAGAGAGCAACAGATCTTAAAAATACCAGCAGCCTTTAAACAGCACACTTCTATTATGGTGTTCCACAGAATGAAAAGATGTTCTTGCAACTTAAAGCTTGAGATTTTCATAAGCACCATTTATTCTAACTTGTAGATGTTGAACTAAAGTTCAACAAAAAACTAAAATAGTGCAGAGTGCTCTAACTCCACATTGCATCACTGAACCAAGGAAACACAACAGAAGTTTCCAAATTGCTTCAAAGTTTCCACAGCTTATTAGCCAGTCTTATAAAGGCAGACAATATTCTCAACTTGTCTTGAGGAAAGCTGAGTTTCATCACTCTTTATATGAAGGAGAAGATCATGATGATGTAAAAACAAATCAAAAGCAACAGGTATCACTGCTGATTAAGTCAGTACCCTCAGACTTGTGCCTAGATAGATTTGATCTTACAAATCAAACTGGCAGACTAAAAGAAAGACATTTACTGCATAAATACAGTAACCCTTGTATGATGGCAGCCCTCCTCTGCCTGCTTCAGGGGTGGCCCCAGTCTTTCAGTTCTGCAAGCCATTTGATAAAAACTCCTTGTGGCAGAACTCTAAGATGCAAACAGCTGAAAAGACAGGTAGTTCTGTGCTCATGCAGGCAGGGACAGCAGCTATTTTGCGCTCCTCAGTACCTCTCTCTCTCATCCAGTGTGGGACAAGGCTAGGATGGAGACTGGCAATACAAACTTCAGCGGCTTGTGCTGGATCCTTCCTCTCACAGGCACCACCCCATCTTCTCATAATCCTAATCCCAGCCAGAGAGATGTGCTTGAGCTGCTCCACACATGCATCTTGGACACATTTGCAGTGTAATCACGTGAGCATTCAACACACACTGTGAGATTTCAGCAGTATTCAACTTAATGGCCAAATTCCCATTGATTAAAGCAGAGCCAGACTATCACATATAATATTTTTATTTGGTCAGAACACCTCCTCCTCCTCCTCCTGAGGCTTGTAAGAGCCATAAATAAGGTTAAAGTAATATAGTACTCAGAGGTTTTAATAGAAGGCCTCCTCTGTTTAACAGTCACCAAAAATAGTTGCTTAAGATGGGTTATACTGAATCATAAATGAGAGCAGGCTGCTGATGACTTTAAAAAAAATCACTACTTTTATTGGTTGTCAATGTTTTCTTATTAGTCAGTAAATGCATTTGAAATAGGTGAGTTTCCAATGTAAGCATGATGGGAGGGCTAGTTTGAGATTCAAACTAAAAAGAAGTCACTTCGAGTTTCCCTTTGAGACATTTACAAAATATGCCATTAATTTGTTGAACCCAATTTATGTGTATGTACTGGATGGCAATTAGTGTAGAAATTCAACCAGTTTTACTGTCTTTCTGTTCAACTCAACAAATTACAGTTTTCAAAACCTGTCTCTGACAGTGACATAAATTGTTTTAGTATTTGTCTATTTTCCACAGAGCAGAAACATACCTCAAGCAAAAGATACATTACAAGCATATACGCATGCAAGTACCCATAGGTAGCAGGTATTATCATGACTATACAGACAGAGTCATAAAATATTCTCCTTCAGAATTAGTAAAAAAAAAAAAGTTCTAATATAAATCATGTTACTGGCTTCAGGTATTGGACATCACTGATGTTTTCAAGGCACTTTCTATAACAACATTTATTTAAGAAGTTGTTTCTGACTTTGCCAAACTAACTGCTTGTTCTAAAACTTTACATGATGGCTGTCTGCCCTGAAGCTGGGGTTTTGCCTTTTTTTTTCTTTTGTTTGTTTGTTTTTAATTTCAGCCACAATCCTCCACCAAGAAGGAGACCAGGGAATGCTTTCTTGGTTTGCCAGCCTGGCATTCTGGCAGCCTTTCCTCCAACTTGATCACCCTGTGCTTTGGAGTGAGAATTAAAAATTTGATGAGAGATTGTGAGGGAGGAGAAAAGAACACCAGGAAGCCTAAGCTACAAGCCTTAGAGAGGAACATAAAAATAACAATGAAGGTTCCACATATTTAATAGAAGCTTTATGATTTCAGAGGCTAAAAACTTCAAAAAAACTCCCTCACTGAGCATATGCTCTTCCCTCATGACTCCCAACAATTGTATGTGCATGTAATGTCTTCAGAAAAGAAATTATCACACTTCCTGCAAGCCCAGGCCTACAGGTAAACTCAAGGTTATCAGCAAACACTTTCACAGCAAAAGCTGCCACAGGCTGGGGGGGACAGCAGAAGGAAGAGTCTCCCATAAGGGCTGCGATGCCAGACAGATCTCCAAGCCAATTACAGAGGATAGAAATGGAACACACCTACAATTCCTTACCTCATCCATCACAAAATGTCCAAATGAAAAAGGATCCCACTGTCAAAACCAGCCTTCATTACTTGACCCCAAATTCATATTAAGACTAGCTCTACCCTTTGCATTATGTGAGGCAGGAGTTCCACAGGAAATAAATGTAGTATGGGATCTTGTCAGCAAAGGTCAGACCACACATCTGCAACTATGGTGCCATGTTGCACCTGAGTGGCTGTTTGTGCCGCAGGTAGTTTTGTGTCTAATTTCTGAATGAAGGCAATCCGGTAGAGACAAGACTGTTAACAAAAGAGAGACAAACCATTTTTTAAAAGTACAATTGCTCTCAGTAGCCCTATACTCATATAAAAAAACATATGAGTATATTGAATGAGTATAATGAATCCCAAATCCTTGAATCACCTGGAATGTCAAATTTCAAAGAAAGCCAAAAGGAGAAGAGATCAATTACTACTGTTTAATAATTTTTGCATGATACTACTAATTTGTTGGAAGACAGTGTCCAAGCTGTCTGATTATTGACAGAACTGAGCTAATTCAAGCACACTATTTTGATAACGTAATGTGCATCTATAAAAGGATCCCTCACACAACCAAAATGGGAATGTAAATGTGTAATTGAACATTAAGCATAGAGTTTGAATGTGAGTAGTTCTAGTACAATCAGCGTGAGTATTTATAAAGCCAAATACGCACCTGTACTTTGGCAAGACCAATGGGATATGAACGGTTTGGGTAATGTGTATGCAAATATATTTGCATATATTACATATTTGTCTGCATTTCACAACAAGAGCTTTTGAAAGACTTGGGTTTGCAAGATGATCTGAAAATCTGTAGAAAACCCAGCAAATTAGAAAATAAGACCACTTAGTACAAGTTTTGGTTAATACTGCATGTACAAGACTCAACCTAAACAAAAAGCAAATAATCGTGCAGCAAGTATTTACCAGTATAGATTTTATTTCTTTTCAAAATAATGGGGTTTGTTAAGATTTAAAATACTTTAGTAATTACCTAAAGCAAATGTACACTTTGTTAGAACTTCTGTTAAGTGCTGATCTTGAGTTCTGAAAATGCGTGACAGAATACAAGAAAATATAAAATTGGGTTAGCAAAATACAATAACGGAGCTTTACAAGAGGGACACACATTCTATATTATTTGACCTAAGCCTATCAGGTAAACATGGTGTAACAGCTTTCCACTTAGAACACGTGCCTATAAACTTTATCTGCAACCTGAATCCCAGCAAAAATTAACTTCTGATCAACTCAGGGCTACTAGGTCCAAAACAAAAAAAAAAATCCATCTCAAGATGTGTTTCCTCATTGAACATATATTCCCTTTTTCCATAAGGTATTAATTTTAAATTTTAATAGATCACTATATATGATAAAATTGCAATAAAACATTCTCTTATTATTCATGATTCAACTAAGTCTGTAGCCATAACGTAAGTTATTTTATATGTGAACAGTTAAGTGTTTCATAAAAAAAATATTTATTTATTGCATCTAGTGAAAAAAACTTTGATGGCTCTTCAGAAAAAAAAAAAGGACTTGCTCTTGGCTAATTGCCAAACAATCCCTTCCCTTGGCTTGCCTTTTCAAGAATTATACAGAAACTCTGGAGTTCGTTGTGGTCTGGACAGCCAAAGATGATTAATCTGTATGGAAGCAGGATGCTTGATTAAATCCACAAACTTCCCAAATGAACTATAAGGATAAAAAAATGTGGTTTGTTATTGCGTCCATTTCCAAAGGACAGCTCACAAGCTTTCCTCTTCACGTAAAAACTGGAACACAGCTGAGAAGTCTTTCAGGGCATAGCCTTTGGCACACATCATCCTGTAGATCTGATGTGCCTGGGAGCCCAAAGGAACTGGTGTCTTCGTGTTGGTGGCAGAAATCTGGGCCAAGCCAAGATCCTGTAGGGGGCAAGAAGAAGGAGGAAGAGGGCAGAGAGGAAGAATGGAAGGAAAGAAAAAGAGAAAAAGTCAGGGGAGAAACAACAAGGACATAAACAGCCATATACATATCATAGGTTATTTGGCTTCCACTGTAACAAGAACTCTACTACCAACAAGTACAATACTCCAGCCTTAAAATTTCAGAGCTGGAAGAAGCACATTTTGTGTAGTTTTTATTTTTTAAACAGTAATTCAATGTTATTCAACAGAAAAACCTCAAACTTTGCCACGCAAGCACCATCTTAAGAACAGGAGGAATTTTCAGATTCTCGATCACTATATTACCTGGTAGCAAGACTCAGACTCTTTTTCCCCATTGAGTATGTCATCTCTAGTAAGAAAATCCCCTTGGCTATTCACTGAAGCATTTCACATACATTCTAAGAGTATAATTTAGTTCTTTTGGCAAGAAGAATTTTTATTATTATAAACAGGTTAAAAATCAGGCAGAAAAAATTTCAAAACCAAGAAAATGGAAGCCACTTAGCAAACACACATTTGCTATAATTTAAACAGTTAATAGCAAATGACACTCATAGGTCACTTAGTGAATATAACTGGTTTGCTGCCTAATTGGAAGGATGTATTAGAGAATTGTTTAGGGGGCAGTCCCTCGTCTGCTACAACTCAAAATTCTTCTTGAGTGACTTTTTCTTTAATAGAGGCACATAGAGAATAGTTCCACTGTGTTTTTAAATACTGTATTTGGGTCAACAAAAGGGAGGGAAGGTTCAAAGAGGACAAATGTGAAATGTGTCCTCCTTGGTCAACTACCGTTATAATCTGAAATCAATACGGCAGATCCCAAAGGTGAGTACCAGGTACTATGACTAATCATAGCTAACTAGAAGTAGTCAGCTGCCAGCTAGGCTGTAGGATCTCTTGAACTCCAAGCTGAATCAGACATGAAACAACCCAAAGAAAGAAGCACTAACAAGGGCCTGGATATATACAAAAAGATCTCTTGATTTCGTAGGAAGTAATGCCTGCACTGAAGGCTGTCTTTAAGTTCTTGTTAATGAAATCAATGTTTGGGATCTATATTTCAACAAAGCTGCAAAAGAACCTCTCAAACATTACTAGGAAATGCCTGTATTTCCTATCCGTTCAGAACTATGGTGGTTTATAGAATCTGCTGTGTAGTTGATTTTTTCCTGTTTTTCAGTGGTTTGGGTTGAAAGGAGTCTTAAAGATCATCTAATTCCAAGCCCCCAACCATGGGAAGGGACATCTTCCACTTGACCAGGCTGCTCCAAGCTCCATCCAACCTGACCTTGAACACTTCCAGGGATGTGACATAGACAACTTCTCTGGGCAACCTGCACCAGTGACTCACCATCCTCACAGTATAGAATTTCTTCCTAATATCTAATCTAAATCTCCTCTTTTTCAGTTTGAAGCTATTAGCCCTTATCCTGTCACTATATTTCCAAAAGTCATACTCCACGTCTCTTGTAGGCTTCCTGTAAGTCTTGGAAGGTGCTATAAGGTCTTCCCAGAGCCTTATCTTCTCCAGGATGAACAACCTCAACTCTCTCAGCCTTTCTTCACAGGAGAGATGACCCAGCCCTCTGACAATCTTCACCACTCTCCTCTGCACTCACTCCAGCAGGTCCATGGCGTTCTTATGTTGGGGGCCCCAGAGCAGGACACAGCACTCCATGTGGGGTCTCACTATAGCAGAATCACTTCCCTTGACCTGATGGTCATGCTGTTTTTGATGCATCCCAGGATGTGACTGGATTTCTGGGCTACAAGCACACATTGCCAGGCCACACTGAGCTTCTGGTCCACCCATACCCCCCCAAGTCTTTCTCCCCAGGGCTGCTCTCAATCCACTCTTTGCCTAGCCTGCATTTGTGCTTGGGATTGCTCCAACCCAAGTGCAACACCTTGCACTTGGCCTTGTTGAAATTAATGGGATTTGCAAGGGCCCACCTCTCACACCCGTTAAAGTCTTTAAGTATCTCAGCCTTCTCCAAATTCTGGGCAACCAAGTCCTAACCCTATATAAGGTCCTGTATCTATAGAAGCTTTTCTTGCTGCCCTTGAAGTATCTGGTCAGGTTTAATTTTATCAGGCTTTCCTAACCTGATTCCTGGCTGCTTGGAAAATTTGTCTGTATTCCTCCCAGCCTATCTGTGCTTGTTTCCAACCTCTGTAGGCTTTCTTTTTGTGACTGAATTTGTCCAGTAACTCCTTGTTCATCAGCACAGACCTCCTGACAGTTTTGCCCGATTTCCTCCTTGTTCATTCCTCATTCATTCCTCCTGAGCCTGGAGAAGGTGATCCCTGAATATTAACCTGCTCTCTTGTGCCCCTCTTCCCTCCGGCACCTTATCATGTTACTTTGCCGAGCAGATTCCTGCAGAGGCCGAAGCTGGCTCTCCTGAAGTCCAGGGGAGTGAGACAGCTGTGCACCCTCCTTGCTGCCCTAAGGACCTCAAACTACACTGCTTCATGATCACTGCAGCCAAGGCTGCTCTTGAGATTCGCATTTCCCACCAGCCCCTCCTTACTGATGTGAACAAGGTCCAACACAACAACCTCTCCTTGTTGGCTCCTCTGTCTTTGGAGAAGGAGGTTCTTACCAACACATTCCAAGAACTTCCTAGATTGCTTTTGCTTTGCTGTGCTGCCCCTCCAGCAGATACCAGTGCGATTGAAGTCCCCCATGACGACTGAGGCTTGTGGATGTGAGATAGATCCTATTTGTCTATATTTGTCTCATCTGCTCAGTCTTCAGATCCGATGGGCTGCAGAAGGTCCCCAACTGTAATGTCACCTGTCCCTACTCTCCTCTTAATCCTGGCCTGTAAACTCTCAGTCAGCTCCTCCTCCAAGTGATGCACTCCAGCTGGTCACTGACATAGAGCCTGAATCCTTCCCCTCCAACACCCCAGTAAGAGAAGTCACCACAATGTCTCTGTGATGCCAGTAAGATCACAGCCCTGCAGGCATGCAGACACGGCATTTGCATAGCGTCATTTAAACTGGGCCCTGATGAAGCCAATTTACTGGCTGTAATTCTTGTGTGCTGCTCTTCAGGTGCTCTCCTGCTGCACCTGCAATCCAACTCCAGGCTCTGGACAGTTATTGCTGTCACTGGCATCAAAGTGGTAGGAGTGGAATGAATGCAGGTTCCCCCTCCACTAGTAACTTCAGCTTAAAGCCTTCTTCACCACAGCTCTGCAAGCCTGTAAGCAAAGACGCTCTTCCCTTACTCTGACAGATGGCTCCCATCCCTGATACAGAAGAACTGAAAGACTGTAGTACTGCTGAGAGCACCTTTGACTTCTCAGGGATGACTTACAAGACAGGTCTTTACTTTCTGTGTGTCTGGATTTGAATTAGCACAAGGAAATTCAAGATCTTACTCTATTCTCTAAATGTCACTTCGATCTGTAAATCGGCTCTATAAAGGTCATTCTGATACAAATCAGAATTATAGTTACTTTTCCTATTACCCTGGAATGACTTCAAGCTCTGGGAAAATAGGAAAAACATACATATCAGATGTCACAGAATCCAAAATAGTTTTCATCTACATCAGGGCAGATAATTTCTTCTCTGTTGAAAGACTGATGAGCTGACAAATCTAGGAACACTTTCTTTAACCTGCATACAGTAAGATATTTAATGACATATATGAGCCCTCTTTGTGAAATCTGTACCCATATTATTAATTTTATTCAAGAAAGCTTAACTCATGTAATGGAATATTAGAATGGCAAAGTCATCTAATTCCAAACTAGTGAAAGTATTTCATATTGGTAGTGGTGCCTTTGATCTATTTATCTCTGAAAGGACATTCACAGAAACAATTCCTGAAAATTTTGAATGGACTGTTTGCACAAATATATAATTTCATAAATGTCCTAGTTTTGGCAAGGGAGAAGGTTAATTTTTTTCAGTAGCTGTGAGTGGGTGGAGCCTTGCACCACATGAGCATGGCCAAGACCTCAGTGTTGTTTGGTACCATCCTATGTCATTGCTGGGGTGGGGAAAGGAACTTTCTCTGGCTTCCTGGAAGAAAGGATGCTCCTTTCTGATTGAGGAAAAGCACAGTGGGTGGGTCTGTCCACCACTGCTTTTCATTGTCCTGGGCTTGGTAAACATTTTACATTTAAATAATCCTCTCTTTTATTAGTAGTATGTTGCTGTTACTGTTTGTGTTCTTATATCATGGCTGCTTCCCATAAATTGTTCTTATCTCAACCCATGATCTTTGTGTCTTATGTCTCTGACTGGAAGGGGAGGGCAACAGCTCACAGGGTTTTTTTTTGTGGCATACTAAACTGGGGAATTGCATTCCTAAACCAAGGCATTAAAGTAGCTCTCTACACTTCAGTACAGAAAGTGTACCTCCAAGATGGCTGAAACATTCAACAACACTACAATAGTCAAATGGACAAGGACTCCTGACTTAAGTGCAGGAAGGTTGTTTTGCTTTTTTTAAAGCTCCATTCTATAAATTAGAGCTTTGAAGGAAAAAAACACAAGAAAATGTAAGTAAACGTTATCTTTAACTTCAGATTATGAAGTAATTTGCACCTTTTCACTTGAGGTTAGAGATCCCTCAAGTGAAATAGTACAAAAGAGCTTGGAAAGAAATTTCTCTTTGCTGACTTATTTGGAAAAGTAAAAATGGGCGCATATTTTATGGCTTCTCTCACAGTTTTTGGAACTGGCAACATCTTCCAGATGTCTCAGTGCACTGAATATTCTAACACTTTTCCTCATCTTAGAATAGGGAAACAGATTATTTTTCACAATTTGCTTTCACTTTAAAATTACCTGGTTCCTTACATTTATTTTGCAGTTGATATAAATGAAACTGCCATTTGGAATAAGGCTCAAAGGCTGTCTTGACATGACTCAAGAGGAGTATGATATGAATCTAGCTCTTCTCAGGATCCAAAGTTGACATTTAATTAGCAACCGTGCTGTCAATGAAAGATGGAACTTCTGGCCTTCCAATGCCTTGGACACAAACCTGGTGTGGTAAACTAAACTAGACTTTTTTAAATACAAAATTTTTAGAGCAAGTTTCACAGTAAGTTGACTAAATTGTATGTTTCAGTAACAAATTTCAAGACCAAAGAGCTTCTCAGAAGTGTCTGGCAAACTTTTTTGACCCAAACACTTAAAATAAAGATCCTCTGGCTTTGTTTGAGAGATTTTGATGACAAAATATTTTTAAGAAAGCCTTTGACTTCTACCATCGGATATGTGAGCAGGAGCTTGAAGTTTAGTAACTGTGTTTAGTGACTGCAACTGAGGCACTCCTAGATATTTACCTAGATATTATACCTCAGGCTATTACCTACCTCTTTCTCCTTTGAATACATTCCTTTTTATTTCTTAAGTGGCAAAACTGTGCTCTGCATTTCCCTTAAAAAAAGTCCCCATCTCAAACAATTTACAAACTGCATAGTATGTCACACATTAGGATGAAATGGATAGCAGCAAAAGTCTTTCCACCAACTAAAAGGCAGTGTCTTAGAAGGGGTCACCACTGCACCACAGAATACCCTGAACATGATTGGCTGTCTTGGCTACTTATTCAAGAAATATTCCTTCTACAGAAAAACAGAGCATAGTTCAAGAGGCATGAGAGGAACTTAATGCCTTTCCTTCTTACTGAGGATTCTAGCCTGAAGAACGCAGTCTTCAGGACTGTCAGGAGAGGCAAGTCAGAAGAGTGAACAGCAATTACAAATCTCTCTGAGGAGCTCTCTCTTGGTTATCATTGATGCTTTATAACCAAAAGCTGGCAGTTTCAACAGACACAAACCAGGACGCTATTCCTTCAATTAAAGAAAGATCTTTCAGGGCATTCTTCCACGGGAGATGAAGACCAAAGGAAAAAAAACCAATCCTTTAGAAAGAAACTTAAAAGGGAGTAAAGAAAATGTGTGCCCCTATTGCATTTATACAATGAGGCTATTCTGGACAAGATTGAGAGCTGTCAATCACGAGAATAGAGATTGCAGCATAGAACATGGTACAACAGGCAGAACAGATTCTGAAAACAACACATAACATGGCAACAAGGTTTGAGGCAGGGCCAAGATCAGGTTGCTTATTTCTAATTGCCTGGCAAACTCTAAGCAATAACTGAATGCTTTTTCTAAATCTGTAATTTAAACAACACTTTATTGTCCCTGATGTTCAATGACATGAACACAATACAAAAACTGCTATTTCTCAATATTTTAACACAATATTTTAATATTTATTCCTCAAAGAAATGAAAGTTCCTGGTCATTGGTCCATAAACATAAAATGCAGCAGCCATTGAGGGGTTGTGAGCCATGCAGCACTAGCAAAGTTTTTTGGTGCTACCAAATGCAAAACACTCTGGACCCGCTCTGAGGAGAAGTTGGCAAATTTAATTGAGTGTGCAAATGCACCAATTGTCCTAAATCAACTGCAAAATGACATGAACAGTATCAATAAGCAGGTATTATATACAGTAGCTCCAGCATTTTGGAGATTTACATGGTAATATCTGAATTCACCAGCTTTGACAATGCTGTTTTAGTTTTAAGTGCTACATTTCCAGTCACATGAAAGACCTGAAAATGGACAGAATGCCTAACCAGTTGGGAGCACTCAATAAACTGGTATGCATAAAACCTATCCTGTATGAACTCAAATACCTCCCTCAGGACACTATCTCCATGAAATGGATATTCAGTGTGAAATTATTTCCTGCACTTAAGATAAGACATCACTTCCAGTGCTGATTTTATAATTTACCTTAGGCAATCATTGTGCTCAGTGCAGAAGTAGTTCAAGAGTCACAGTTCTGTATCTCTTTCCTCCAACTGTGTGTCCTCTGACCTCCTTGCCTACTTTCCTTTGGCCTCTAAAAGCTTTGCTTTCCTGACCACAGAGTGACTCAGGACAGCACTTTTCCTGGAAAAGCCAAGGGCATGGCAATAAGTGCATTCTTCTGGGATGGAATAACAGTAGGTTTTCAATTTCCTACTGCTGAGAAGGACCTAAACCCCAGATCTCCCACTTTGTGGAGAATGGTGCAGAAACCTGCAGGAGATCAGCCTGTGGTGGTATGGGTTGCTTTCTGCATTCCAGATGGCCTTAGGCAGAAAGACATGCACACAAGCAATTGGCTCTGAAAGGAAGGGTTTGCTAGTGAGTATGCCCAGGAGCACAGTTAAAGGTATCTGGAATAGAGTGGGACCAAAATCTGAGATGCTAATGCCGCTATCAGCATCTAATTAAGTAACTTGGGATTTCCCTGAATTCTCTCTTGAACTTAGGCTCCTAAATTCTAGAGCAGTCATGCAAAAGGCTAAATGGCTTGCTGAATGCTCACTATACCCACGTGCCCATTTGGATATATTAAGGCAGAACTCAAAAAGATCATGCATATAATCTCACTGAGTGGCTCAGCAGTAATAGTGGCTAGAAAAAAGCTGGAGACTAAGGAAAAGCCCTTAGTAAACAACTCATTAATTCAGAGCTACAGGAAGAGCTCAGATCCCCTCTATCCATGCCTATATATTATCCTGTAATCACAGATTTTCACTGAGAAGACCGCCTGCTGGAAGCCCAGAGAGAAGCAAGTGCACATACTTGACATGCAAGTGCTGTGTACCTTAGCCATGAGTGTTGTTCCGAAGCCACCTTGATAATTGTTAGCTGAGGGTACTCCTTCCATCACTCCAGGAACAGGGTTGTACGTATCGCTTGACCAACAGCGACCTGAGCTCATATTTAGGATTTTGGCCAGCAGCTTTGGGTCAAGGCCTAATCTGTCAAAGGTCAAAGAAGAGAAGTGTTAATGTCAAAACGCACAAGACATGGGTGACTTGTTTTATATCTTAGGACCCAACCATCATTCCTCTCCCTTTATTATAAGTAATGAAAAATGAC
This sequence comes from Passer montanus, assembly GCF_014805655.1. Lineage (NCBI taxonomy): Eukaryota > Metazoa > Chordata > Aves > Passeriformes > Passeridae > Passer > Passer montanus. Next base: position 10,769,594 of record NW_024356505.1, on the reverse strand, counting down.
AGACTATTGATATTGGGGGCAGGGATGCTGTATCTTAAATTAAAGAGCATCAATCCGCCATTTAAGCAGTATGTTTTCAAAGCTTTTTTCCTTTTGCACTAAGCAAATACTCTTCACCTAGCCATTTTGAAAGTGCAAGCAAATTAAAGGTCCTTTGAGAACAATAGTTACCTTGTATTTCAATTACTGAAAGGCATTCTCTGTTCTGCCACCTACTAGGTCACATACTTGTTCTTCATATAAAAATATTCTCTGAACGAAGCAAAAAATTCACAAGCAAGTGTGGCAACATGGAAATGGCTGTGCAATGTGTTTATATGTGAACACTAGTGCATTTCTGAAATAAACAAGATAACACAATTGATTCTGCTCTAATAATGTGAATAAAAATGCTGCACTTATAAAAAAAAACTTTACCATCATATACAGCTGTGCATTCTTGTTTTTGCTATTATTAAATCTTCATTATATGCTCCTGCTTATGAGGCAAGTCTGCATTTCACTGTGACATATATTATCTATTCGCAAACATATATTATAGTTCTGGGTCAGCTGCTGATAAGGTTACTGATCCCAATAAAACAAAGCTTGTCCAAGTAGAAACGTCATTTGTTCTACCATGGAGATGATGGCATAAACTGCTGCTCAGTGCAGACCCTGAAAATTCTTCAATATTATACAAAATTAACCCTCTTATGAATTCACATTTATGCGGACAATAAGTTGCAGTGTAATTTTACATCAATTGCATTAATATCAAGGACAAGCAGCAGCAGTTTATCTGGCAGTGTACAAATGTTCAGCTACACACAGGACAAAAGAGAAGGCAAGGGAACTATCTCCAGTAACAATTCAAGATAAGAAAAGGACATTTTAAAATGGATATATCACAACCTTATACAAAGCTTATTTAAATAGAGTTCAATGTTTTTTATGTTAGTTCTCACATCACAGACTTTTGCAGATCCCCATAGCCTAACAGGGCTTCCAGGCACTGTAGCACTCAAAGTTTTATTTTGTAGATGAGAAAAGCTCATTACCAGTGGAACAGTTGCTAAAATGCATGTCTATCTATTAATGTAGGCATTCTGAATTTGAAAAACTACGTTTTAGTCAACCCTACAGCATGGCTCCTACTCCTATAGTGGCACTGTGTACTGCAAGTCTGCCTTCCTAATACTAAGCAAGATAATTTTCTGTATTTCAGATAGCTTTTTACAGAACTGCTGGGCACTCTTATTTATGATTTGCTGCAGCAGCCCCTGGAATTCAATGGAAAGTCTCTGCTGGACTAAATGGGATCCAGCTTTATGCTCTTCCCCATTTTTTTCAAACCCTCTGATTCAACTGAATGCTTATAATGATCATTTATTTAAAAATAAAAACTGTATTTTCCAGCACCAGTATGTTTTCGCAGTATTTTATTGTGCACAGTGCATCAAAGTCCTCACCACAAAAGTCTTCATCAAGAGCCACTCCAAATAATGGTTTTAATTGTTGTAATCAAAGAAACCCACACTGGGAGCATTCAAAGCCTGAGCTGTTAAATACACAGAGGTTGTTTTTTCCCCCCTCAAACAAATCTCTTGACTCGTCTGTTTCCTTATCATTGTTACATCCAGATCAGTATTTTTACCAATGTAGTGCCTGCTTGTGCCATATCCAACTGCATGGAGAGGCCTGCAATTACAGCTGAGTATACTGCAAGACAGAGGGCTTATTATTTCAAAACACATAACCCTCCCAAAGAATGCTCTTTTTACAGAGTTCCAACTACCTCTCTGTGAAAGTGTACTTTAAAAGATATGCATGTATTATACAGATATGTAAAATACTGTCTTGCGCTAGATCTGACATATTTTTGCTCTGGGAAAAGAAAAAGGAAGATAGTGTCAGTTTGTATCCCTGCTTCTTCAAAATTCATAGCTCTTAAACACCATGCAGCTTCTCTTCAGGAGACCTGAACCTATTTTTTTTTCCTCCTTTGCAGCAAGTGTATCATTAATAAGAGCAAGTTAGAAGTGCTTTGCATTTCATCTTTCTGAAGATTCATCCACTGGTGCATACATAACAGACAGTTAAAATTAGACATATATTAAAATCAGTTACTGAAGAAGTCCTCTGTCTTCCACTGCACCCAAAGCTTGTAATGGTCTGAAACCAGCCAGAATATACAGTAATTGTCATTCAGCAAGAGTCTATCCTAGAAAGTCATGCTTCAGTGGAGAAGACTGAGTTTCCATTTGAAATCAACAAATTAATCCAAGACAGGTATCTGAAAGGGCAAGTTTAATAGGAAGCAGCTACTGGGCTCTCAACCATGATAAAATGTTATTGCTGTTTCCCTGTAAATTGGCTGGGAACATACGATACTCTCTGCATAAGAGCTCCATTGCTGTTCAGGAGATATACTGCTCAAGCTATCAAAATGATGACAGTCTGCCAGTCCCCATAACAACTTGCCATTGGACATGGCAAGAGCTTGTGCATGTGTGTGTGAATTTACAATTACCAAAATGCTCTTCTCCCTTATAAGCAGAAAAGAAGCTCATGTATTAACTGTATTTATAATAGAACAAAAACAATTTCTCCCTCAAATCAATGCTTCTTCAATAACATTCCTAATGAAGTGAACAGCAGAAACTAAGCAATAGATGCACATACTAAAAAAAAAAAAAAAAAAAAGTTCAAAATAGGATCCCTTCACACCACAGCTCAAAACTCAAGTTTTGCTGAGCTCTAATAAAGCTTCAGCCTGAATTTTTCACACACTCCTCCAAAAGCTCTGTCTGGAACAGATACAGAAATTAAAATAGTGTCTCACAAGAAGATACATCCTGGTCTCATTCTAAGGTGTAACAACTGAACTAGCTGAACTCTTGAGAGTTTCCCATCTCAAGGTGCTTTGGGTAAACACTGAATAAAGGTGCAAAAATTGAAGCAGAACCTTATAGCCCGTCTAACACAGTTAAAAATTACTTTGCCATTGGTGTTTTAAACAAGGTAAGTGCTCGCCAGCATCATTACTAACCTTCATGAGACTTAGCTATAGTCCCACGCCAAAGACAGCAGGAACCACAGCCTGGAGTTCTTTTTCAAGGTACTCTTTCTAACCTTTGCAGTGGGGATGTGTCCAGGATTAAGTATTCCTCAGCCTGTTGGATATGCTCCTCTCTACTCTGCAAGGTCTCATTTCTGCTCATGTCTTACATCCATTGCTCAGGGGTGCTCACAGAAACCAGATCTAGAGACTGAGACTACATTTAAACTTAGCATGAGAAGAAAAATTCTTTTACTGTCTTGTCACTTTGTTTATCTGAAAAAAAACCCAGGTGAGACAAATCAATGGAGTAAAATTGCTTAGGAAGGAGCTGTATTTGCAGCTTTTGGTATAAATTTGGGTGACACTGCAGTCTCTCCTCATAGAGATGATTTTCTCTGTTATTGGAAGAATGGATTTTGCAGTGAGGTTATTGCCATAGAGCCCTTACTGCTCTCCTGGTCCCTTATATCCCAACCACATTAGGGAACCTTGAGCTGTCTTGTGTCACCACATAAGCCCTTCCTTGAGTCTTTGCAGGCAGTTTCTGAAGGGAACGCAAACTGTCTGTCAGGCAGCAACTTCCATCTGACCCAAACACAAACCAGGTATCAGCAATATTTCATTTCTGAGCTTTATTTTGCTAGTAATAGAAATTGTTTTAGTGGAGCTCAGGGCTCAGCACAACAAAGTTACTGACACTGAGATGATCAGCAAAATGAAAAATATTTTCTGACTGTGGACAGTATCACTTCATGTTTGTACTTCATATTTGTGCAATTTACATCTAGTCTGTGTCAGTTTGACACAGTAAGTCAGTATTTTGCAATATGCACAGTACTTGTAAAACTGTACAGCAAAATGTGCTCAAGATTTTTCAACTGACAAGTTGCACTAACATGCTAGAAAGAAAAGAAAATATAAATGACAATGTGAATTCATTTCCGCAACATCTGCCACACCTTTTAACTTTTACCAGTAACAGTCATAAATCATCAGGAAAGTAATGGAAAAACTGAACATAACAAGCATTTCATTCATTTCATCCAGAACTATGGATGGGAATATTTTTAAAAAGTATTTATGCAATTTAATCCAAATAACTTCCAGAGAAAACGGACATCTTCATTAGTAAATAAAGATGATGTTCGAGTAAAGCAAGTGAAATATAAATGCAAAATTACATAGCAATATGGGCTATTTTTCTGGGAGTTTCTTGTAGAACTCTTGTTCATTAATGTTAGTTTTCTTTCCTCTTCACCATATTATATTTGCTACTTATGTTGAAGTTTGGAAAAATTCTATAATTTCAAATATAAAATAAATAAAACAATAATTTAAAAATATGAAATTACTAGAATAGTCATTCTAACTACTACGTAAAATGAAAATTTAGACTGTATGGTTTACGAAAACATTAGAGAAGAAGTGGCTTATTAACAGAATTAATATCACACTGTTTTGAAGACTTAAGTTTAGAGTATATATTGGTTTATGGAAGGCGTTGTAATATGATCTTGTAGCTACATCTAGTTCTGACAGCAGTATTTTGAATAATTAATTATTCAAAGTCCCTAGAACTCAATTTAAATGATGCAGCAGATATATACAATGTGTGACATAAAGACATTTCATATTCTATAGGAAAGTTAAGAACACATCTAAGTTCCAAAATTCCTATTCTAAATTTTTAGATTTTCAGTATCCTTTTCCATTATGAAGTCAAAGTTTGACTTTCTTCACCTGATACGCATCAAACTAATAAATCAAGTTCAGGTTCCTACTCTCTTCAGAGCAGGCAGCCACACTATCCTTTGAGCTTTAGAGTAGGAAAAACTTCCCAAAATTATTAATATAGGAAAACTTCTAATAATTAGAATGACAATGTAAATTTCTATATTAGAAATTTTTCCACACTCCAAGTGGAAAGCACTTATTCTAGTTATAAGCAGAAGTCATCTTCTCAAGACCTAAATCACACTAAATTAAAATCATTGCAAGGATTCTAAATTACTTCTTAAGGCTTTAAATAACCATCTCTGTCTTAATTCAGTTTTTGACTAAATGAGATTCTGCTATTTCTATACTTTGGTTTAAAATCAGCAGGTTTTGTCTACAAGAAATATAGTTCCCTCTTGATAACCTTAATTGTAGGGTAGGGAGGCTTATATATTGTTACTTTCACAGTGGATCTTTGCTCACAAATGATGAATAGAGATTCAGCCAAAATTTAAACCGGAGAAGGAAAAAATTCTAAACACCTTCAAGCTACAGTGACTGCAGACATCAACTTGCTCTTCACAGGGCTTACACACCCCAGAATACCTCTCTTCCAATTGATTTTATTTTAGTAATTCCTACAAATGTAGATAAAACTGTAACAAAAAATTAGTTGCACGTGCCTTAGTGAATCATTACTTAAAGCAGAATACAATGCAAGCTTTCTGGATAACACTAGATTTAAAAAGTTGTAAACAATACTACTGGTTTTATTATGGCGTGATGCAGACATGCTTCAGTATATTACAGACTCTCAATTTTAAAATGTAAATGGTACAGGATATTGATAAACCAATTAGCACTGATGCAAAGCAAATTCCTCTTTTATCTCAATTACAACATGACAACTTAATAGGTCAAGACAGTCTAACATCTGAGACAAGGGCAATTCAATAAAACAACTGCATCTTGATATGGTAATTAAGAGGAAATGTGAATCCATTACATTGTCTTGTGTATGTGCGCACATGCAGGTGTTTTTTTAAATTTATGTAAGCATTTGATGCCCTCTTGCTGTTTTTATAGTGTACCAAATCCACATGAACACAGTTGAGTCCAGTTGATAAGTACCTACAGTATCTGTAGTTTTAGCTAGCAAATTTTAAGGATGCAACTGTGCAGATAAATAATTCATGAAAATCTCCTGAAAGATACACAATTGCAAGATAATGTCTTCAAACACAGGACTTCTCTGTCTATAAATTTGCAAATTATTTTGATCTGGCTACAAGAATTTATCAAGGGTTCAAATACCTTGATCCTGAACGTGTACTTGCATGCACTCAATTGGAAAATAAAACAAAATGACAAAGACCACAGCAAAATAAACACATCACCTTGATCCTGAACATGTACTTGCATGCACTCAATTGGAAAATAAAATGACAAAGACCACAGCAAAATAAATACATCATAATTAGAAAATAAAAATAATTTTGCTCAAATATGATGTCACTGGAAAGTTAGATGTAGCACATCTAGAAATATCTAGATGTAGCACTAGAAAATATATGATGTCACTGGAAAGTTAGATGTAGCACATCCTAGAAAAGAAATAGTATTGGCAAGAGTGTAGTAGAGTATACTACAGCTTTTTGACAAACTAGGAGTTTTGGCAATTAGGACAAAGTGCTCTCATAAAGTCAAAGAAAGGTAGATGTCCCGTTTTATACTTTCATCTTAATTTGATATACACACTGTAGAAGAAATTTCACTTTACAATAGACCTTGGAACAATTTAAGAAATAAACAAAGCCAATGAGAGCCATATGTGAGTAAAATATTCTGAATAGACTGTACATTAGCTTAGAATACAAACAAAAACTTACCTCTATATTAGCTCTGTTTATAATGCAAGACAAACACTATTGTACACTACACTACAGCAGAACAAATAAACTCTTAACTTCAGATGTAGAATGTAACAACCTATGCAGCCAATACAAGAGAATATTCCCATGCTGAAAACACCTCCTCCTAGTTAAATAATCCCTTCAGCCTGCTGTTCATGGCTCTGTAAGACAACTTTTGGCAAGAAGTTTACCTATTTCTTTTAATCATCGTCTCAGCAAAAGTCAACCATAATACATAAAAACTGTAATGGAAAAAATGTTTTTGTGGTGTTCAATCCACCACAAAAATCAAACCAACCTGATTCCAAGATTCATAGCCTCAGCAGTTCCAATCATACTGATGGCCAAGAGCATGTTGTTGCAGATCTTTGCAGCCTGAAAACACGTGAAACCATCAATTAGTTTATGCATTTTTATAGAACTAACCTACAGGAATCCACTAGGCCCAGGACAATTTGATCAAGTATGTTCTGGCAGCTTTCTTCTAGAGTAAACATAGATCTGGGATAGCACAAAGTTAATGAAAGTTGCTCTATGGCTCCTTCACAGATTAAAAAAATACCTTTCTTTCTTAGTGCTGCTCAGTAAGCATACATGACATGTGGGAACTCTTTGTTCTTCAGAACATCCAGTAAATCTAAATTCAGATGAAACAAAATCAAAATGTCTCTCCCCTAAGAAGTATAATCTCAACAAGCCAGAGTGGGGAAATACCAGTCAGATTCTCATAAGAAGTTACACAACATACTGGACAAAAGCGCCACGATGTTATTTATAAACACAAGGTTAGAGACAAACAAGAATGAAGATATATTATCAAGCATTTAGCTCTTGAGTAAAAGAGTAGGCACCATTAAATAAAAAGGCAGAAAAAGGAAAGACTGAGATAGCTATTAGCCCTTCAGAAAGCATTACCTGTCCGGTTCCAACCTCTCCACAGTAAACCACATTAGAACCCATGCATGTCAGCAACTCTTTGGCAGCATTAAATTCTTGTTCCACTCCACCAACCATGAAAGTAAGGTTTCCAGCTCGAGCAGCTCCAACACCTGAATCAAGATAACATTGGATTTAATAATACTATTAAAAAGCCTCAAAACTTAGGCAGTTTCTCTTACCAGTAAGGGTCTGATGATGCAAAATTAATACTTCACTTACAATGAACCTCTCAAATTCTATGTAAAGTAACCCTGCATTCCTAGTACTCAAAGGATCAGCAACCTAAATTCTGAAACATCTGATGGAGATAAAACCACCTTATCTTCCAGGCACACTAGCAGAAAAGTCCTAAGACTTGCATAAAATTGGCAGTCACTTTTTATAGTTTATACAAAGAAACAATTAAATTTTCTTGCAACTTCGCGCTCCACAAAATTTACGGTGTCTGAATTACTAAATAAAATTTCTCTTTTGTCAAACTACTCCTCACACACAACCATTAACAAACCTCTGCTCAAAGATAACTCTGCTTTTATCAGCCTTTCCAAACCTAGGCTAATTTTATCAATGTTTCCTGATTTTCACATGATTGAACAGCTAAAAGACACAAGCATATAAAACCAAGTCTTCTGAATTTCTGCAGTTTATGATGTTCTTAATCTGAAGCAAAAGTCTCCTTAATCCGAGAAGCTTTAAGTTAGTTCCCATGTAAACTTAATGTATTTACAATGACGCAGTTATTACGTAAAGACGATGTAAAAATTTTTCATACATATACACACACCAACACACTATTCACAGTTTTATTTCTGTAGTCTGTCCTGTCTTTAGTACAGTTCAGTAAACACACCACAGTTCTTTGAATATACAGTTCCCAAGCACAACATCGGCAAATTTTTCATGTGATATTTATTACCTCCACTCCATGAAATACTCTATTCCTTAAAAGAAGCCTAATTCTAATATGAATTACTCTTATATCCCTAACTTCCTCATCCCTGGTATTTAATGGGTATAACTGCTAGGAAAATTCGACCTAAACTGATGAACAGATCAGCTTCCTCACTAATTTTCACTCTGGCAAGAAGCATAGCCACAATAAATTTTCTGTGCTATGCATCAAACATTGGCTGGTTAGGGTGTACAGCTGCAGATAACAACTGACTTTCAAATTAAACATGCTCAATTAGGTACATTGCTCTGAAGTGCTGTTCCATAGCTAAGGAAGTGGACAGGTTTGGACTTTGTTCACAACATCAAGGATAGTTGCACTGCAGCTTTTCACTCTGAAGAATCTGTTGAATTTTTTTTTTTGCTTTTCAATAAAAATTTCAATTGATGCTCTCACTGTGTGCAACTGCTCTGTGTGGCTATGTCTACAAATGCCCCTTTCTGTATCTGGCAAGTGTTTATTTTTCCCATCCTGACTTTTAACATCTACTACCTTTTAAGTCACTGAAGAACTTCAAACAAATTTGACAGATCAGTCCCAAAAAGAGTAAATACCCACCAGTTATGCAAAACTAGGCAACAGTAAAGATGCTCCCAGTGATGACCTGCTCAGCCTATATTAGAACCTAGAATCACGGGATTTCTGGGGTTGGAAGTGACCTCTCAAGACCATTCAACCCCCCTGCTCAGGGAGGGCCAGCTGAGGCATGATGCCCCGGACCGTGTCCAGTCAGCCTTCAATCATCTCCAAGGATGGAGACTCCACAGCCTCCCTAGGTAACTTCCACTCTTTGCCTGCCCTCACAGTAAAAAAAGGTGTTTTCTTGTGCTTCAGGTGGAATTTCTCTACTTTTGATTTGTGCCTCCTGTTCTGTCACTGGGCACTACTGAGCAGAGTGTAGCTCCCTTACTTAAGTCTCTCCCATCAAGTATTTATACATATTATTAAGATCCCCCCGGCACCTTCCCTTCATGCTAAACAGTCTCAGCTCTCTCAGTCTCTCTTCATATGAAAGATGCTCCAGACCCTTTGCCATCTTCATGGCCCTTAGCTGGACTCACTCCAGTAAATCTGTGTCTTTACTGTGCTATTAAGTCCAGAACTGGAGCATGCAGAAGAACTCAGACCCACAGCTTTAACAAAACAATCGGTCTGTATACAGAACACTGCTGAGGTACTGAAATATGTACAGCAGTGGGGATCTTCCTGCCCAGGTTGAGAGACACCCAAGGATTTTCAGCCAATCCTTGATCTCACTTGAACAACTCCTCTCCAGGCAACTCACAGGAACTGGGCAAAGAGCAAAGCCCAAACTAGCTGGCACAAACAGGTCATTGTTGTCTTTTTGGCTACTAGTTCACTATGTACATGACCGCAAAGATTGCTACATTAATAAACACAATGATTTTCATTCCATTCCTTTAGCTATTTTTATTCAAACCACATAATGGCCTTTACCACTAATCCTGTGATCTGACCTGCAGCAAATTAAGTAGACAATTTAAGTCAAAGCTTACAAACAAAATCCAGTACTATCCATCATAGGTCAATAGCCTTGTATCTAGATTACAGACTGCTAAATAGCTTCAGAGATTCATTTATTAGAGCAAAATTAATGCTGACAATAGTTTTCAGCTGGTTAATCTTCTGACAGCTGCACTCTCTCACTTGTTCAAACACATTTCAAGAAGCAAAAATAAATTAGTTAAGTAGAAAAAAGAGACCAATTTGTTGTATAATGCAGAAGGCTTGGAAAATTCTTGTTTTAAAAACAAAAACCTATTTACTTCATGGTAGATTTTATCATCTAGGGTCCTTGCCAACTATCTGCTATTTTATCAGAACCAAACGAGCAATGCAGCAAATTTTTAAGACTGGCAATTAAAAAAAAACTTGGCATGGAGTCTAGGAGCACAAGAACTGTAACTTCAGCTAAAAATAGAAATAAAAAAAAAATCATTATACAAGAACGCACAGCCTTCTTTCACAATCACAGCTTCCATACCAACAACACAAGCCAGTTAAGTATTATCAGTTTTTAACACTAAAGAGAGCAGTGGAGATGCAGAGCAGCTAATGCATTTAAATATGCTAACTATTATTTTTCATATTTTGATTTTTTAAAAGAAGTTTTACCACCTAAGACAATGTTTTATGTACCACTACTGTGAGGGTCAAAAGTAGTTTAAAATCTATCTCTTCTTTCTAAAATACAAAAAATCTCTTCACATCCTTGGGGAATAGTTTTCAGAGAAACAGTATCTGTGAATAGCATGTGTTAAGATTTCCTCCTCTGCTGCAAAGCAAGACTGCTGGAGCCCATGGCTGCAGTCTTATACTTGGTTTCTCTAGGATGATAACCACAGCTGTATGCAGCATCCTGCGATGTCGTCACACCAGCAGATTCCACAGAGCAGATCAAGTCTGTAGGTCACAACAGCACCAGAGTTTGTCCCACAGATATAAACTGACAGGAAGAGGATTGCAGAAAAATATAAGAAATCTAGCTATTTGAGGGGATATGCAAGAAAATGACTCTGGGAAAAAATATGGTGAGAAGTTACAGAGTAGCACTACAGTACGGCATATCCACTTGGAGATGGGTTCCCACTTGTGTACTGGCATGTTTTGGATGAAGAGCTGCAAAACTAAGTTTTTTATCAAAAGAGGTACATAAAGAACTGCACTTCAAAGCATCCTGTCACATCTGGCTGTGATACTAGTGGGGTAAGTTCAATCCAGGCGCTTCTCATTTGATTGCCAATGGATGGCTCAGTGAACCTGCTACAGAGCAGTTCTTAAGTTCAACATGTTAGACGAAAATAGGAATGGAAACTTAGGAGCCCTCACATGACAACAGGAACTGGCTGCAGCTACCCTGGAACAGTCTGAAGATGACCTCAAGTTTTAGCATCCAGGCCAAGCAGCCTCGTTTGACAGACATGCTGCTCTTCCATATTCACTTTCCTGTGCTTATTTAAACAGTATTTCATGTTGCTGCAAAAAGCCTTGAAATTTGCCACTGATGTTTCCAGCTTCCAAAAAAGCCCCAAAAGGTCTTAGCTCTATAGCTACATCATTAAAACCCTTAGTTTCTATCAGTTTGCTTATTATTAAGAACACAGTTTGCTAGAAAAGAGATGTTAATGTAAAGGTGTTATATGAAAGTATCTGCTTTTGGTTTCAGCTTTATTACATTTCTGTAAGAACAGAGGGCAAATGAGTTAAAAAGAAGCGATATTGTAAGGCTATGCATTACAGCACCATCACAGTGGCAACGCTGAAAACAGCAACACTGCTGGAAAGACAATGCACCCAAGCATATCCCTGTGCCAACATATTTAAACCACTGTTGTGCTGCACCTGCAGATAAAAAAATTCATTGCTGACAAAGTTGAGACTGAAATGATATGAGCTGAGCTGTTTCAGAGTCTCTTAAGGACAAGTAAGAGATGAAGGCTGCAATATCAAGAAGCTTCAGCAAAAAATAATCTATTTTGTTGTTTTTCTATTCAACACTTAGCTGCAATTTTAACAACTAATTTTGTGATCTAAACAAGATTAAAAAAAAAACAACAAACAAACAAGAAGAACATTGCTAGAGTTTCAATCCTCTATCTTGTTTTACAATGTTGCACCTTCAAGCACAGGAGTTGAGGCTTTGCCTGTTCCACTTTGGGAAGTGCAAGGGAACACTGGTCTTTTATTCCGATTATTTTTTTTAAAAATGCAGTTTAAGTGACTGTAGCTGCCTCAAACAAGCAGGTTCTTGTCATGTTTGCTCTCTTTCACATAGGCTGAGCTTGAGAGGCTGCATCTGTGTACCTTGTGTAAGTATTTTTAAGGACTAAGCAGATTTTTTTAAGTACCTGCCAGCTCACACGAAATACTTTGTCTTTGCAACTCACGAAAAGTTAACCAAGATACACAAGGAAAGATTAACTGAAAAGGTTACTATTGTTTTGCTACATACATAAATCTAAAACCAATTAAAAGGCATGTAAAGGCAAAATCAGCTATAAATCCCTACTGGAAATAAAAGAATATTTAAAACTATACTATAAAATTTAAAATAACCATGAAAAGACTTGTTATTTTATAAAATATAAGTGGGGTATCAATGTTTTTTACCTGCTTCTTAGACAATGTCTGCCATCAATCTATTTGCAGGAAACAAGTAAATGGAACAGACTCAGAAAAAACCCCACAGCACACTGCCACTCCAAGGGCTTGTGCTTCTCCCCATTATAAAAATCAGCATCAAAGCTAGACCTATGAAGCTATTCTGCTGCCTTATAACTAAAACACAGTAAATCACTTAATTTGCTCAAAAGAACTTAAATGTTGTAACCAGTCTGCCATCAGCAGAGATAAAGAAGAGGACCGATGGGACCGGGCTGCAATGTGAGCCGTCTTTAAAATGCAATTGTTCTAATCATTTTCTACAGATGCAGCCTCACAAGGGGCTGCTGTCACAGGGACCATTTACGACTTGTTATGGTGTCTCTATTGTTTACCAGCGACATTCGCTAAAAAGGCGACAGCTGGGACAGAAAGCTGCTCCTCAACGAACAATATAATCCCGTGAAAGTAATCAACAAATTTAAGGGTGTTAATTAACTTTACACTTTATCATGTTCAATTAGTTGTCCTTTCTCGAAAAGATTGCCGTGCACAATCGGTTTAGAGCGTGCCATGTTTGATTTGTAAGTGATCACTGTTTCTGTTTCGAAGTCCATGTCAGATGTTCTCTTGGGTTTTGGTGACACAGATGAATGGCTCTGCACATGTTAGGGGGTGATCTGGTTTAACATAAACCAGCATAACATAACCCCTTGTTAACGTATCGCTGGCCTTTCCAAGCAGGCACAGAAACGCCCGTGCCCGCGGACGCACACAAACGTGCACAAAACCCTCGCGGCAGCACGACAGTCAACGAGCCCAAGTTTCGTTTTTGCTGAAACACAAAGACACAAATAAATGGGCAATTTTTCATCATTATATCTCAAAGCAAGACTTGTCTTTTAGGGGCACGCTTGGGATCATTTCTTCCCAGCAAGATCCCTAGTTCTGCTGCATTATGCACTAATGCACAAGCGCCTCCGTACATTTTACATAATGCACGCTGCCTTTTCTAATGGCAGCTGAGCAAATGCTGTGTAGATGCAGTAAGTTCTTCTGTATATAAAATTCTGTGGTTTGTACTGCCTTTATAATGCCGGGGATTCTAGAAGAAAGTTGAATTAATCTATTATTAAAATTTGCCATTTTCCCTTTACAGTACCATTCCTACTTGCTAACGGGACAAGGCAAAGCTCATGATGAAGCGACAACGTACTTGGAAGTGCCCCTTAATGAAAGTCATTGCTGTTTCCCTCTTCTGACAAATAGAGCTTTGCATCACCATACCTCATAAACTAGTGATTTTTGAGCCAAAATGGAAATGGAGGTTCAGGTCAGTGATTTCAAGATTTATACAACAAGCACTCAAATATTAATCCAGACAAAAGCATGCTTAAGGACGTAGAAACATCTCTCTTACAGCATAATCGAATTATAAAATTTGTGAGATTATGGCTGTACAGAGAAAAAAAACTAGTGGATTTTTATTCTGCAGCAACAGGCAAATTAAATGCACATGATCATCATTATTTAAGCAGTTACATTGTACATAAAAACAAACTGCAAAAAACCCGCCCACAAAACAAAACAAAATAAAAATGCAAAGAAAGCCCAATAGAAAAGTTGTTAACTCTGAAAGCTAGTAATGGACTAGGTTAAATATTTAAGAGGAAATTATAGGCTATATTAGAAATAGCTGAAACCACAAAACAAAGCAGTATAAAACATTAGTTTTCTGCTAGGAAGAAGATCTGCAGGGAAAAGGGAAGCGGTCGATAGATCCTTAAATTGGACGCAATAGCTGTTCTTCTATCCCAAGTTGGCAGCTGCTACATTTGCAGACCTAGTTCATTATTTACCCATAATGACCATCAAGCTCCAGTCAAAGTCAGATCACAACAACTGTCAGCAGCTCTTTTAATTAGCCTTGTTTGAATTCAGATAAATATCACAATGGCCCAGCTTCTGCTGAAAAAGCAACAAGAAGATTGCAAGGAATAAGCTACAAGCTGCCCTGACTTCCTAATAAACAGTATTGTGAAAAAGTCCAGAGAACCAAAGTTGTTGGTGGTTTTTTTTTTTTGATTAAGGAAGGGATGGTGATGTGCACATTATTATTTTTTCCTCACGTGATATTCATATTACTACTCACAATTCCTGTTTATAAGCAAATTTGTGCATCTCAAATGCCAACTCAAAACACTACTCCACAATCTGAAAGGTAAACTTGAAGAGATGGTTTACAGGTATTAATTAAATTTCTAACCTCTGTGAAATCATATGTTTTGGAAAACTGAATCAGAATTAAGGAATGCACATATTAACAGGATTATCCTCTCTCCTAATTTATCTCCTTCTGTTTGTTTATCCTCAGGGAACATAATCTTCTGTTGCATCAAGCCACTCTCATTCTCCCTGTGTCAGCAGCAGAATAATAATTCCCTCCTCCTCCTCCTCCACCCCCTCTCCCACAAGCACTGGCAAGAATGAAGACGAGTGGATCAGACTGTGTGCATCAGCATTAATGCTCCATGCAGCTATTTTCCTAGCAGTAGTAGACACTGAAAGAAAGATGCAAGAGAGGTGAGCAATATGCTACCTGTTCTGGGCAGCCCAGCATGAGAGGGCGTAATTAAACAGATTTTGCCTTCCAGAATAATATGAAGGTAGAAGATGCAGGCAGAGAAGATGCAGATGCTCTTAGAGACTGCTCTAAGAGCTTTTCTTCAGCATTCCACTTGCTGTCACAGTTGAGTCCCGATTTTGCTAGGTGCTAAAGACAAAGCCAGTTCCAAACTTTCCAGTCCCACATGCCAATCTGAGCAGCGCTGCTGTACATGCAAGTACACTTGGAGGCCTCAAGGAAAACATATTTAGGGATTTACAGGAATCATAAGGATACATGCATATAAACAATAGGTACCTACATTTGTTATAGTAGAAGAGGTTATCCCTTTTGGGAACAGAAAAAAATATGTAAACATAATCAGAAACGGAAGGTAGAAAGTAGTGGAAGAGGAAGGACAAATAACTGATTAAACAAAATGAGCAAAATGATCATGAGGTGCTTTATGTTTTTAAAAGAAGGCCTGAGTAGATTGGTATAGGGATTTGTACTTGAACTTGGCCAAGGATGGTGGAATAAAGAACTTCAATTTGTTTTAGATGTATTACAGAATGATGCCAAAACACAGAAAAGAATATGCCCTCTCAATAAATCATGCAAAAACTAGAAGCTGTTGTTGAGGCAGTTTAATATGAGAGGGATGCACGAGGAAAATTTTACGAGATGGTATTAAGTAGCAACTGATGCCTCCAAGGGATCAGCCAAAGAAAATAAGTTGCAAAAGGCAAAATGCACACAAAAGATACTTCAACTTTTTCAACAGAAATACAAGCTGAAAGGCCTGATGAAATTGTTCTGTCTGCAGCATTTTGTAAAAAGCACTACATTTAGTTCTAGTCATTGTAATGTCAAAGAGAAATATCAAAGCACCTGAAAAGTTAGCAAGTAAAAAGGTTAACAGCAGTGCAATAAGAAAGGAAATACATAATGATTGATCAACTTATCTGCTTATTTTTACCCAAAATATTGTATTAAAAACATTAAGAAACAGCAGTTCATGACAGTCATCTTTCCCATTCTCCACCTTTGACCCATACTCCACCACAGAATCATAGACAACAGAAACATCCTTTTGGTGTTGCTGGAGTACCAGATTTAGCTACTCCTTTACTCGTCACTAATATTTAGATGCATGGTCTAAATCTCACCTCCAGACCTATACAGAAATATGAAAACTTAACAACAACAGCTGCAGGCATCTACAGTTGTGGACAGCAAAACTACCTGCACAGAGCTCAGCACCGTTCAAAACAAGTACCCAATTTTTTATCTGAACATTAGCAAGAAGGCTGGACAGCTAGGGATGAACAGAAGGAACACATTCCACATATACAAGATCCCAAAATGTCAAAGCCGATTTCAGACAGTCCAAATGTAAAGTATCTGACACTGAGCTGTCTGATTAACTTGCTGGGTTCTGATCAAGCACAGCATCAAATACATGTGAAATCTTGAATACAAAAGAAACAAAGAAAATAGTCCTTCTTCAAAGAAAACAAATCTTGCCCAGCACTACTGCTTGAAATTCCGGTCCTTTAGAAGTCCAAAAATTAAACATGAACATGCATGCAGTTCCTCCACTACATGGGCCACTTGTTAACCCACCACACAACTAGAATTCAGTAGACCAATCTTGACCAATGAGGCTTCAAGTCCTAGAAATAAAAGTTTATCCCAATCACATACTGCAAAATCAAGAATAATTTTTGTCGAGTGTTAGAAAGAGGGAAGAGCTGCATTTCCAGTATCATCATAATCTCGCCTTCTTGAAAAGCTTCTACTCTATGCAGAAGATCAGCAACCAGAAAACAGACTGTTATGTGACTACAGAAGAAAAAACTCAAGGGGATAATTTATGATGTTCTCTTTGAAAAAAAGAAGGCAAAATCCCAGAAAAGCAATTCTTATATTCTTACAGTTAGTTGTTCTAACTCCAGTTCACAGACAATACCAAAATGAACATCAAGCCTCCAGAAGCTTAATGTTTGCATGGAATAACCAAAAGCCACAAACAGATCCAGCAATCCACCTTGTCATCACAGCTTTTCATCTCATCCATTTTGACTGAACAACATACATGCAAATGCATGACCAACAAAACCAGATGTGTGACCAGTGTTGCTGAGCTCTTTAAATCACAGGAAGCAGTCAGCTGTATGTCACCAGATTTGCAGATTTTGCTACTTGGGACTTGGATATCTCTGGAAAGTATAAAATACTTGCACATTCTACCTTTACTCCACAGCAAAATGCAACTATGTTTACACAGTTCTCTGGAATAGATACATAACAGATTAAGAAACACTTTCATTATAACAGCAAAACAAGAACCTTCAAGAAAAAATAAACCAGGGATATTTAAATTATTGGCAGTTTCTCCAGTATTAGTAAAACTCTAACAAGACATCAATCCTCTTCTACAAAGGCAAAATACTTGAAACACTTCAGTACTTTATGATTTTATCATATTACCTTCCTATAGGCCCCTAAAACCAAAAAAAGGCATATTTTTTTTTCTGAATAATGAAGGTGTTAGTTATCATATTACCTTCCTATAGGCCCCTAAAACCAAAAAAAAAGGCATATTTTTTTCCTGAATAATGAAGGTGTTAAGCACATCACTAAAAAAAGAAAAATATAATCACACTGAAATATGCATTTAAACTGCATTATTCAACAGGTATGGGTTCAAATGTTCTTAATAAAAGGTCTGCTTCTTAAAAAGCCAGCTGTAGAAGCAGGTAAATTTCTATTGATGCATTCATTAGTCCTTTCATGTCATATAAGAAAATTAAGACAATAAACACATAAAAATAAAACAAAAAGCATTTAAATGGAATGGATAACATAGCATATATGTTCTTAAGCATTTCTTGTTTATCTTAAAAAGCTGAAGATGTAGCAATGACATATGCCAATCCAAATCAATAGGGACATATTTACATACACAACATTTTAAAAAGTACCTAGTATTTAACAGAAGGAATCTAACAAAATTATAAAATAAAATAGAAATGTATAGCCAGAAAGAAGTGTCAGACAGGTAATTTAAAAATAAATCAGTCTCCAGTATTTTCTCCTGGAGGGCTGCTCAGCTGAAAGTTTTAATTTTACCTGTTTTGGGTACAGTCTGTGAGAGGACAACTGACAGAGGTTTACCAAATGAAACTGGAAAGAAATGCATAAATAATAGTAGTGAAGATTGCATCAAACATTTTTGAATGAACTTTTGAACTCTGTCCCTTCAAGTGTCATCGGTGGTATGAGACCAAGATTTTTTCTGACAATCTGAACCATCATGAGAGTGCATTGCTTCAGATACCTCTATGCCTTCTTTAAGCACTTTGGCATTGAATCTTGCCTCTGGATACAGTCAACAGCCCACACAGTCTTATCTTTCAGCTTCTCCTCTAAAATACATGCTATTTCAAAGCATGCCTAACTATTACCTACAAAGTAACAAATCACTTTCTGCTCCCTAATTTCAGCATAGTCAAAGTTAATTCTCAAAGCTTTAAGGCACTGAAAGGCAAAGCAGTACAATAACTCAAGATTACAACAACTGCTAGAAAAACAGCCTAAATTGGAAAGATTCCATTTAAAGATTCCCTTTGTTTCAAGGCCTTTCCCAGTTCTATTTCCTGTTCAGGGATCCTCTACACATAATTCTATTATTACCTCTCTTGCAAAACAGAGAGCACATCTCTTTCAAAGAACTAGATTTAGCATTGCCCTCCAGCCTAAAATGCAATGTACTTTTCAGTGTTCTCAAATGTATCTGATGCCACTTATACAATGGGTTCAAACCCTTGTAATTTAATTAAAAGTCATATTTCTTTATGTATGAACTAATTCTAAATTTAATACGGAAATATTTTTAAGAAGAGATACTATTTTTATTATTACTTTTATTGTTTCAGGATGAGCCAATATGCAATCATATGGTTTAAATTTACAAATGTCTACATGCTCCAAATGCTGTACTTTCACAAAACAAAACACATTTTCATATTTAACTGTGCTGAATGACAACTTAAGGAGAACCACTATAATACTTGTGTATCTCCTTTTTCTGTACTACCTGTAAGTATTCCAACACTGCAACTTAGGCAATTTTGCACAAAACAAATTGAACTTTTTTTTTTGTAATGTAAAGGTATTGAAAGTCAGTACTTGGCCTGGCTCTCTATTTAAAAAACAAGAAAAGAAAAAGATTGTATTTTGCCAACGAACAGAATCAAGAGGGTAACAAAGTTAATTATTTCTCATAATCAGTAATTATGATTAGATAAGAGACTCTTTGGTAATGAACTGCTCTAATGATGGAGGACCTCCATCCTAAGAAATATAATAGTACATTAACATAACTGTGTATGCAAAGTACATAGAACTGCTGCCACAGTTAACTTGTCATTGAATGATTAAATAGGAATTCATAATTAGAAAAATCCACAGCGTAATTTATTGGCCTTCTCGACAGTTCTGGTTCATTAGAAGTTGATTACCAAATAGTGACCTCTAGCGGCCTACAGCTTTTTCATGTTATCCCGGTTCTCTCGGCAGTTTTAGCAGCTATTGAACCTTAAGAAACAAAAAAAAGCAAAACTCCACAATTTCTCAGTTTTAAAGTTAATGCTGAGGCTAACATGGTCCTCATGTTAATTAATATTTATATACTGATTATACTGATTAAACATGCCTTCTACTAAGAATATATCATATATTAAAATAAAACACTTTTCTAGTGTCAATTACGATGACCTTGAGAAGCTCTCACTTCAGGCCAGCCTGTGTATATCTTAAGGTGAAGTACCTCTAAGTGTTGCCTTTGAATAACAGTCAGTTTTGTACTAAAACAAATTACACTAACTCAGCTGGAGGAGGCAGAGGACAGGGAGAGAGAAAACTCTACAGTTCTCTGCTCCAGGTAGGAGAAAAAAACCCAACATTTCTTATTATTTCCTGGACACGTGTCTTGCAATACTCTTTACTCAAATTTAATTTAAGAAAAATGCAGCTTAAAAGTCAGTAAGATTTGCATTTACCTACAAAATCTTTTAAGCACTAGGGTGGAATTTTCCCTCATTCAAATTAGTTAATCCACTGCTAAGCTGTTTAGATGGTGTTCTATTTTAAAATTTTCCATTATGATAGAAACACTCTTTTTTGAACTAGGACAGTATCTAATTTTTATTTTAAGTATGAATGTTTCTAACAGGAAGTAGCACATCTGAAACTAATATAGAAGCCCCTGAAACACAGTATTAAATAAAAATTCATACTCAATGAATACAAGCAACTTGAATTTCCATTGTTTTAATTTTCCATCTTGCTTTTTTTCCCACACTAACACTGTAGAAATGATGCATATGTATTTTTCTTCACTTTGCCTAAAAAAATTATCCCCCATTTTTGGACAGAAGATAGAAAATAAACGGCACAATCCTGTTTCATACATAAACAAATTTTTCAGAGAAATCTATTCCAGTCTCCCAAATGGGGAGATGTCCATCATCCTTGTATGCTGGAAAGAGCTTTAACAATTGCTATAAACAGGGAAATGGATAGCTGCAGGACAGAGATCCCCACCCTGATTTCTGTGTGTGTGTGTGTGCAGATGTGTGCAGGCACACACACAGGACTCTAGCTGTTTGTGGCGATGATTTAATATAGTGACTGGATAATGAGCTGTGCTCCCTGCAGCAAGTGAATCACCATTTAATGCTATTATCAACAGTTCATGACCCACCGGCATGAAATGTCAACCTGATTAATCTGAACACTGCTGACCTCAGAGAGGAAAAGCTACCTTATTGTCAGAATTTAATATATAATAAAACCATACACAGAATATAAATACCTTATCAAGCAAGGCCATTAGCAGCAAATCTACTTTATTTTGCTCTACTGTTTCTTTTAAACTTGCTTGGGCATACATTAAAAAAAAAAAAAGGAAATAAATACTTTTGCCTAGTCAAGCAGGAAGCAATCCATTAGGACTTATTATTTTGATATACAGTGAAACATTTCAAAATGGCTGTCCAAATACAAACCCCATGTTGATACAAATACGAAAAAAAATTAGCATATGCTATTGTAGGGCTTGCTACTGTCAATTCATATCAGGAAATGATCAGAAATTGTTCTTGCTTTTCTAAGGTCACTGAGGCAATAAAAATACTGATTTGTAAATAGGAAACAGCTTGTGTGAGTGATGTTGCATAGGTCACATAAAAAAGCTACCTTAGCTTTGTAAACTGAATACACTTCAAGAAAATTAGAAACTTGTGCCAGTTACGTTCATGATTATAAGGACAACCTCCCCATTTTTTAAATTTTACAGCAAAGACTTTTTCTTTTGTAATTCAGTACCATGATAGAGCCCTACTCAACACAATTTTAATAATATTTTTCTGTTCCATTTGGAGAATAAACCAGGGAAACAAGAAAAAAATACATGTTTTACCAGTCACAATGAGCTTAGTACAATCTTGCTATATATTCTCCATATGTCTTTTAAATTTAAGTTGGCTAGGAGCCTTATTAAAAGATGCAAAACTTTTTAGACAGCTTTTCAGGATTCTCTACATAACAGTAGATAAATAACCCAGACTGAAGCTAGGAGGACTACATGGCATTTATCTGTCAAGTTATATTAACTGACACAAGCATAGTAACTACTATGATTTATTGTTAAAACATAGTACTGTTACTTTTAAAATGAAACCTACAATGGTTTCACCTCTCATTTTTTATCGTTGTCACCTGGTACTGAAAGAGCTAAGGGATTTTCAGGACAAGGGACTGGAAGAAAACTGAGTGAAATCCCCAAAACTGCCCACATATGAATGGAATGACCGTGGGTGGGACAAGAATGAACACTCCAAGTATTGACTTAAAACCACCAGCAGCCAAGGAAAGAGGAACACGTCAAACTGACTTGACTAAAACTTGGACAAAGCCCTGATGTCTGAATTCCCAGTTGAGAGCTCTGCTGGAAATGTAAAGAAGGAATAAAGGAATTCTGGACACTTAAGCAGGAAAGTAATTCATGCTGCCAGCACAGACACATGTTTAAGCTTTGCTTTTCCATTCAGAAACCAAACAGTTCTTGTGTGCCAGTTGACTAGTAAGTGTTGGCCTGTTTTGCAAGGGCTGTCCTGTGTAGCTGCAAGTACTGCTGGCTGCAGTGAGCCCGAAGGGGCAACATCTGACAGCCATTAAAACCTCCTCTGCACCACTCCTCCAAACGTCGAGGCAAAGAGGGGTTTGCCATACAGTAGCACAGCCACAGTGCTCACCCTCAGCAACTCCAGACACAGCAATAAGAAGAGTTAACACAGAGGGGCTCTTATTTAGATCTCCATCAAGCACAAATTGTAAACCTGCTAGGATGTCAAAAATATTTTCTATCTCCTGCAACTAATGACCACCTTCACAATCATGCTGCTCTCTTGGTCCACTGCAGATTAGCTCTCACATTTTGCATTTTCTGCTCTCACAAAGCCTGCAGCCCTGCCCTGCTACACAAACTGCTTTGCCTCTGTGATTCCTCACTGTACACTCATTCTGTGAGCCTTCTTAAGAGACTCTGTGCCATACACATTTTTGTTCTGTTTGAACAAACCCCATTCCATCCCTTTTACCTTGTGCAGAAGAACAGGAACAAGGAATTGGGAAGTTGTTCTTCTCCTTTCTAAAGAGCTCCTTGACACAACCAAAGCCCAGAAACTGAGCAGTCCCTTCAGACTAAGGTGACAACCCTCCACAGTCCTGACTTTGCTCAGTAGGTGCTACAAGTCACATCAAGTTGGTGGTTCTGCACCAAACATGGTATCAAATACACAACCTGCATTAAATAACAGTTTACCCAGAATTCCCATGGTGGACAGACACACTGCCAAACCATCTCACAAATATTTTGAAGGTGGTGGTGGCTTCCTATAACACTAGCAACATAAAATTCACTGATGAACTTGGAGAAAAAAGGGACCTGCCGCTCTTGCCTAAAGGCAGGTAGATGACAAACAAATAAACATAACTTTCCAAACTGTGTAGTTCAGTCTACTCTATTTTCCTGCTATGTTAGTTTGGCTTTCACTCTTCCTCACCAGATGAAATTCAACCATTGTAAATTCAGTAAAATTGCAGGTATCAACTCTAGAGTAGAGGTGTAGTAGTCAAGGAAAGATATAACTAGGGTTTACAGGGGGGAGTGATAAGGATGAAGGACAGAAACTGCATCCTGTCTGGGAATATTGTTGAAAGGAAGAACCAAAAATTAAGTAGAGAAGCTACATCATTAATTCAATGGAAGGACAGAAGCAGGCACCCTTAAGGGCAAACAATTTTCTCATCTTGAATCACACTGATTTTGTATTTTCAAATTTTTTTATTTAGAAAAATTAGATTGCATTAGAAATGCACTGAGTCATATGCTCTGAAGAGATGGAATTATGGTTAATACTGAAGAAAGAAGACAAAGACTATTCCAAACCCACTCATGTACAAGTATTCCCTAAAATATTTCAGCATGCATATAACTGGTTCAATAGATTCAGACTAGTTTTTCCTCCTCACTCACAAAAAAATAATGAAGAAGCAAGGACATGGAATAAAAAAAGTAATTTGGCTTGCTTTTTACTGGGTTTATAGCTACCTATAAAATGCACAAGATCATTCTGAAATGTTAGCAAAAGATAAAACAGTGGCTAGAATAATTTTTAAAAGTATGCTTTTAAAAGCTCTTAAATGAAAAAAAAATTACCTTCACAGGGAGATAACATTACAGTTTCAAATTAACTTTTTAAGTACACAGAAATGTAGATGAAGAAAGAAGAGCACTTCCTTGACATAAACACAGAAAATAAGGTTTTTAAGAGGTTATTTTGCAATCTTTCTGTGCTAACTCTAGTTTTAAAATAGGTAATTAGGATGCATTACTTTTCTTTGTTCCCAAATGTAACTCAGGCATCAGTCTGGGCTTTTAGTCATAAAGAATGACAAGAAAACTGGGAAAGATAAATGAACTACAGCAATTTATTTCAGAATACAGACTTAATTCTAATGAACAGTCTCCAGCACCAAAGTTCTTCTAATTTTTGGATTTTGCCTCTTCCCTTAGATTAATGGGGAAATCATGTATCCAAAGTATGTCTCTGGCTCCTTCTGTGTCCATTATTCTTCAACATGCTACAGTTCTGGGGGGACTTCAGTAAGGAAATTAGAGAAAAAGTATCAGGTCAGTATTTGGTACAAATTTCTTTGGCTACATGTTCAGAGTATCAGCAGGAAGTCATTCTGTGCTTTCTGTAGTGAGAAACCTCAAAAAAGCAGCTTTGATGACACCTGGATCTCCCTTTTCCTGGAGAGCAGGGTAATGAATGAAGAGTGGAGATAGTTGTTTCTTTATGTAATTTCAGATAACTGTTCCAAATTAGAATTTAATATTCAGAATTACATAAAAATTAAACTTCTGAACCAGCTTCTGAGCAACTGGCATAAAAGTAAAGCCTCTACACCAGAAATCACTAAAATTGGCACAGACTACACACCAACAGTAATCAGATCTGCTAAACACAGCCTAACATCGCGCTCTTTATCAGGGAAGGTAATCATACCTGCTACAACATCTGAAATACCAGCTCCTTAATCACTTTTGGCTAAACATATAAGGTGCACTTTGGCATTGCAACAATTCATTTTGCTGTGTGAAGAGTACAGTTTTTGAGACTACATTCCTTGTCTCCGCATAGTCCCTACATATATGTATCTAGTACAACTGCCTGCTTTCTTTGTGTGAAATACACACACACACACACACACAAAAAAAAAAGAAAAAAAAAAGAAAGATATATAATTTACTCTTAAAAAGGCTATTTTCCATCTTGTGTCAAGGGTTAGCTAGTAAAATGATCATGAAAGCATCTCCAAAGGTTGCCAAATCTCTCATTTTGAGGTAGCTGCTCAGTGTTTTGATTAGAGATTTGCACTATTGAGTCAGGAGAAAATAGTCTATTAATGGTATTTCTTAGTAATATTATCTTTAAATTCATGAAAAAAACCCATTAAATCACAAGTTGATGTCCTAAAAAGGACATTTCTGGCATCAGATAAAAGTGCATTCAAAAGGTTTCTTCTTATTTATATTATGGACTTACAGGGATTATATACACATCGGACTTCAAGTACAATACCCAAAAACAATACATGTAACAAAAACTCAGGGGTGGTAAAGGAAGACAGTTTTGTTGAGTATGTTCTCTACATGCCTTTTTTTTTTAATCTGAGGGATACAAACCAATGATTTTCTCATTCACCACTGCTGTTTGAACAGAAATGCTTTGAGGTTCCCATTCTACAAGCCAAATCTTGCGAGGTTTATGTTGCAGCATCACAGGATTCAAGAAAATTTATAACCTGTTATTTCAGCCTTCACTGATGAACTGATATAAAAATTAATTAAAAGGTTTAATGGCATTATTCCACTTCTTTCAAAGTAGAACTTTCTCTAAAATACTTACTGCATGCTAAGCATTTTTTACAGTCGACAAGAAAAAATACAAGTAAAAATGTCGAAAGCCTATAAAACAATCAGAGTGGTCTTTATTTTCACAATTTCTCTTACTCATTTTCCATTCATACAGAGCTCTTTTCAAAAAAGAAGCCTTTCTGGACAGTGTCTGATGTGGTATCAAAATGCTCTTGATTAAAAAACTAAACATACTTGTCCCTCCAAACTGTCAAGCTTTTGTTCTAAATTTAACAATAACCTGTCCCTCCAAACTGTCAAGCTTTTGTTCTTATTTTAACAATCTCATCTACCTCTCCTTGAGACAAAAGGGAACTTATGCATCCTGTAGAAGTTGGATGAAACAGATATATTACAACAGGACACTATACAGTTGATTCCAGACAGTGCCATAGGGGCACCAGCCTGCTAAAACTGGAGTGCAGTAGTTCAGGTGGGAATACGTGTCTGTTTACAGAGAAATGGATCCAGCATTAAACAGTGTGCTAGAGTGGACTCACAGACTGGATGAATGGGATGTCTCGTGAGGCTATTTCACACTGCACTCACCAACAGAGTCCTCTGTGCACAAGGAAGTCCCTTCTTCTACCAACTAATCAGAAGTGAATTGGGTACAACATCCCCCTTCATCAAAAGAAGACTTCAGCCATACTAAAGCCAGGGTGCAGAAGTCCAGGCAGAAAATCCCAGCCCCCCTGCAGAGGCATGAACCATTAAATTAGATGAGTCTTCCAGGGGTAGGAGAACCTTCAAATTATTGAGTAGGGAGGTAAGAGACTGCAGCCAGGTTGCCATGACTTCAGAGTGGCAAAGGCACTCAAGCTTTCAGAAGTCAAAAGTAAGAACTAGATAAAGTTTGTGATAAGGGTGATAAGTGACAGGAATAATAGAGTGAATAAGACAGAAATCTGATAGCAGAACTTAAACTGGAAGAGAACAGGTTTAGATTGGATATTAGGAAGATACTGTTTACAGTGAAGGTGGTGAGGCAGTGGCACAGCTTACCCTGTAAAGGTACTCCCTTTTCAGGGTAAAGGGTGGACTCTCCATGCCTGGAAATATTTAAGGCCAGGTTCGATGGGGCTTTGAGCAACCTGGTCTAGTGAAAGGTCTTCCTACCTATGCCAGGCTGCTGGAACTAGGTGATCTTTAAGGTCCCTTCCAGCCTGACCCGTTCTGTAATTCTGTAATTATCCTGTAATGGACTGGTTGGGTTTACAAATGCTGAATGCTACTTGTTAGGAAGAAACAAAACAAAGTTAGAAGGATGGGTCTGATGTTCAGCTTTGACATCAAATTTTTCAGAAAAAATGTAAAATTAGGGCTACTGACTTGCAAGTGGACCAGTTGCAACTAGATGATCTTTAAGGTCCTTCCAGTCCAAACCATTCCATGACTATGATTCTGTGACTGGACAGAAGTCCATGGATGACTATGATGCCTTGAGAGGCTGAATCTGGTACAGAGATTAGACAGAGCTAAGAGAATGAAGTAGGTATTTATTGAAAGGCCTTAAAAGATTCACCTTGGGCAGTACAAGAGCCTGGCCAGGGCTTCACCCAAGATGGATCCCCCAAGATGGACTGGTCACAAAATGGATGACCAGTCACAAGGTTTCACACTTTTATAAGTTTCTGGTCCATTTGCATGTTGGGGTTAATTGTCCAATTACAGCTTCAGATTATGAAGTCCCATCCTGCTTGTTTTCTCTTTAGTCCACCGTTGTTTATGCTTTTTGGGCCTGAAACTTGTAATGGTTGTCCATGGTCTCAAGCTGGAAAAGGATGGTCTTGTGTACCTACTCGGTGAAGGGAGCTTACTAACACTTAATATGAAGCTCAGAGCTACACACCAAGGCAGTACAGAATCAAAAAATATGAAAGCTAAAACTTAAGGCATCAACTAACCACACGAACAACCCAGAAACTGACACTGGAAGAACAGTACTAAACACGTCTCTCCTCCAGCCTTCCCAAAATTATTAACTTGGTGATATCCTTTAGAAATTAGGATGGCTAGGGGTACCATATCCAACAAAAAACCAACTTTTAGTTCCTTCAGTTTGGTGGGGTTCTGCAGATATTAAAAAAAAAAAAAAGAATGTTCAAATCAGTAGTCTGTATGTTAGACAGCAGGCACCTACTTGTTCAGTCACCTTGTAAACAGGGCAAAAAACACCACGGAATACAGAAACAATAAGTGGATGAGAATATGTAACTCTCATTAGTAGTTTTTTTTTTACTGTCTTGGGAGTGGAACAACCTGAATTCTAAACTCCTGGGGAACAGGAACTTTCCCAAGTTTGCAAGGGCAGACAGAGTTTAAATCCAACAGCTCAATGCTTAGTGGCTGGGGCTCAGGGATGTTAGGACCAAGCAACTTGGACTGCAGCAGAAAGAGATTTAATTTTTTGCATCGCTTGCGGGTTGAAAAAGGACAAGATTTCTAGTGTTACGGATATTATTTTCCTACCCCACAGAATATTTATGCACACTAACCAATTAAAACAGTTGTTGCCTGCATTGTTTCTAATGCCTTCCTTTACAGTGTATTTCCATAAACTGCTCTGTTTAAGCAAACTGCTAAATCTAAAATACAGTAATATCAGTATCCTTGGAAGGGACACAGGAACAAAAGCTTTAGTATTTTCTCTTGTAAAAGTAATAAGCACATAAAATGTATTTCTGTTACTGACTGGGCATGCTTGCTTAGATGCAGAAATATTGGTATTGAAACTAAACATGTAGAAACAAACACCAAATAATAGATTTCCAAACAAAATACTGGAGAACAGGTTAGTCCTGTCCTTGTTAAAGGATGGAAAAAGCTTTCAGAAGGTTCACTCTCAGCGGTAAAGCAGCAGCTATTTAACAGAAGCAGGTTTCTGAAGCATCTTAACAACTCTCACTGGTGACTTGTTACATCTTACCACTGGTCCCTGCAGGTCCTGTACCCTGACAGGCAGAATGAAAAGATTCTCTAACGGGGCCACTGGCTGTCAGAAGCCACCAGCTGGCCTGCCAGGGCTTTGCAATTGCAGAGGCCAGCTGACAGTCTGGGTGTTGCTGACCATGCTGAGAAACGTGCCACCCAGCTGCTGTGTGGTCACGTCCATCTGGAGATCTCCAGCCAGACAAATCTCTGGGCCTGTCAGATCTCTTCAGCAAGCCTTGTTATGCAAATTCAATTACTCAAGTGTGCCCTATTACTGCTGGCTAACTGCTCCTAGAACCAATCTCACACTGACAGTCAGCTCACATTTCTACTCACCAAAAGTACCTCATTTATTCTTGCTCAACTATTCCCTTGTATCATTAAGGCAGAACAGACAGAGTCCATAGTACTGTAACCTCTCTGCAGTGGGTTACTATTCCTTGCAAAAAGCTTAGAGAGAAATTAATTTAAAAACACACAGCATCTAATCAAACATGAGTTAAAGCCACACTACCTACATAATTTACCACTAGAAATGGGAATTATAAAATTTTGACAGAATGCTAGATCATCTAACTAGTATTTTGAAATGCAAACAAACATGACACAGAATATTCAAGAAAGCAGTGAATTGCAACTGAGGTATTTGCTTTAACACAGGAGTACAGGTAACAAAAAGCAAGATTTCTCATTTAAATTATCATGCTGGTGTTCAGACTTGTTCAAGTAGCAGGCCTGCTGTAGCAATAACTACCTGCTTCTCTCACATATTTATTTACTGAATTTAATTCAGATGTAATTCAGAGCTATTGGCAGTTTCCCCTGACGCAGAGATACGGAAGATTTTACTTAGAGAAGTCATCATGTAAGCACAAAGACGTAAACTAGGAAAGTTTGGTGAAGATTTAGGAACAAAGAGTTAAGCATCATATTGTTGATTTGTTCAGCATATACGTCAAAATTTCTGCTCAAAATATCATTGTGAAATTGCATGCCTTCATTCTGAAAAGTTATTCAAAAGCTGACATAAGAAATATCAGCAGACAAAAAAAACACTGCTAGCTAGAACAAACTGGTGTAAGTCTTGTATCTAGCATTTAAGAAAATATATTTCTACTTCTCAAATGGAAATACTTTTAGTGAAGAAGAATACTGGACATATTTTCTAAACTAAAGAATGCACCTATAGTGAGTACAAAGCTACAGCACAGTCCCCCAGGTAGATCAATATTTAGTGTGTTTTGTAACCAATTCAGGTCTTAGGTCAGATGAAAACAAATCAAGCCACATCTAACGAACCTATTTCTCTTTCCCCTCATAGGAACGAAGTCACTTTTTAAAGTGTTGATTCATCTTTTCAACAGTGAGTTTTGGTAAAGAGAGGAGGAGAGGGGGGAGATCTACTTCAAAAACTTATCATTTATCCTAAAAGGTTTTCTCTTCCAAAATGACTGCTAAACAAATTTATAAAATATCAGTGTTGGAAGGTTGTGGGGAAAAATACTAGATGCAGTCGTAAGACAATGACTTGATGAATGTCCAGGAATCTAAGCTTTTGTGAAGGAAGGTGTGAGTCAAACTTTGGGACAAAGTGGAAAAATGGCACAGCACATTGTGCTGGCAGAACACTTGGCATGAGTGAGAGAGATGGGAAGAGATATATTCAAGAGAGAGGCATTGCTGCGTTAAATTCTGGAAGAGGAGGAGAGGCAATGCAGTCTGAGATCAGAAACCAGGAAAAGGATTCCAGGAACACATTTACAGCAGACTGCAAAAAATGAAGACTTAGGTGAAAGAAAACAGCAGAGAGATAAAGATCATGAGACGCCAAGGAGAAATTAAAATACGCAATTTGCCAAAGCCTGAGATAACTGGGTCATGGATCATGATCATGCCAATACTATGGGAACATTCTCAAACAATTTTAAGTGAAACATCTGTAGTAGAACAGACTACGTCTGTAGAACAGACTTAATTTCTTGGAAAAGAGGAACAAAAGTCAAATATGATAGTAGGACTGGAGGATGAAAGGGAAAATTGATAGTGATAGGGAAAGACACAGTTGACTACACTGCACAACAGCAAAACTGTTGTAATTTGTGAATTGGTGGGAGGGAGATGGAAAGACGTTTATGTAAAACAGAGCATGTGATTAAGAAAATAAGCTACATGAAAGTACATTAGAAAATGGATATTGAAATTCATAACAACAATGTTACAAACAGAAAAAGTAATTTTAAAACAGCCTCATGTTTATTTTTCAATTTTTATAAAGGTACACAAATCCAATTAAGCAAGGTAACTTAAGCTAAAACTTAACAGCTTACAGAAGGATCCTAACAAATGGTATGAATAGCCTCAAAGAAGTCAAAAAAATAACCAGTCCAAAAGAATTTTTTTTGTTGAGTTGGGCAGGGATAGATAGGAAAAAGAGCAAAAGAAAACTACACTGAAAATGCACACTATTGGCACATCTGGTTTTGCTTTAGAAACATGGATTTTGAATGAGCTTTAAGAGTCTCACTCCTAATGAAGCCAGAGATATTCTTGTGAAAATCAACGGAGAATGTGCATGGAACTCACATTTCTCTCCCCAACCTCTCATTCTTAAGAAGATGGCGCAAAAAAGTATTTTCTAATAAATGGGAAGTCTTGAGAGAATATAAAATCTCAAACGAGTTTCATTCTACCTCCTATCTACAAAAAACATAGTATCCCTATGCAAGGCTAAATTTGCACTCTTGGAAAGTTCTGTTTCCTTGAAGCAACCCTGAGCTACACTTTCCAAACAAAATAATACAGAGACAGTTCTGATGACACCACCCTCAGACTACTGGTATCTGAGAAAACACATAAAGTTTGCTACAAACTGTCTCAAACAATAGTGCAATTGTTGTTGTCAGACTCGACAACAATAGACTCAGGCTACTCTTCTCTATTTATGTGACATTAACATTTATTTATTTATTACAAACCAAGATACAACTACATAAATGGAAGTTAAAGAAGCAATACTGTCCCTTGTTCCACTGGCAAAAAAAAGACATGAACAAGTAGTCTAAAGACAGGTATTGCAATAAAATGGAGACAATCTGATGTCAGCTAACTCTGTCATTTGAGATATGCTTTCAAGATGATAGGATTTCACCACTTGGTATTATCCAGTACTGATCCACCCTAACCACATCAAACAGTAATTTCACTTTCTTTATTGCTTAGCTGCAGGATTGCCATCCAAGATCCTAATAGTTCTCTTTCTTGCTAAGAAAAAGAATATAGTTACTTCCCACCAAGAAAATTAACACAAGTAGACACTGGAGAAATAGCTCCTTTTGTCGATTCTTTTATCCAAGTATCTTGATCCCTTCCGGAAGTAAGACAGGTGAATGCACCGACATTTGTACACCAAGCTATAAAACCATGGTGGTTTCCTTTCAAAAACGCCAAAGAAATTTGAAAGTCTGTTCATGCAATTCTCACAGAAAGTTTTTTTCCTGTCTTATTCAGGATTCTGAACTGATGTTTTGTATCACCTTTGAAAATGACATGGTTCTCATTAAAACTGATTGACCAACTTAGTCTCACCTACATATACATTCAAAATTTCCAGAGTCAAGAAGAGTCAAGCAGTTCCGTTTTTCAACCTGAAACGCTGAAATACTACATGAAAATTATTTATTCTTAACCTCTGTCATTTCCTAGGTGCCTGGTGCAGTGATGTATGAAAATGCACATGCCTCCTAAATTTTTATTTAATTGTGTCTAATGAAGCTGTGGGTGTTCTCAGTACATGCATATATCGACTTAATTCTTTAATTTAATCCTAAAAAGCTTCTGACTTAAATAATAAATCAATGCATTTATTTAACAGATTAATACTATATTACATTAGAAGAAACCTGGGTGTTAGTTTTTAGCTTGTTGCCTTAGAATTTAGTTGAATATCCCTTTACCATCACACCTTGAGAAAAGCCAAATATGATGCCAGTGTATTTTCCACTAGTATCTAATTTCAGAGATTAATTTTAAAAAGGAAACTGTTTACTGTTTTTCAAATTCCATTTCAACAGTTTGAAAGTCTCCCCATTTTAGCTGCATCCTTGTGAAAGCAGTAAAACTAGAATACGTTAACCATAAATCTGTGTGCCAAGTCATTTATTTCTACACTGGATTTACAATTTGGTATTATTTTTTCAGAGCTGCTTCTCATAAACTTTAACATTTATTTATTTTGTAAGCTGATCCATATTAAATAGAAGCTCTCACTAATTAGCATACAAGGATATACAGGGAGTGGGTGAAAAAAAAAGGAAATGTCTGAAGTGCATTCAGCTAATTCAAAATCAGGCAGCAACGAGGAATTAATCAAGTGTTTTTTCCTTAGTGAGTATCACTTTATATTTATCAACACTGAACTGTATTTGACTCCACATTGCTTAATCATGCATCTTGATTTGTTGCCTTACAATTAAATTGAATGTACTTTTGCCATCATATCCCAAGAAAAGCCAATGTATTATGGTATTTTCTACTCTCAATTGACCAAAATAATTATTAAGAACCAGTAAAAGACATAAACTTTTTTTTTTGTCCCAGATAATGTGTTCCCAATGTGAAGCTGAAATTGTTGGCGTGGGAAAGAGCTCTTACCACCCACTATATTTCTAGATTCATACAGGAGGTAGTGAAAGGTGCAAAACAGAAAGAAAGAATAAGATAGCTGTAGTTTTCCTGTTCTAAAAGCAGAAGCAAATCTCAGAGAGATTAAGAGAAGTAAATCACTCATTAGATCAGAAATGGTTCACTTAGGGCCACTGCCACTGATTAAAGGGCATTTTAAAGGGTTAAAAAGAGCAACCTTTATGTCTAGCAAAGTTGCCAGAAAACATTTGGTCCTCTCCTTTTTGTAATAATTCATTCATCAGGTCACTTACTAATCCAAGCCAGGGTTTTTCTGGGCTCACTGGAATATTGTTGAGAGAGAAGAGATCCTTTGCACTGAAGTTGGCTTCTGCATGGGCTTGAGATGCTTTTAAACATCAGCAGTTTGGTATCTGCTGTATCCCACCCACATTCCCAGCAACCACCATAATTCTTCTCAAAGACTGTTCTTATAAAGGAATTAAGAGTAGACCAAGTATATACACAAATAAAAAGGGCAGAGAACAAACAGACCCAGAAGAAGAGCATGTATGTGTAGATCTGAAAGCAATTAGTTCAGTATTTAATTTGGTACAAAAATGTAGCTTATCTACTTTTATAAAATTGTATCCATTTCTATCAAAACACAGCCAAAAGAAGAAGATAAGAAAGAAGGAACATGCACTTTCCTTGTCTCAGCTCATTATGAGCAGAGTGCTGAATGTTTTCAGTGAAAACCATTTATTTATGTATGTGAAATTAATAATGGAGACTGTAAGGTCATTCTTCAGCAACTTTCAACTTCTCTGAAAACTGAAGTGGTCAAGTCAGAAATATAATCAAGGCAGAAACAGAAGGATGTCTGTGACAAGTGTTCACCTTGTAAAGACACTCTGACAAGCAATTTATTCCAAAACAGATGGGAGCCGTTATTTCCATACAGCGAGCTTCCATCCAAGTCACACTGAACCCGCAAATATAGTTAATCTACAAGACTTTATCACATGGGATCCAAGTAAAAGAATAAAAAATAAGCACTTCATTTCACAGAATTTGCCAAAAGATGAACTGTAGACTTAAGCCTTTGGAAAGCAAAAAAAATCATTGCAGACATAGGCAAGCATATGGCCTAACAGAAGTACCTGTAAAACAGTGGCAATGGACAAAAATTACTTGGACAGTGCAATTAAGAAAACAAAACCAAATTTTACAATGGCTCTCTCCAAAAGACAGACAAACCTCTAATATGCAAAAGAGTCAAAAGTTGCTCCATCCTTTATTATTAGGTGATAAGATTTTTTTTCCTACATTTTTCTCCACAGAATTTGATATGCACACTTATCTTCCATTTCACCAACTTAAGAAGAATACTTAAAAAGACTAAAATGTACAAGAACATTTACCACAGGTGTGTTTCTGCAAAATTTCTGTGGATACAGACTTCAGTACTATTATGAATATACAATAAAAATGCATTCTCTACTGATGCAGATCTGCCTGGTAAAATTCTGAACTTATTTTTGTGCCAAACTTAGATTTGTTTAAATTTGACACAGCAATACTGCCCTATTACCTCTGCTTTATTACTTTGTAAAAGGATATCTAGGCAAGAAACATAAAAGTACACATATTTTTCCTTGCTTTCGGCTCTGCCCTTTGATTTTACACTTATATATTATCAAGACTGGGTAATAAAAACTTCATAATCATACTGAATTATTTTCCATATTTCATGCCAGTATCACTGGATTTCTGCACTTCGTGTTAGACAAACAAGCCAACTGCAAAAGAAATGAACTCACAAACTCTAATTGTGCAACCAGAGTAACATAAAGTTCCTGCTCCTTTTCCCAGCTAACTCATTTGTTTATGCAGCACAACATACTCTGATGTGCAACTTCAGACACAACTGAAAATACAATTAAAATGCAATTATTTTTCTTATGGTAATTATCTTGACAAAATTATTACCTGATTGAGATAGAAACACAGACGTACATGCACATGGAAGCATTATTGGGAGACACAAATATGAGTACTCCCTTCATTAAATATTACAAATGATAAGTCACCCATTTGTGACACTGATAACAATTATAAACACACCTTTTAAATTTCAATCCTATTCTCTGCCACAAAAATTCCTGCAAACATATTCCCCAAGGTTTCACATAAAAAATACTTATGCTAACTAAACCTAAGAAATTTGGGTTTAGCATTTATTTTTATTTGAGCAAAAACAACAAGTCACTTTCCTCTTCAAGATTGCTTTGGCTAAACAAGCTGTTATCTGAGATCTGTATTTCAACCACTTAAATAGGAAGATACAGGTGAAGTCACTATCAGTACACTTCTTCTCAGTCCTGACAAGCCCTATCTTCTCTATGGCAGAGAAAACTTAGTTTCTTCACTGAACCCAGCATCTGCTAATGACTTTTGACGAACTGTAGAAAAGCAGTTATGAGTCACAAAGCTGATGAGCAAGGAGACAAATATGGGGGAAAAAATATCTTCATTCTGAGGAGAAAAAGATGATGGTAAACTGGAGAGATGGCTGGAAGCAAACTTGCACATAGGAGACAGAGGAGGAAAATGCAGTTACATGAGACCCAGGAGACCCAAGCCACAAATCTGAGATCCAAGGAGAGAGATTTATACAATAGGAAGTGTTCCCTGCATGAGAAAACCATTTCCTTTGAAACACTTTAGTTGAAGAAGGTAAGGTGATGCCATTTGGCCACCTGGTCAAGGCAAGAAAGAGTGGCCCAACACAAGGCTATAATTAAAGAGGTCAAAAGACATGTACAATTAAACCATCAAAGTGACAGCAATACCACAGATAAGATAACTCAGAAAGGAAAAAAAATAAAAAGGATGGTGGAATGGTGGATCAGAGAACTTAGTCTTATGGAATGAGAGACAGGAACATTTTAATCATAATTTTCAGTCATTCTAGATAAAGAGTGCTTTCTTCTGGCCCCTTCCTTCTGCTTCTTTTCAATCTGCTTTGCCATGCATTACAAGCAATTTTCCTCCCTTGCTGCTTCCACTCTGCTAGCACAGTACAGCCTGCTGCATCAGCTTCCAAGCAAAAGCAACTCCTACAGCAGGCTTCAAAGCAGGAAGCACTGTATTGAATTTCTTGCTGCCTAATGCACTCCCTTAAAACATTCTGCTGAACACACAGGGGGTCACAGATTTGGGATAGTACCAACAATGAACCATGTGCCACGCTCCTGCAATTCTCCCCAAGCCCCTGCTGCAACATGCCCATCATAAAGCTCGTCTGATACGGTCCCTTTCACCAGAGCAGCCCTTTTGTTCTATCACTCTGTCACCTTGTTTATCTTGATCAAACCTCTGCTCTAGCTGTATTAGCTGAGGGATCTATAACAGCTGCTCTGGCCAGCCCCCCAAAGCTGCACTGAATACCTAGCAACCGCAGCAAATACAAGAGGACAATAATCATTAGAATAAACTTTCTCCAGCATTCCTAGCAGACAGAGCTGGAATTGGAAATGAATGTTTTATTAATTACTTCCCTTCATTCTTGAGAACAACATTCCAAGTCTGCTTCATATGGAATACATGACTCTCATTTTTAAAAGACTCAAAGTTGATAGTGCTTCTGTTGGTGATAAGATAGAGACATTGCCAAAAAATGGAACTCTCAGATGTTTATGTTCCATAAACATCTCCCCAGCCACCAGAGAAGGGAATACATGAACTTTGCTAAAGTCACCTTGGCTCTTACAATTACACTGTATGAGTTATGCACAGAAGGATGCTTGAGCTCTACGTGTTCTGGAAATACTGTAAACCTCAGGCACTGGAGGCTATGTCACATGGAATGAAGTGAAATATTCCTTAAGATTCATCACGCCGGTGAGTAACAACATTTACCCAAACAGTACTTCTCCAGTAACACTTTCAAACCCTTAAAGCAAATCTCCACATATATGCATAGCACTTTTATTAACCTGAAGAAGCACAGAGGTTCCTTTCCGCAGATCTGCTGGTGAAATTACTTCCCATGAGAACAAACTGTACTGATGTCATCAAAGCAGGTGAACACCAACTCTTTCCATCACGAGGTATGAAAAATCATCTCTATTATCTGTACTTTAGCTCTGGAATTGGAGAGACCCCCAAGTTTAATCCTTACCTCCTGATACTCTTAAGTATTTTTAGTGAAGATTGCAGCACTAATCATTTAAAGGAGATGTTAAATATCATTCTTTAAAACTCTCACTTGGACAGTATTTACAGTCTGCAGAAAAGCCAATGAAATAGCACAGGCTGAAGCATCAGAAATACGCAAAGGGAAGCTCAGAACCACATTTTCTTTATATTTATTCCTGACAATCACTCACCTTTCTCAAAGTTAAAAACAGGTAAACCAGAACCAGTGCTCAAATCAAATACAGCTGACTGAAAATAAATGCCACTAGCAACAAGTACTTATCTGGAGAATATCCATGACATTATCCATGGCATGAGTGCTGAGGAGAACACAAGTAAAGGACACTGTCAGAGCTACCATATCCTTCCAAATCTCTGGAATTAGAACATATACACCCAGTGAGTGAGAAGTCTGCCAGTTTGCTGGGTTTTGGACACACTATAGTAGCACACTGCAGACACAAATCAGGCCAGAATTCCCATGTCATAGACCACAGGTGGAGGTAAAGAAGGTCCATCAGAGCCACAGAAAAAAAATCCCCACCACACAGCACCATGCAGAAGCTCCAACCAACACCCAAATGCACTTCAAAATTATGTAGTAGTGTAAGACACTGTGAGCAAACATGCCTATTCTTCTCCCACTAGTACCCCACTACATTAATTCCTCTTGACCTACAGTGATTTCACCATCTTTACAATTTTTTTCTAGAGATATTCCTAGTTAAGGATTTAGCTATCCAAGAGACATTCTCTTCTACTGATAAATACAGCTTCTTAACAAATATCATCTACCATTGAACAAAAGTAGATATATGTATGCAAATTATAGAAACCATAGGGCAGTTACTGGATTTCAATCTGGTGAAAAAAAAGAATAAAATAACAGGAAGTCACCCAACTACAATGGATTCCAAGATAGAATAGATTGTGTGGTGTTCCTCATATACAAATAAAAATAATCCCGTATAAACTAAGCAAAGTTCAAGTAAAGACAGTTATTGTAATTCCTGCTTGCTTTAAAAGCAAAGCAGAAACAGCTCAGTTATATACAGAGGACTTCTATAAATGAAATTTACAATTTAGGCCTAAGGATTTACAGTTCTTGTGCCTCATGTATTGCTCATACTCAGAAAAGGGCTTGACTACTGTGCAAGTCAAGCCTGTAGCAAAATACGTTGGTACTGACTGGAATGATAACACATCCACATGTGCTGCAGACAAGTGTTCCTGCTACACACTTTCCGAAAGAAGTTCTCAAAATCATCTTGCTCTAGTTCAGTCAGAAATCACCAGAAACTATTTTCTGAGACCATACTAGAAGTGCTCACACATAGAATTTTTCTAAATTAGTATTTTTATCCAACTTTCATTGATTAATCATGTGCCAGTTCATTAAAAACATTATTTCTTTGTTTATCCATTCCTAGAATACCTTAAGGTCAAATGCTCAATACCAATAACCTGCACTCCAGCAGACCTCCAGGCCAATGATTTAATTTTATCTGTCCACTTAGTACTTCTAACACTGAAAAGGATCTTCAACAGAAGTGATTTTGCATTTCCACATGATATTGGCAGGATGTCAAGCACACTTCTTTTAAACATCATTTACAATGAAAAAAAGCACTGCAGAATAACACAATTTGATGTAATTACACTTGCTGCCACAGAGCAAAAAACAAAAATGCAGAAAACTAAATTTCTAGGGAGAGATAAGAGTATATTTCTTAATATCTTCATGTTAAGAGGGTTACTGAAATATCCCTCAACATATGTAAAAATGTGGTCACAGTGCCATAAATTCAGAATGTGGGAAGTGTTGGTACTAATTACTGGTATGGAACCTTGACACTAGACATTGCAAAAACCAAGCATCAACTAGACTAGCTCTTTGACAGCAAAGAGATAATTACTAGGCTTCCACTACTAAGGAATTCCCAGGACTTATTAATGCTAGCACACACACACACAAAAATTGATTGAAGAATAGAAGCTTTTTTCCTTGTGATGAAATAACCCATCTCTAAGAAAAAGGTTTCATGTGGTCAGGCCATGAAAGAACATGCAACAAATGCTTTGTCATAGGTTAGCTATGGACATTCTGATCATATAATTTTTCCAATTCCAGAGAAAGGTGAGGAGATATTGACTAAATATGTCAACAGTTCATTGCAGGCTGCCAGAGACAAAAAAAATAATTATATTGCCTATTTTTTTCTCTGGCTTTGGCACTATCTACCCAAATAGACAAGCCACTATATTTGTGGCTGAATCCATGCAGTGAGAAGCAGATGATGACAGAAATTACAGCATCAGGTATCAATTTGTCCATATTCTGGATCCCAAACACAACTTGACATGGAAAACCTACTTTGAAATCATAGGTCTAGCTACGTATATCTTTGGATCACTGGTAATGCTTCATACTTTAAGACTAATTCTGAGACTCAGAATTATGTTTAAAATTCCAATAATATGTCTAGAGTATAGTGTTTATTAAACAAGACACTGAATTTTTATATATGTCACTCCTCAAAAATATCAGGACTGACTAAAGAAGTGTATCTACAGAGTTTTCATTCTTCTTTCCCCTAGAATTTTGAGGTATTACTCTGGCATCTCTATCTGACCTCTGCATGCTGGCTACAAAACCTCTTTGCTGGGTTTGCACTGAAGCTGGTTAACCAGACAAGGGTGGTGGAATCTCCACCCTTGAAGATTTTCAAGACATGGCATAAGAAAATGACAGCCTAAATAATACAATCTTGGCAACAGTCTTTCTTCAAGGGGCAGGCTGGACTAAAGGACCTCCAGACATCGCTATAAACCGGGTATTCTCAGAAAATGAGACACCCGGAGAGTCTGCTGGGATTTCTTTCCCAATGAGTGACAGAAACATCCCCCTTGAACAGACTGGATTTCAGAACAGCCTTGGCATGCAAGAAGCAGTCTGGGATGTACTAATGAACAGTGCTTTCTAGATTTTCTAGTTTTCTGCAATGTTTTCTCAGGTTGTTTGTGCCCATGGCTAAGCCCTGAGGTGATCATATTCTTATCCAACAGGTCTGTAGTCATTAACAAAGCTATTCCTTTATGGCATAACATCTCATTCAGGCAAACTCTTCCCAGAAAAATAAGATGCAAAAACTTCCCATTCATCATTTGGTGAGAGACATGAACCCCTGGCACTTGGAGTTCCTCAGCAGAGAGCTCTCCAAGCCAGCACCCACATGCATAGAGTTCCCTCTCTCCCCTGTGACTGCCTTCCTGGTTCCAGTTAGTAACCCTGGATCACCATACCTGCACGGAAGACACTTCAGGACTTGGGTTTTTTGGCAGTCCACAATCCAGCAGTGTCACACTCTTCCCCCAATACTCATTACAGTATTTTCTACTTAGATATTCTTCTTCAGAGCACGCCTCTCTAGAAGAGCTGCATACTTCAGAGACTACATGAAGAAAACCACAGGATGCAAAGTGGCATCTTCAGCACACTGCTCTGACTTGAAAAAGATTTGGCCCATAAAAGTTGAGTACTGCTTGCTCCTCAAGAAATGTGATGAGAAAGTTTGAAGCTAAGGACAGTCCTATTTCTCCCCACTTTTTGGCTTCCTGCCTTCGGAGGATGTTCTTTCCTCCAAAACAATCTCCAACACCTTATTTGCCTATTCAGTTTTACTGGGAAGCACATACGTTTCCATCCTCTTTTTTTTTTTCACCATACACATCCATGGCCCCAGACATCCAAGTTGGGTTGTTAGAAGAAAACCACACAGTTCAGTAGCTCAATGTCATTCAGTATTTACAGCTCTATCCAAGGTGTGTGTAGGAAGGAACTAGAAGATAGCAACTGAGAGAAACTACTGGTTACTCCTACTCTTTGGTACTCCTCCTGCAGATTACTCTTACTCTATTGGTCTTCAACAGATACAGGTTATTTTCATAATACAGGACACATGTGTGACTCAAAAGAAAAACAAAGTTAACAGACAAACATAGACACATCCTACAGTGAGGTGAGACAGCCTAGAAAAACATAAGGAAGATTGTTAAGTATTAAATAATAAAATCTAATTCTGTGGCAGTGTGATTTCATCTGATATGTGAGATGCAAATGCTGGTTAATTTTTCTTCAAAACCATCAAAATAACAAGTTTCCTACAGTCTAGCAATACAGATAAATTTTTTTTTGAAGCTAAAAAGAAATTATATTTTACCTAAAATATTATAAAAGCTGACACTACTAAAAAACATGAAGTGTTTACACTATATTTAAAGCACAATCACCCTCACTCAAAACACTTTGTGGCACTGACAGAGAATGCCATTTTTGCAAAAAAATGGTGACAAGTATTTTTTCCATTGTCCTATCCTATTAATCTGAGTTTCATATAATACTATACATTATAAATATAAGCATTATTAATATATAAATTATTTCAAAGTTGTCCCAGTCTTTTGAGACCTCGTAGTGCTTCAACTTTTAACCATTAAATTATTTTACACAGATACAAAATTTGAGATCCCAAAGTTGTTACTGAAAAACTGAAAATCTATTCATTCTCCTTTCTATAAAATTTTTATAGTAGCAACATATAGTAGGAACAAAATTATTTCACTACAGAAACATTAATGCAATAGAAATAATTCAGCAGGAACAGAAGGTGTATGCTACTACAATTATTGTCATTTTATGGCTTCAATACATATTTGTGTTGAAGGTTGAATGCAGTAAACACATGAGAGAATATCTTATTACCCAATAACACACACAGTCAGCTACCTCATTGGCATTATAAAATGGTTATTTTAGGTTCTTGTTGTTGTAAGGAAATTTTACGCATTTTGTTGTTCATTTTATTGGGCCATTTCTGACATATAAGGTAGGGCACTGTAAGATAAGAGAAAAGAACACAGATATAAATGTGCACATGCATGCTATTTAGCATGTCCTATCTACTAGCTCCTGAAAAGTATATAGTCCATAGGCAAGAACTTTAAACAGTTTATGTACACTATAACTCGCTTTAAACATTATTTCTGAAGTCATTAAAAGAGTCAAAGTAGAAACAAGCAATGATGTATTTAAAAATTCAAGACTGTTTTCAGCTTACTGGCTGTCACCTATTTAACAGGTACTTTATTTTCAAGAAAACAAACAAAAAATACCCAAAGCATTTGTATCAGCCACATTGTTCACAAACCAGTAGAGAACAGAAGCGCATGCTCTTCCAGGATGTGTATTATTCCTCCATTAGAGGAAATCCCTCACCTGTTCCTCTAACAAGTCAGGTTTTTTTCAGTTTTTTTAATAGAGCAATAATCTGAAACAGACAACAAAACACATACATAAAAGACCTTGTTTGACACCTTCCCTTTTTTCCTTCTTGTCCATTGAGGTGGGCCACAAGAAGACAATCAAAGAATTAGGATTTTATATTCCTGTTGCTCTTGAATACTCCAATAGCAGTGTTTCCCTCACTGTTCAACATTGCAACCACTTGTTTCATAAATGCTTCAGCCTACACCCCACTTCCCCACAGAAGAGCTTTTCTTATCAGTTACTCAGTGTCCAGGCAGGGAGAAGTTCTGCAGTCTTGTCACACTGCATCTGGCCAGGCACAGCCCTGATCAAAGGTACAGGTATAACAACAGGACAAAGACTTCTGAAATGAGTAACAGGAACGACCTTTGAGAAGTTCCCACACTTCTTGTTCTTCCCACACTGCTCTTACCTGTTCTCAGTCCTGCTTCATTATACCACGTAATCTCCTTATTTAATTACATCCAAGTTTTAAAATGGTAATTCTCTAATCCCAGAAAATGCTAAATATAGTGCCCCAAGGCATGTACTTTAAAGACTGAAGATGTTTCCTGAAAAAGCAGCTTAAATTTCTTCCTCTATATTTGCTTCCAAGCAGGTATGAGCTGGAGTACAAACCAGAGGTTAGAAGCTTCATGTGTTTATCATTAGTGTGGTATCTTTATTTTGCCACTAACTAGTGTTGGTTTCTTTTCAATGAAATAAAATTGAATTTTGCTTTTATTTTAGTAGTACATCCAATACATCTGCTACAAATCCGACACTTTTTTGGAACACACAGACATTTTTTCCTCCTTATGAAAAGGTCTTTCTGTACCTTTTGAAACTTAATGTTAAAACAAAATATTACAAGGAACATATGCACATCCTTTCTACACATGTAGATATACCTTAAAAACCCCAAATTTTTGACAATAAAGCAGCCAAACATTTTTCAGATTTTCTAAAGACCATGTGCTACATATTTAAACATTTCTATTTTTACTGACTGAAGCTAAAACTGCTCACAAACAGAAGGATGAAAATAACAGAAGTGTCTATGTAGGAAATAACTCTTATGAAGTTTAAAGCAGTAAGAAGACAAATACTATAAAATCTAGACAGTCTAAAATGATGGTGGCTGTGATTATAGTAATTGAACACTCCCATTATATACTTGTATTGAATTTGCTACTTTGAAAAGTAAGTTTCTCAAGCAGTTTTAAAACAGGTAAAGCAATACACAACAGTGCCATGGTTTTGACACACTAGGTATACACCTATACACATTACTCACGCCAAATGAAAAGTCTAAGGGAATTTTTGCTTTCTGAAGTCATTAAAAGACATTTTATTACTGTGTTCTTATCCTTTCTTCCCCCATTCTCCAATTTTTATCTAGCTACCTGAAGAGATGCATCCAATCTTAAAAGGATACTAATTATTCTACATGTTTTTTCCTTTGTCCAGATATCCTTGTTTTTCTTTTATGTGCTGAGAATCCTATAGCAGCTCTCAGCAGAAGTGGTGTCACACTGAACTGAACCACAGAAAGGGAATCAAAGCTCTGTTATGGTGAAACAGGTCTAAAAGCAAACTGCTTCAACTTACAGAGATTCTTTCCTCAGCAACCATTATTTTTAATGAGGCCAGTTTACTTCAGGAATCTTGGCAAAAACCAGTCATTTACTCTAGTCCTAGAGCAATGACTGTGAACTGGGCAAATACAAAGATTACATGTGATGTAAAATCTGCATGTGCATATCATTACAGAAAAACCCATGATGTGCTGGGAAAGGGGCCTGTCAAGCTATCGTGTTTGGTAATGAAAATAACAGTTTTATTCCAAACTAGTGTACTGTATCAGATTTGATAGAACAAGTGTTAACTAAACATCATGCTTAAAAGCTTTGATGAGAAAATCTAACACGTTAAACTAAGAAACAGTTCAAGGACAGCAGGAGGCAATTCCAGAACACAGGCACAATCTATAAAGGCAAACTACCACAGCTTTTTGATGTTAAGTAGCAATACCAGTA
Source organism: Passer montanus (assembly GCF_014805655.1). NCBI lineage: Eukaryota > Metazoa > Chordata > Aves > Passeriformes > Passeridae > Passer > Passer montanus. The sequence continues at coordinate 10,724,651 of NW_024356505.1, read as the reverse complement.
TACAACAAAGCTTACAGGCAGACTGTTGTATCAAGTTTAAAAGTTTAGTATCCAGGGTCAAAAGCCTCAATTACCTATTCTACTACATTTCTTAGTGAAGAAATCAGAGTTAAAGTATGATTTACCAAAAGCATTACCTAAATTACCACATGGGGTTTTGCTTATTCCCTTAGCATCTGAATTTTTAGTATCACTGTTATGCTGCGCCTCAGATACTCAGACTACAGTAAAACATACATGTTCGGATTTTGACGAGGTGGGAGGTCAGAGACACTTACTTTGAAAACATATACATTCCTTAAAATGGGTTATGCCCATTTAATGGCCTAAGAAAAAGCTCAAGAGCACTGGCACTTAGTAAAACTGTGGATAAATTACTGCATTAGCACTTTACTTTCATACCTTTCAGGAGAAAGTATAAAAGTATGTATCAAAACAATACAAAACTGGGGGGAAAAATACTCCTTAATCAAACTAGAGATTTATTATAGACTTGACAAGGTTGTTGCTCTAAATCTGTCAAACACGATACATGATACACGTTAATAGCTATTTAATTTAATTGGTGAAATATGAATTTCAAAGCTCATTTCATGGATATGAGCTTTCTTTTGTCCATTTATAAGAAAATGGAGGGCATGATTAAATGGGTAATTCAAAATTGATAATGGGAAATGGAGGAAGGATATCTTTTTAAGGCAAAAGGGCAAAAAAACCCCAACTTCATAATTGTACTTTTTCATCTCTATCTAGAATACAACAAGATATCTTTGCTCTGGATACAGAAAACCACATGGATTATTCTGTGTGTTCCTCCACGCCTGTCCATTCCACAGCTTTTCAGAAACTGTGACCTTCACTGTGGATGAACTTAAGAAAATTCATTAAACACGAACATAATTCTATCGCTATCATGTTACCAAAGCAAAACATGTTTTGTTGATATCCTGACATAACATCTATAATATTTTTATTGTTCAAAAATTTTTTTAAAAAAACCTAGAATTAAATCAATCTGGCTTTTAGGAATATTATACATCAAGATAAGATATTATAAATTAAGCCCTAACAGTTATGGCATATTAATGGGGTGAAGGGAGGAAATGCCTTCCATACAAATCTTTATAAATTATAAATTGTCAATTTTGAGCAGGCTGGGCTGCAATGCCACCTGGTGGCTTCGAAAAAATAACAGGATGCTTTGAACAGTGTTTAATGGCTTGGAAAATATGCAATATTCTATAAAAATGCCAAACATAGCAACAATGTTTAAGTTAATAATTTGCATTTCTTGGCTAACAAGTTTTTTTTTTTTTCATTCTGTTGCTCCCAGTGCACAGTATTTTAAGTTTTAAAGTTTGCAATTCAAGATCCAACTTCAACTGGAATTTTACAATTGATTTCAGTTGTGAGTTGAACTTGCTGATGAGTATATTACACCGTAAAGAGTTGCACACATACACACAGGGTCTAATTCACACAATAAATGCCTAAAGTTGAAGTTTTCCCTGCTTGGGGAAAAATCAAATACAGCAGAAGTCTAAAAGAAGGGTTACTGAAATGCTTTGTAAAATTACACTGTATAATTAATTCCATAGTAAGAACGTTTTTATGGTGTGTGTTGGTGACCTTTTATTACCATCAAGTTCACAATGCTGGTGGGCTGCCTTTTAATCCCTCCGCAGACAAAGGCCCTAAATAAACACAGATCCCTTCCTGGGAAAAAGTCCTCTCTGGTTAAATGGTAAGGAAATGAGTAAATCATTAGTAATCTTTAAAGCCAAAGCTATAAACTCAAGTTACCTTAAGTTAAAATGAAAGTGTCCTGCAAGAGTTTCAAAGTTCTGTCACAGATAGAAATCTCCAGCTCTTGACTCCAGACTAGGCGCCAGCTGATAAACAAACAATTTAAGTCAAGAGCTGGAGAATTCCCAGCTTTTTCATTTAATGGCTTTGGCCAAGAGTATTTATTGCCTCCAGTTTTATTCTCACTTAGCTCTAAGAGGAAATTTAAACTCATCATTATCTTAAAGCCCCATATGGGCCACAGTCAGCTCACCTGATAGAGCTCCTTTTACTCTGCCTAAGTTCTACTCCCCACTAGAAGTGATGTAATAGTGTAAACTAATTAAATGTAGTTTTAGGCTGACTTTTTAATAGGCTAAATAAATTTTGTTCAATATGGTTTATATTCCCACTTGGGGCAGTAACGATTCCAAAAAGTTTAACTTTACAGTTTCCAGTCTAAACTACCAGTAGTTTACTCCATAAAGGACAATCGAAACAAACAAACAAACAGTCTTCAGAACAAGGGCAGCCAACTGTTAAAAGCAACTGTGTTGAAAATTCTTTGCTATAAATTGATCCACTGGCACCAGAACATACACAGAATTGTGAAAAAGCAGACTGTGTGACAGTTCCAATATTTCAAACAAAACATTTCCGGAATGGAAGGACGTACAGGTAATTAAAATTTGATGTTTAGTACTTGTTCTATTTTTGGTATGAAAATAAACAAAGCTATGGAGCTGGAAATTAAATATTAACCAAGCATCCGTGGATAAGTCAAGATGTTGAATGTGGTGAGCAAGTCCAGCACGGAAATATTTTATTCTAACTCAACAGGAAGGTATCATCATCCTGTACCTCAGATGCCAGCTTCCTCATTCTTTTCTAAACATTCATATTAGAGGAGGTTAGACTTCTTTAATACATATTCTAATGCTTATTTCACCTCAGAGATTTTTAAATCCATCATGATTTAGATTTATCTCTTTCCACCTCGTGCCAGGCAACTCCTTCTAATAAAGCATATTTGTCCTGTATATTAGAAACTTTTAACTTACATAAATTTCATATTTGTCAGAAATGGAGAGTACTGTGCTTAGCAAGAAGTCTGACTACCATTCCTAAAGAGTTAATAGAAGTCAAACTTGAAACCAGGATGTTGTATTCCCCTCCTCCCGGCCCCCTCCCCACAAAATACTTTCCTAACCTGATTTGGCTGAAAAAGCCAATTAATTGTTCCAGTGTCTGCCAAGACTTCTTATTCCTTTAAAAATGTGGATAGTGTTTGAGACAGCTGGCTATTCCAAACCCAGGTAACACCCCTAAATGTGGAAAGAATGAGGGAACATGAATCATGATTAGTATTTAAAATGGATTTCTAATGAAACAGACAGTGATATCTTAAACTTACTGCATTTCCAGTGATATCTTAAACCTACTGCATTTCCAGTGTATATTGTTTAAAAAGACAAACACCATGTCTTAGATGCCTCTGCCACTCCACTGAGTATAGGGAAGCATATTAGTGCAAAGTCCATTAAAACATGTGGAACTAGTTCTGTCTTTGTTAGGAACTGACAGTACAGACACTGTGATGTCATGCAAAACACACACACATCAAGCAGCCACCAAATGACAGACAAGGACTCTTCTGAGCCTAAGCCATTGCTATCCCTATAGAAATTTTAGGTCAAATTAAGGTCATGGCAAAGCAGAGAAAAGAAAACTTTATGACAAACCTTATGCCAAGAATTGGGCTTAGTACTAAGCGAAGAACTGTAATTAGATCCTTATTTACATTTCTATGTGAATAAGAGATCTTAAATATAACACAGTTCCAGGAAAAGCAAGAAAAAAGTCCACAAAACTAATTTTAAAACGTTTCTGCTCATTAAGAAGCTCAGACTAAGAAATTGCTGCTAACTGAGCTGTACATGGAGTCAATATAAGGAGGAAGGAGCAGCAGTTATTTAAAATTTCTTGACAGCACTTTAATTATCATCAGTTAAATACACAGATTTATTGCATGTCTACGTTATGTAACTTCAGATTTAAGCCACAGGTTTTATTTTTTGAAATAATCTCCCACTGAACTTAACAGGAACACTTTTGAAAGTTTTGAAACACTTGTACACTTTTGAGAATCCTTATATAGGGCACATGTACAATAAAACACAGGTAAGTTATGAACCAATATTAACTATTTGGGAGCATATTTAGAACTTTCTGGCCATTTTTTAGTTTGTTTACTTTTGTCTGTTTTTTAAGGAAAAGAAAAATGTGAAAGCCCATGTCCAACACTTACAAATAGGGCCTCCATGGCTGAACTGTGACTTCTGCATCTTATTTTTTCCCTCCCAAAGCTTAATTTCCGGGCAGTTCACTTAAATCCATAAAACCTATGGAGTTCTATCATCATAGTAAATACATATTCGTTACAACAATTAAATTTCTTGTCTTCCCTACAAAGTATCTGACTGGGGAGGTGACGTAAACATGGTCTGTACTAACTAGCTCCAGAGTTCTAAGGTATTCAGGTGGTATTGCCCTCCAAAAACACATCAGTTTTGGAAGTTCAATCCAACTGAAGCAACAGACAGATGTGACCAAACGCAGGTAGTTACCTTCTTAGAAAGAGCTGTCAGTACAGGGGCATGTTCCAGTTAATTCTTGACAAAGTTGCAAAGTTTCAGTGGTTTCAATAACCTACACCAGCATTTGGAACAGTTAAAACTCTTTGCTAAAACCATTCATCAATAAAAGAAACACTCATTTGAAACTGCAATCCATGCCATGTACTTAAAGAAAAGTACCTTTCATATAATATACCTTCTCCAATTCTCCTTTCCCACCAAAATACTGTATTTTGATGGGAAAGAAGAACTGACTTCTTTTGTCACTGGAAATCCAGAGCAACACATTGAATTTAGAAAATGTGTTTCATTTCATCGCCAGTGTGGATGCAATAGAGAATAAAGGGATAGAGATTCAAGAATGCTCACTCCCAGCTGTGGCCTCATGAGAAACAGCAGTATTCCTACTGCTGACGGGAGAAGAAAAATGGACATTATTTCTGCTTCAATTAGAAGGTTAGGAAGTGAGGGACACAATTTAAAGTGAGTCAGCCATTGCTGTGTTGAAGATAGAGAAATAGAGCAATAATGAGATGTAACAACTTGCAAAGCCTAGATACTTAGTTCTGTTTCAAGGTCATGTTTACAGATGTGCTTTGAAAATAACCCTAAAATATTTTAACTCAATATGATCCCATTTCCAAGACAGGAGTATAAGTCATTGTACTAAGTTATACTTCAACAGGGTTTAAATAATAGATCAACAAGGTTAGCTGCTGGAAATAGCAAACAATAAAACCTTGAACTTAGATGACACCAAATAAAAAAATCCTGTATGTTTAGTTGGGGATGTAGGGTATTGCCAAATAAATGAAAGAATTAGTTTATAGTTTCATGAAAAGTCCAGTTAAGTCATGCTCAGGATGTCAGTTCTACACAGTGCTTTGCAGCCTTGGAGTTTGAAAGACAACAGCTCAGTAGTGTAAGACAGAGACATTACACCACAGACACTTAACAGACACCAAGGACATACCTCTTCAACTTGCACTAAATTCCCGTTCAATTGCACAGACTAAAGAAGATGTCTAAGTGTTATGTGCTGAACTGGACTTCATAGATGTGTTCTATTAAGGTACTTTTAATGATTTTTTTTTGCCTTGACTGCATATCGCTTATAGTTCTTGATCCTTAGCAATAAAGGGATACCAGGGAAAAGGTTATTAAAATATGTTTTGATAGTGATCAACTAATCACATGTCTTGTGATATTTGCTGTTTATTTAAGCTTCTGTTTCCAGGTTCCAAAGCTGAAAATTGCAGGTTTTAATAAATGCTGAACTTTTAGTCTTCTGTGCTTTTAAATGTTAATACCAACAAACTAAAAAAGGAACAATAAAATTTAAAATTAGTTGTTCCTAAAACATTTAAGATTTGGAATGCCTGACCTATGAATTCATTAACCTCTGGAATTAGACAGGGGAAAGCAAGATGTAGAAGACTTTCAAATACTTCAATGGGATCTAATGTTTTATGGTGCAAAAAGCTGTTTGTATCTGCTGCCATAATTATGCTCATGCTTCCCTTTTATTTTTTGCTAATAAAACAGAAGACAAAATATAACAAAGCATTTTCATTACTTGTCTGTCCAATCACTAATCTGCATGCATTACCTGAAATAAAAAGATCCCAAAAGGACGAGTACACAAGAAGCTGCCAAACCACATATTCTCTCCCTACTTTGTTTGCCATTGACTAGTTTTTTCTTGTAATTCAATAGCAAAAGAAAAAACCAACAAACACTATTGTACTTTACTGCTTCTTGTGTAATGTGGTGAAAGAACTGACTCAGAAACTTGTTTTCTATTTTCAGCTGTATTATTTGGTCTAATAAAACCTTCTACCTCTCTGTACACCATTTCCCTTCTTTGTACTCTTAAGTCACTGTGCAAAAAGAACAGTGGTACTTCATTACTATGATTAGTACTGAAACATTACAGATACCTATTATTTGTGTGGCAAGAATTTAATTAGCATAATAATAGAGTAATATGGCAAGAATTTCTGACTAAAAAAAGTGTTGAAATCCTCTGTGGTTCAGCATTCAGGAGCAAGGGAAAATGGCAACTCATACCACTTTTAGACTGAGAATTACTGCACCCAAGTAGTAATTTACAGAGATCCCACAAGAAATGGCAGAACCATAGGAAATGCCACTCTTAACCACATAGGGTTACATTTGACTGACAACTGCACTCAGCCCGTCTTTTTCCAATTAAGCTCCATCTGCTTCCTCAGCTGGACTGGTTGGCCTAAGGCCTCACAACAGGACACCCATTGTATGTTACTTCATCCACTTCCCCAAAAAAGCTTTCTCTGCCAGAAGCCTGGGGATGCTTCCTCAAAGCATGTCATTGGACAGGGGCAGGCGAGATGGGTGGGTGGACGAGTGGGAGTGGATGTGTTGCATGTGAGCATTGGCAGAAACCTGAAAAAGCATGGGCTTAGTAACTCCAACAAATCCAAGGAAGGTTTAAGTCCCTACAAATTAAAATAAAAAGCACCATTTTTCTTTCATTATATAGTCTGACCAAAAAGCTTCTGAAACCAAAATTAAATAGTGTGTTCCCTTCCACTCCCCAACATACACACTCTAAAATAAATAATGGCCAAACTGATTTAAATGAGATTCTGTAGAAGAATTTGTGCTTAGATGAAAATGGCACATTTGAGCCTGAAGCAAAAGTAAAACCACCAAGTTATAAACCTCTCAAAGGAAGGTTTATAATGGAAATGCCAACAGACCCTTAACTATAGTGGAGCTGTTAGGTGCCAACATATAAATAATTCTAGTTTTTGCGGTCACTTACGATAAATTAGATACAGTGCAAGTAGAAACAGTAGGGTTCTGATTCAGTAAACAGTAACAGCCAAGAGTGCATGTTTGGATTTTTAGACAAGTATAGCACAGATTTGATGCTGGCTCTGAAATGGAGTCTATAAGGACATTTGGACTTTTTAAAGTAGTAAGCAAGCCATATTCTGAATTCTTGAGGGCTTGTAAAATAAAAACCTCCTTAACAAGCTTTGCTGCCTACTGTTTCAATCTCCTAAGATTCCTTTACCCCAGCAACCAAAAAATTGCTTCATTCAAGATTGGTGTAATTGTCTACTAAAGAAAACAACATACTAAGTAAGTGCACATAGTCACATTTAGTGTTAAGAATTGCTAAGCATATTAATGCAGTGGAAAAAAAAGTACCAGTGACCAAACAGCAACAGATTAACCAACTTCTTCTTTAATAGGTGCGCCAGTTGTTGCACTACGACTAGAAATGCTTTTCTATAGTCCAGCTTGTTCTGCAACTGGAATGATGCATTTAGGTGATCAAGTATGTTAATTTTGGTCCTGGGAGGAATTTGTGCATTGTTTCACAGCAGTTAAGCTCCATGCCTTAAAATGATTCCTTGAGGCAGGGAGAGATACTATTAGGGCTCTCTGCAGGAACTTCCATCTTGGACAGGGTGGGAGCCCTCCAAGGCAGCCAAGACTCAGGCTGAGGCTGTTAAGAGGATGCTCTATCTCAGGAACTCTCCTGCTTGCCAAATTCACATCAGTTTCTCATTTAGTGCTTCCGCTACAAAAGCCTACCACTGCCCCAGCCTCACCCCTAACTCCCCACTAATATAAATCCTAAGATGAGCATCTGCAGAAAGAGGAAAGTTAGACACACCCCTAGTTTGCTCTAACTATATAGGGCTCTACCACAACAGCACTTCACATGCTGATAACCTACTGAACATTTCTTTCTCCAGCTGTCCTTCAACTTTTAAAAGAGGAAGGAAATTGCTGTTCTTCCCACACATGCGACATAAAATGCCTTTTTCAAGACAAAAAGCATCTAGCTGCTACCAAATACTGCTTTCAGATGACTAGCAATTGTAGCAATTCTGGAAGTAATTTGATCAGAAAAATGTTGGACCTCAGGAATCAAGCAAGCTGGAACAGCTACCTATGTATAGTCATATGTCTCTATAGACTACCTCCATGTTAGTTTTATAACGAAATCCACAATTTTAAGCAAACTCAAGAAATCTAACACAAATGAAACACAAATAATATGCTCCTCAGCCAAAGCTAAAAGTCAGTGACTTTCCCTGTACTCCCTGTGGCAAACACACTAAGAGCCACAAGTCACACATTCCTACCATACATTCTCAGAAAGCAATGGAAACACGGATTGAAAACAAAATGACAGCCAAAATGCACATTTCTTACTGCATATGGTTAAACTATATGGTTACTGAGGAACTAGGAACTTACACAGTTTGCAGCAACTCAGTAAATAAAGCAATGGATAATTAGATGTCAGATCAGTATTCCTCACAATTTTCTAAGCTTCACACTAAAAAAAAAAGCCTAACCCCATCAGTTTACCAGAAGACAAACAACATGGGATACTATCAAATCATTATGTGGATTAAAATACAGAAAGAATTTAAAGTATTCCACTCAGATCAGTATTCCTCACAATTTTCTAAGCTTCACACTAAAAAAAAACCCTAACCCCATTAGTTGACCAGAAGACAAACAACATAGTGGGATACTATCAAATCATTATGCGGATTAAAATACAGAACGAATTTAAAGTATTCCATGGTGTTTCACACTGTTCTGCCCATTTTACCACAAATAATTTAACATTCTTCTACAACACAGAATAATTAAAACACAACTGCTTACAGAACCAGGAACAGAAACTGAAGGTATGGCATCAGGGTTAACATTTCCATGCATTACTCTGTTCCCATCAAGCCATCTCTTAATTTTCTCTTACAAAGAGATACTGGTTAAAGCTGTACAAGGTTTAGGAAAACCCACACAATGGGATTTTTTTTCCCAGCAAAACTACAGAAAATAAAATAAGAACCAAATTTTAAGGGTTAAAATTATAGGTCAAATACAGTGCAGTAAATATTTTTTTTTCCCACTTCGGGTCCTATGTTGTGCTTGGCATGAAGAGAACTGTAGTTAGTAAAAACTGTTTCTTCAGCTCTGGAACTGCAAGACCACTCTGTCCTCCACTTTTCAGTAGACTGAAGTGGTGAGCCAACAGGACTGAATACTGTTGGACAAACCAAAAGGTGAACTTTTGAATAGTTTGTATGCTGACAGCTGGATTCTAAATGATTATTAATGGTAAAAGGCAATATTCTTTCCCTTACTGTTTTATTTCATAATACAAACCATGGTTTTTTAAAATGTGGTTGAAGGAAGAAGAATTAGGAAATCTTGGTATTTCTGTGTGCTCCCTGTGGATTAACCAGGAGCTGTTCTGCTAAGCACGAAAGCTGAGTCTACTGAATTGTCTCACAATGGGCAGTACTACATGAAACATTGCAAATGTGGAATAATTTTCAGGTATTTGTTTGAAGTGCAGAGGGATTACTTCTGCTAGAACGTTCTCCCCCTTTTTATTTGCACAACTTAAGAATCTTTTCAAAACATAAAAATGTCCTCCACTACAAGGCAACATTCTGCAATGATCCAGTGACTTAGAATGGCCCCGGATCATAGGAAAATATTTTCATAAATAAACCCAATATTTGGTCAACTCGTCACTATGACTTTAAAAATTAAACAAAAGGAATCCAGAATACTAGCATCATCCAGATGGGGGTCAATAGAAGATCAGCTTTCATTCCTACTCATCCTGGATTCAGCTATTTAGGGGATCAACAAGTGATTTACTTTTCAAAGGCCTGCACTACAAGACAAGGTTAGCCGTCCCTGCCTGCAAAATTTAGTCCATGTGTGTTTGTTTCTTTTCTTTTTGGCTCCTTTAGATAAAATGTTTAAAGGGCTGTGTGTTCTTCAACCCAGAGCAGTTTGCACAAATGTGTCCTAAGATCTTAGATGACTCCTAAGGTTCAAACACTTATGATGTTAATGTTTCTTTCCACATGTCTAGTGATCTGCAGATATCCCTTGATGAATAAGAGACAAAATAAAACATGTAATTCTATGTTATGCCACATCTTCAGTGGCCCAGTCCATTTAAATAAGTGCTATGGTTTACCCCAGCTGGCAAAGAAGTACCATGCAGCCGATTGCTCATTCACCCCTCACCCTTCCCCAGTGGGATGGAGAGGAGAAACACACAAAAAGGTAAAATCCATGTGTTGACATAAGAACACTTTAATAATGGAAATAAAATATAATGATTATAATAATGCTATCAATAATAATTTTTTAAATGGTGATGAAAAGGGAGGCAACAAAAAGAGTGAAATAAAACCCAAGAACGACAAGTGATGCACAATACAGTTGCTCCACTGACTAACGTCCAGCCCATTCCTGAGCAGCAACCAGCCCTTCCCAGGCAATTCCCCCAGTTTATATACGGAGCAATATGAGTTCTATCAAAGGAATATAACCCTTTGGCCAGTTCAGGTCAGCTGTCCTGGCAGTGCTCCCTTCTGGCTTGGTGTGCATCTCCTTATTGACAGAGCATGGGAAACTGAAACTCCTTGACTTGAAGTAAGCACTACTTAGTAACAACTAAACATCAATGTGTTATCAACTTTATTCTCATTCTGAAACAAAAAAGCCCAACACTGTACCAGCTACTAGGAACAAAATTAACTTTATTCCAGCTGAAACCATTTAGTCAGGTTTCTGTGGACTTTTTTCCCAACAAACAAAAATTCCACACACAGACTGAAAAAATCTGTTTAAGGCAACACTGAATTACAAGTATAACTGCTTTTCATTAAGACTCATAGAAAACTGCATTTTCTCCAGCAGCACCTCCAAGGCTCGTAGCTGGTGGGGCTGTCCCCGTGGTGATGGGCACTGTGCAGGCACAGGGCACTCACTCCCAGTCTACTCTGTGCAGTGCCTTCCAGTTCGGACTTCCTGCTCTGGTGTGCCTGGTGCTGGGCACACTATTGACATGTGCACCATCCACATTTAGCACAGTGCACAATTAAGACTCATATGGAGTCAGGGGATTATTAAGGTCTGGTGCTCATCATCCCCACTGTCCCAAAAGCACAGGAATCACACTAGGTTTTTTTGACTACATGAAAAATACACACTTTGAACAAGGCACTCCATTGAAAGAACAAAAAGAGAGAAAAAGAAGCCCATGAATGTTTTAAACCAAAACTAACTTAGCATAAAGCTTCAAAGTCATCACTTCATTCCAGAAACATTCTCAAACACCACCTGCAACCCCTTAACTTTAAACATTCCCTAAGAGAAGCAATCAAAAATTAAAAAATGATAGTAAATTAACTTTTATTCCCTAGGACTTATGATAGGCTGGCATTTATAGATCATTTTTACTCTGGGTATCTCAGAACATTTGACAGGATGAGGCAGATACTAGCATTAAAGTAACCACAAACAAACAGAGCAGTTATTAGGAATGTGGTAACAGCTCACATACAGCCGTGAATATTAGAACCATTTTTACTGAGAGAAGGAATGTTGGCTCTAACTCTGCAGTTATTCCTTACTCTTTTTCAAAGAGTGCCACAGGGATTTCTAACTTCCATCTGGACAGTTTTCTTTTAACTGTTTTTGAACACCATGTGTGAGAACACAACAGGATTGTAGACATTAGAGATGGAAAAGACCGATTAGATCATGTAGCCATCCTCCTGCCAGTCGTAGATTTTTCCCCACAGAATAGTTCCTTCCTAGCACTTTGCCCAGTACAGTTTCAAGCATGTTGAGATATTTGGCTTCAACCATCTCCTTTGGAAATTATTCCACAGTGTATGAAGAATGTCGTTAGGACATTTTTCCTGGTAGACACGGCACGCATTTTTCTTTCCTTAATGATTTCCAGCCTATTATTCCTGGTTATGTCCCATTGAGCCAGCCTGAATAACTCATCTTTACACCTTCGAATAAATGGAGACAGATATGTTTCTCTGCACATTGGTCACTATTTGGCCAGACTACACACAATTTTATTGCCAAAATATACAATATGCTTTAAGAAAATAATTTATTCCACCCTTTTAGTCATTGTAGGATTGTTGTCTCCACCCCAGTGAACATTTTTAGATGAGACTCTGAACAAATCTGTTTATTCCTCCTTACCTTCTGGTACCATTTAGTTTATTTTATTTTATATTACAGAGAATGCAAAAGGCATAATAGACTTACAGAAGAAAAATAGCCTTGCAAAGTCAGCACATAAGTAAATATACTACCTAACTCTTCTGAAACAGCAGCTGCTGCCAACACAGTGATATTTGCACAAGCTTTATACTTCCTCCCCTCCCTGTGTCAAAATATACATTTTACCAATGCGTAAGATTTTCAAGATTTTCAGTTTTTTCTTCTCTCCAACAAAAGAGATCCATTAAACTAGCTTTATTTTGACAGATAAGTTTTTTATACAATTTAAACTGTAAGTTATTAGAAATCAGATGCTTTTAAGGCATCTCAGATTTCAAAATACTTCTTCATCCTCATTTCAGCTTCCTTAAATCAGCTGAGCCAATTCTTCCCTTTTTTGTCATCAGTTACTTTCTGCAGTATTTTCTCTCATCTAAATTTCAGAATAACTCATAATATTTTTCATACTACCTTTAGTAATAAGGTTGTACATTGTAATTTCTACTACCATCCCTAAATCACAGACTTTGCAAAGAATAAATATTATCAAATGTATTCATCAAAAAATGTAAACAGAGAAATTAAGAAAGATGTTGGGAAAGAAAAAAATTACACAAGGCATACAGTGACTGAGGAAGAGCAAAGCAAGCGAGGTAAAAGTGTTATGCTCAGTACCAGGAACAAATAGAACATTGTGGCCATTCTGAGCACACACATTTAGGCTTCAAAAAATAAAGCACAAAAACATAAATCCAGAACCTATAATGGAGCAAATACTACTATGCCTTTAGATGTTTTTCCTTGCCAACAAGAACACCTGCTATTGAGGGGGATAGGTCAGAATTATTATTTCTAAATTCATGAACCTGCTCTATCTTTATAGTGTTTCAAGGATCCTAACAGATCCAATCACTGCATTACCAGACCAGAAAGCCAAAACCACACCAAACCTCTATACCACCAAATTCAGGACATTCCTTATTTTATTTATATTGTGTTTATATAAAAAATACATGATGCCTGAAATTAGAGACATTGAAGTAACCCACCAACTTTTCCTCTCCCATGAAGTCATAAGATTGCACTTCTCTAAAGGTGCACAAAGATAAAGAAACAAAGCAGACAGAACTTAATGAAGCCAGTTCAAGTAGCTCTACCAAGGCTCACCAACAAAGACAGGTCTATTACATCAGTTTAATTCTGGCAAAGATATTGATTATGCATCTTTATTACAACAGAATTTACAAGCTAAGAGATGCAATGTTTGAACTATTCATTCCTATTACCTATTAGTCTAGTCTGAATGAGTCTTTCAAATAATCTTTGCAAATATTGGTATGCATAAAGTTTTAACTCTTCTGCTTCCCTTGGAAAAGGCACAGCACTAAGTGCCTTCAATGGTCAAGTAGAGAAACATATAACTCACTTCTCCTATTTTAGTAAAGTGCCCTTTCTAAGAAAAAGGGAAAAAAACTGGTATCCTGAAATATATTGCTCTTTGAAATAAAATAAATAAAATAAAATATCTCCAGTGTTTCAGAGTGTTTCTAATAATTTTTTTCCTTTGCTCCCTATTAAGTAGAGATCTGGCCATGCAGGGAATAAGTCTGCAATGCACACCTCAAGGACTCACATTGTACTTTATGTCATCAGTGACCTGAAGTCTTAACTTGTCAGTGTTGCTACTACTACTGTTTCCATCACTTTATGATCAGCTGAAGTTTATGGAAGCAGGACTATAAGATGAAACAGTTTCAAATGACAGCTGGAATAGAAACCACAACCTCTTCTGGTCACACCTCCAATGTGCAACCTCCAATGCACAGTTTCTAAAAAAAAACAACAACTTATTCTCCTCTTTTTTACCATTTTAGCCTGACTACAGTTCTCTATATGACAGCTGTTATTAACAATTAGCAGTTTGACTTTTTAACTGACTACTCTCTTGTCTAAAGGATACAGTGAGGAGGAAGGAAGATCTAAAGTTTCATTATCAGATCTTAAAGAACCAGACTTACAAAAGAGTTGAAAACCTTTTTTCATACCCCCAAAACAAGAAAAACAAATCAAGTTGTCACATATTTTTATGAAGTTCCAGTAGAATGCACTACAATGTATTTTAAGCAGATACAGAGCTGATAAAATTTTAATAGTCAGTGGAAGGGGAAAGAAGTTGAAAAGGTTGTATCTGAACACTAACAATGCTTAAAACATAGAAAGAATTACATTAGAAATAAAGAAAAAAAATCAGCCAGTATACAGCCAATATATTAGGAAACTAATATCTTGTATACTGATTTAGAGAACTATTACAACAGACTCAGTGAAGACACTAGTGAAGTTAGCTCTGGATTATGAGGCGAGAATCTTTATCATACTTCTACTGAAATCAGTGGGAGGACAATTTTGACACAATTCTTGAAGGATAAATTTAGATCCTGTACTTAGCCAGTAGAACCTTGTGCCAACAGAACCCAGTTTTAAATATGCTTCTGAGATATGCATGCCTTAAAATAGTTTTATACATACAAAGACGAAGAACCCAACCTTTCCAAAGAGACAGTTTTCCTGTCCAGATTAAAACAAACAAACAAACAAACAAACATGGATTTTGAAGATGTTTCCCCATTTGTCCCATGCTCACAAAGAGACCACAAACCAGGGCAGCACTGGGAACCATGACACAACTTTCTCATGTGGACCTGCAAGAGATCCTAATCCCGGGCTAAAGCGATTGCTATCTCTAGACAGCATTAGCAGCATAATCTGCATGCAACCATGAGGATGAGAAGTATTTTCTGAAGACACTTAATACAAAATAATACTATAAGGACTTGGTTCATCAACTTCTACTTAATGGGTCCTGACTGTAAGCTGCAAGTAAATGCTGTAGGCCAATAATATGAAGAAGACAGCACTAAGTTGGCATGCAGCCCATCTGGAAAAGATCAAGAGGAAGCATCTTTTGGGGGCAAGACTGCAAACAAGCCACTAAAATCTGGCCCTAATGCTGTGCCCGAAGATTCTTCATTTGCCATGTCAGAACAGCATTAAAATCACTGCTCTCTCTCCCTAGGGTTTACAGACCAAGCAATTTTCAAAATATTACTCAGTTTGTTAATTTGTTCACAGTGCAGATGAATGTTAACATCAGGCAACACCCAAATACCTAAAAACAAAACTGGAGTTGTCTGCCAATAACAGCTAGTAAACAGACATCTCTAAAGAGGACAGTTCAGGCATGCTGCTTTCCCTTCCACCTCCCTATGTCCCACCAACACTCCTTGAAACTCCTGCCAACTCTATTGCATTGCACAGCAACAGCATAGTGCCTGCCAATTTCTAGAGAGCCGAGCATACTTCTCCATTTAGTGTTTTGTCTGAAAGCCAACAATGCAGTCAGGACATATAAAAATACCCCAAAGACTTGATGAGTTAGGTACTGAAAGATGGAAATAACAAAGCATAGCATTAAAGGTTTTTTTCCCAAGAGACCTAACTTCTCCACATTTCTAGCAAGTACCCACTTTAAACATGATTGGTACAGAGCATTCCTTGGGCTTCACAAATACATTAAGGACTAGAAAGTTAAATGTATTCTTTCCCTCTGATACAGGATATCCCTCAATCTGTAACTGACACTAGCCACCATTCAGATAAACCACTAACACCAAAAAAGCCATCTCTATTCATACTAGTCAGCTATATGTTATCATATTAACTCTCTGTCTTGGCCTTACCTTTTTCTCAAGAATAAAATCCCCTAAGCAGCTACAGTTCCTTCAGAATCAAACTCTTCCTTTTCTTCTTTATAGTTATAATCAGTCTTACACCAAAAACTTAAAGATGAAAATAAATTATAGACATTTCTAAAAGGTAAATAATTCCTTGAGGAAAATAACATACTTGGCAGAAAGGGATTGAAGAAAACAACACAGAAGTAGGTCAGAATTGCCCACTGATAAGCAAAAAGCCATGCTGTGTTTAAAAAGAAGGATCGAAGAGATACATAATCTGCCCACAATATAATTTTTGTTTTTTCTTCCCAGGCTGACTAGCTATCTAGCTTTATAAAAGAGAACTAACATTTTGGTTGTGAAGCAAGAATCTTGTCTTCTCCATTATATTCTCCAGTAGCACCTACCTGGATCTGCATACTCTGTGTTCACAATAGAATTTGGATGAAAATTTCGGCTTCTAGTATGTAGTCAAATCCTGCCTTAGTTCCCAGTTGAAAATTAAACAGATTGATTGACAGTTTTTGCTCATCACTGACATTCATCAGGAAAATAAAGAATTCTCAAAAAGTTACATTAGTTAATTTTTAGACCAGATTGTAAAATCCTCAAGATTTTCCCACAAAAATAAGGTTTCCTCACCTTCTAATTCTAGGTATTTTGGAGAAGAATTCAACAATAGAAATGACCTGTAATGGTTTTGTTTTCAGAACATTAATTTTATGTTTCTGCTGTCCTCTGTCCACAAATTGAGAAGTCTTTCCTGCTCTATATTATTTCTTACAAGAGACTAAATACTCAGAGATCAATAGTCAGTAACTTTTAAGAATAGACAATTATCACCCACATTCTTCAGTTGTTACAAACCAGACAAATCTCTGTTTTCTTTTGATAAGAAATCTTATATTCCTCACTTCATTATTTCCTTTTTAATTAATGAAAAAGCAACAGAACTGCTTAATGACAACTAGTTTTTCCCTAACAGGAAGAAAGAGATGGAGGCTAAAGGAATGTGAGTAACTGTATAAAAATGCAGCTTTATGAAAGAAGTTAAATTAAAAGGACCCCTGTACCATACCCAAGAAAGCTGCTTCTCCAAGCTGTTTCTCAAAAGCATACTCCTAAATCCTAAAAATACTCCTGTTATACATATCTGTAGTGCAATTAAACAACAACAACAAAACAGAATACTGTACATATAGCAAAGAAAAGCAACTTATAGCAACAAGGGTACAAACTGGTGACTGAAACTGCAACAAAGACACAGACAACTTGTCCAATATGAGGCAATATGAGGTAAACTGCTAATGAAGACTTACCTCCAGAAACTGGGGCATCCATGAAAACTGCTCCCGTTTTTTCAGCAGCTTTGGCTAATTCTTTTGAAACTGCTGGATCTATAGTGCTGGAATCTATTAGCAATGAGCCTTTCTTCACTTTCCTAAAATAAAGATTTATTATTATAATTATTATTTTCAGAAGATATTTGCAACTATTACCATGGCACTGGCTTCCATCAGCATGACAAATGTGCAGATATTTTTTGGTACACTAGTAAACATGAAGTTTTAAACCTTATTGAGCAAGATCTGCTCAGTATGCATACTGAAGCTTTGAACTACTCAAAGCCCAATAACAGCTGAACACAAAGACCAATGTTTTTCTAAACACTATTAAAAAAATACACAAAAAGGTCACACTAGGAAAATCTTCCATTACACAAGTTGAGCACTATATAATACAGAGATCACCTAAGATGCATTCTAAGCAACTGTTGATGCAGCATAAAATTTAATATATAAAGATAAAATATTATTTTTATATATACAGTATCTTAAGTTCTTAAATCAGAATGGTCTGATTGCATTCTTTTAATCATTCTACATTTTGTTCTCCATAAAGACCATAACTAAAACCAAAAAAGCCCACTGAAGATTTGAAGTGAAGCATGGAGAAAAATGTTTTCCCACTGATAGCCAGTACATTTAGGCAGATCTGTATTTCAAACTGTAGATTACAGAAAGCTCTTTATTTGATTAAAAAACATGATAACATTTTTGAAATTTAAAAAATGTTAACTTTTTCAATGCCCTCTACAACAAAAAAAGCTGGTTTTTATTCCTCTTTCCATTGAACTGCACCATGATTTCATGTCCACCTGACCAGCAATCACCATGAAATCGAACACCAGAATTTTTCAGTCATAAAAACATGTCCCATTTAAAGCAACTCATGACAGATAAAGAGATCCACTGCACCTTGCATGCTGTTGGCAGTACAGTGGATTTCACTTAATTGAATTACCCAGATTGCTGGAAATAGTCTTTCAACATATACATACATTGTGACCCTACTGGAATTCCAGAGTCAGCACAGTGCCACATACACAAAACTCATCCCTTGTGCTGCTGCAGTTAGTTTGAACACATGCAAACAAAAACCAATGCAGCAGGTAAGGTACTACATCATCTCCCCTTGATGTTCAGAAGAAGGCAGAGTGGCACAGGCTCCTTGGTAACACAGTGGGATGACTAACTCAACCTTTAAACACTTCACATTATTGAGGTTTTCTTCTGCAAAGCTTTAAAAGCTTCAGAAAATTATGAAAATCAAACCAGTCAGCAAGGACCAGCTCACTCAGAGCCACAATTACTCACTACTGCCAAATTACACTTCTCTTAATACAGAGGCTGATAAACTACAGCAGCAGAGGACTGCTTTCCACATGCTCTGTTTCCTGCTGGATTTCCCACTTCTATGTACTCAAGAGATTTACTGCTGTACTGTACCAGTACGTACTGCCAATTGTTCTTCAAACCACTGCCATCATGGGTGCAGTTCTCCCACAGCTCTTTCCTGAGCTTTGTGGGGCTGATCCTATTACCCATCTTCCCTGAAGGGTCTAAGCTATAGCTACTTAGATCTGCTCACTCCTGCCTTCTGAGGAATTAAACTACAGACAATAAGGGAAAGAATCAACTATTATTCTTATATAGTAAGAACAATAGAAATCCCCCCTTCCACTTCCATTTCCTTATCATTTCATCCTAATATTGTACAATCAATACTTTAAAAGGTAATAATTTCATACTTTTTGTAATAATTTTTGATCATAATTTTTTTATAATCTACTGTACTTTTGTCTTCTATATGTTTTTTCCTTTACCTTATTAACATGGATAGTTCTTAAAAGACTACATGATCCTCAGAGGTATCCAGTAGCCTCAGTCAGCTTGCCAGAAGCAGTGCATGTGTAGCTCAAACAGATTTTTAAACTATATATATTTTTTGATTTGGCAAGTTCAAAAACTCTGAGCATTAGAATTCTGCAGACTGTGGATTTAAGGCTCAGTGGAAATCCCTCCACAAAAGTTAAAAAACACTGCTTCACATTAAAAATCTTAAGGTATTTTTTTCTGTAATAAACAGATAATAAGAGTAGAAATCAAGAAAGTCTTGTCAGCTATTCTATGTTAACATTTAACAACATAAGACATAATGGTGTCTATTCAGAACATTTAATTTATAGGACTTCAAGGTAAAGAAAATAGTATTTGAGCAACAAATACTATTTGTTGCTCAAAAAATAGTTGCCAGCAAATATTCTAGATGTACTTGAGTGTAGTACATCACATTATGGCAAAAGAACCATGAAACTGAAAAGGCAGATAATAGTTAAATTGTCTGAAATGCACAAAAATTATTATTCTACTGAAAATAAAATAAATACTTAAGCCAAAAGCCATTCAAAAGCAGCACTGTATGAGAGAACTTATATAATTAGAAATATCAATAGTGACAGAACAGAGAACATTGAATTAAGTGCCCTGAAGGCACAGGAAGAGTTACAACAGCAATCATCAGACAAACCTTGAGTACGAGTGGAAATTCTCCAAACTACAAAAAGTCTTACTTTAGAATTCCATTTGCTCCTGTGTAAACTTCTTTTGCATGGGGACTAGAAGGCAGCATGGTAATAATTCTGTCTGCTCTTTCTGCTACGTCTGCTGGAGATTCTGTTACCTTTTAAAGAAAAAAAACCCCAAACAATATAAGCTTACACACTTCTGAAAAAGAAATGTTTGATGAGTTTGCTTTTAGTATGCACTGGTCACAACTAAGCTAGGTAAAAAATTAAAATACAAGAAAAACTGCTCTCCTAATGAAAATATTAGTTATTTGGACCCAGCAACAGAAAAAAAAATAAAAATGAAAAGGATCTCCTATCATGGAAGTTCCTCCACAACATCTGCTAAAGGGAATATGCTTTCATCCCATCAACTCATTCATGGACCTTCAATTGACTACAAACCCTGCATCTATAGAAAATATTGCTCTACAATGTTTCTAAGGAGGGACAACATGAGAGGATTACAAAAATATCACTTTTTTCCTTGTCTTATATACAGCATTAAAAGAGACAAAGACTGAGGAAAAAAGAAAACATTACTCGATGCACCTCTGAGCCTCACCTTAAAAGAAATCAGATAAACTAACTGATATTTCTCAAAATATTACAACTGGCATTTTTAAAATGGAAAATTATCAGTTCAAGCATCCTTCATTAAAAAGATCTGAACAATTTTCAAAATATATTATTAGGCATTAGTTGTTAAATAATCATACCTAACTTGGAAGGTATATTACCATTCTGAAGTCACTTTCAGAGGTAGGCACTATAGTATTTAAGATACATACACAACAAATGAAATATTGACAGCTAAGTTGTGAGTTTCACTTGGAAGGCATTTACCAGTAAGATTTCTGTCCAGATCTGAATTAATTAATATTTTAAAATTGCATTGTTAACATGTTCATAGCCCAGAGACAATAGCAACAAACATACAGCTTATTATTTTATCTTTACTCCACAAGGATCAAATCTAATTTCAGTCCTTTGTAATTAATGCTGAATTACACCTTGAAGAACTTCAGGCTAAACAGCATAAGAAACTTCTTGATTTTTATTTGACTTCTGAACAAAGAAGAGAAGACTGCATATAGTGACTGAACAAGGCTCTTGCGGGAAAAACACTAAGAAACTGGCATGGATGGAACTGAGAAACATGCAGATTTTGTTTTGAAAGAATAAGTTAATATCACACAAAACGCCTGGCATACCACACAGTTACAAAAGAAAACATGTTCTAGTCTAAAGGACAAAAGTTAGCAGGAATAAATGAGGCAATTATAAGCAGTAAACCTTCTATATCTGATTAGCTGATTTTATGACTTGCCTCCCTGGAGACGAGAGAACCTATCTCTTTAAAAAGAAGTTCTGAGTATGTCTGGTTTGGTTCAGTCTCAAGGTGTATTATTAGATGTGGAGAGAAGAAATGTGAAATTGGTACCTGAATCTATATACGTCTTCTTATTTGAAACTATGATCTCCAGTATTTTTAGATGCTTGGAGGGTATCAGCTGAATATTCAGTGGTCCATTTGCATTTTTCAACCAGAAGTTGAAAAATATACTACATTGGGCACACAGCTGAAACAGTACATCAGCCTCAGATTTCTACTTGGCTACATAGACAGAAGATAGCTGGGTTTTGATTACAGTTTTAAATAATTCTTAAGCTAAACAGGTACAAAGAAGACACAGTACAGTGGTCATCTAAACAGAAATTAATTTATTCCATCCAAATCTTTCAAAATAGTAATATGCCTTTTACATGAAGAAAATTAGATTAAAAATGTATACAGACTGAGACAGTACTTCTACAACCATACAAAGGAAAAACTTTCTGCCATCTTGAAGTAAGTAGCAAAACAAAGTGGGGAATTAAAAGTGGGAATGGACACCCTTGGCCTTTTGGTACTGTTAACAAATATGAATAATAATGCCTGAAAAAATATACCTACCTGGTTCAATAAGCAGCATATAAAACCTTTATTTTATTTGGGACTTTCTGTCTCAGAAACAAAGCTGAATGATTTGAAGACTATTACAAAACATTAAGCATTTGAAATCATTAAGAATATGTGCATAAATTTAAAAAACAGACCAAACACTAATTGTTGATTACCAACATAGACTGTACTAGCTCAGAGTAGCAGCCCACCAAGGCTAGTACATGTTCTGATACTTGTTTAGTTCAAGCAAACTTTTGCAGTATGCAACTGGACAGGAGACTTTTCTGAATACTGCTAGTTGCCAGTACTGGCCTTCAATATGTGCATCTGCTTGTATTTGTTCCAAACTGCTTCCCTATTTTGTTTTACTTATATTTACAGTAAGTCAATTAATTATTGTTGGCCTGAAATGGCATTCTTACTGTACACTAAAGAAAGCTCTATTTTTATGATGCTTTATGCATCAGGTGACTCCAGTAACATTCTCAATGTTCTAAATCTGTGATAAGATTTAGATACAAAGACCTGTAAACTGAAGTCTGACACACAGTCACTCCACTGTGTGAGCCTTCCAACTTTCTCTGAATTTCAGCCCAAGAGGTTACATATGCTCATGCTCAGCCAGTTTTCCTCTTACTATTCACCTTTAGCAGGTGGGTGGCCACTTTCTGACATGTCCCACATCCCAGTTGTTTACTTCAGTGGCTAAGGAAAGGGGAGTCGCAGATTGTGCAGATTTGTGGTCAAGCATCCTGCATCCGCCATATACCTTGGTGGCAGCACTTCCTTAAACAATGGACATTTGACTAAGTTTACTGTCTCCTGGGGTCATTTCACCCCTGCAACACTCCTGATGGTTTTACCCTTACAGCCAGACCAAAGAGAAAGCAGCCCTTAGAGCCCAATGTTCCTTCTACAGCAGTTTCTACAAGGCCCCGTGGACCCACAAGTTTTCAACCTCTGAAAAAAGTGCTGGAGTAGGATTTACACCTATAGATCAAGAAGAGGAAGTTATGTTCATATATTTTCTTTCAGCGTGTTTTATTTGTATTTAAGCCTAGCCACGTACTCTCTCAGTGTTTTATGTACTTAAAACATACTTTGGACTTGATTTTTAAAGGCATTACAGTTCACCTTTATTATCACATGTTATGTCTTGCAGTGAATGCCAAGGATTCTATCATAAAGGCAAAAAGCTATCAACATGGACAGCCACAGAAAAGAGATCCCACTGCAGAACACAAATTAAAAATACAACCAACAGTTCAAAACAGTCTCTTCCATTTGCCCAGTCTTACTCAAGACACGTTTGGTTCATGCCTGAGGGTCTTGGCTGCTTTAACAAAATAGGAACAGGAGCTACGAAGAGAGGTGAAAAGCTTACTTTCCCACTTAAGGCCAAGATTCTGTAATTATTCAAGGGGAGCTGCAATTAATTACTAACAGGTGTGTGGTATCATTTTATCTTTTAGGAATCTTGATGTTACCTCATTATTTAAAACAGCTGCAATTAGTTTCAACAGTTTAGACTTTCAAGGCACACAGTTCCTCTATCTAGACCTACCTACAGTTTCCTTGCCACTGCTGCAAAATTCCCTTCTATCCTCTACATTGTTACATGAGAGGTTTATTTTTGCATTGCACTTCTTTTTTTCTGTGTTTTAAGCACGTATCCATCTGCCCACAACTGTCTAAATTGTGACAGCTTTGAAGTATGTCAAAACCATTCAAATGTGTTACAGACACATAGAAATGACACAACCATCTGAGTAAATGGGGTTCTGAGGGTATTAACAGATTAAGAAAAGTAACAGGATTGGCTGGAACAGGGCCAAGGTTTTGCAGGGTATATTGCAGGAAGGTAAAGCTCCCTAATATAATCAATTTCCTTCCCTCCTTTTTCCTTTTCATTCCTTCCTCTTCTCTCAGCATATCCTTCCTTACCTCCAAGAGAATAAGCACTTAAATAATTAGATTTTTCCCCTGCCCCTGAGGACTACACCTTGAAGCAGCAGGAAAGCTCATATGTCCCTATAACCCTTACAGCTATGCCAGCAGGAATTTTTAACTAGGGTCATTTAACCTGAAAAGGTCAAAGCAGGAACCAGATGAAAAGCAGCCCACTGGCCATCCAGACCTGGGGGAGAAGGAAGCAGGAGAAAGCAGGAGGTGATAGAACAGGCCATCAACCTCCTCTCATAAAAAGCGGAGGAAAAAAAGACAGCTAGAGGAGTCTGACAAGGTAGCAATTCCGGCTAACAGCAGGAAAATTACTCGGCATAGAATCATACCTTTGCTCTAACTGAAACGTCACAAATTCAGATAGTATTCATTGTGCTGTTTCAGTTCTGACTGTGATCTTAACCAAGAAAAAACCCAGATTATTTAGTTGCATTGCAGGCAGGAACCATCCAACACACAGAGTTATTGCTGAAATAAAGAAATTTATTACTGTACCTGAGCACCCAAGTCTTGAAATTCTTTGCAAGCTTCTGGGAAGACATCATACACAATAACTGGATATCCATGTTTTACCAGGTTTTTTGCCATTGGATTTCCCATGTTACCCAGCCCAACGAATCCAACTGGGGTTTTGGAAGCCATAGTCCTAGAACACACTGATTTCAAAACAATAAATATCAATACATTTGTATTTTAGACTAATGTATAACAATGATATACTAAAAGCAACCACATAATCTTTTTTTTCCAATTATTTTAACAATAATTGAATAACAATATTTTTTCAATTATTTTAACAGCCTTATCCTTAAAAACAGTGCAAATGTGAATCCTATTTTACATAATTTAAACTTTAAACTATAGAACACATTGGGACACAAATACCATTCCACTTTGATTTTTCTACATATCAAAGATAATTATTGTAATTAGGAAAATGTGGGCATTTCAAAAAATCACAGTACTTAAAGCTAAGATCCGATAAGAGCTCAAATGTATACTAAAAATATCCAGGATTGTTTGTGTTTTATTATGTGTCTAAATTTTAAACTGGATATGTGAAGAACAATTTTATATATATTTTACAGACTCTTTATTTGCAACTTTGCTTGCAGCCGTGGGATGTAGCACGTGCTCTCTAGAAATGTACAGAGGCTGCCACTTTACTTCATACAGCCCCTCACAGATTCTTCTGATCCTGCAATCAGATACAAGTCTAAAGGTGAACATCTCCACAGCAAATCATGGCAAATCCTTTAAGCCATGCAACCACAGTTTAAATACTGAAAATTAAAATAAAATATAGTATTAAAAAATTGTGAAGTCTTTACAGGAATAACCTCTATATTCTATTTATCACACTACCAAGACAGAACTATAAAGCCTAACCTACAACCTGTGGAAAACACTACAGTTTCAGTCAGTTACCTTCTCCCAGAAGTTAGTGAGCATCAAATTCTGGATAGGAGCAGCATTGCAGGCATTCATCTACTGCAATCACTATCTCATCACTCTAAACACTCCAAATCCAAAGGCAACACAATTTGACAGTGACTAGATTTCTTTGCCAATCACATAAAATACTTTCTCCTTTACGACAAAGGAAAAAGTTATGCAGAATAAACACCAAAGTATGTGTCAACTAAGCAGACAGAAACAAAGCTAACTACAGAAATACTCTAGCTCTAAAGTGCACATACAGAAAATGTGCCTAAGCTGGATCGAGACTCTAAGAGGTCTCAACGCTTAGCAAAGAATCCTCTCTAGGCCAATAACACTTGATTAATCATTTTAAAGTCTTTCTGACTTTAAGCTCCTTCTTAGCCAGCAATGGTCATGCTCTTTCATCTGCAGCACTGTTTTGGAAGTGCCACATTTAATAAATCAGGTTTGTTGAGAGAACTTTGGTCTGA
This sequence comes from Passer montanus, assembly GCF_014805655.1. NCBI lineage: Eukaryota > Metazoa > Chordata > Aves > Passeriformes > Passeridae > Passer > Passer montanus. Next base: position 10,698,690 of record NW_024356505.1, on the reverse strand, counting down.
GACAGTTTCCACAGATGCCTGCAGCAATTACACAGCTAGAGAAGTAGCACAATTTAAAATAAATCTGCGCTGGGAAAATGCTTAGTGAAAACTGAGATAAGTCAGGAAAAGAGCCCATTGCTTTTTTAAGAAGTGCTACATGTCAAAACCAGGGAACAAATGAACAAAGAGCCTAAACCAGCATCATCAGCCATAACAATCATCTTAGAATCTTCTTCTCATTGTTTCTATGAGTCAGTCTCCCCCAATCCCTCATTTGCACTAATCTAAAATTGCTCCTTCAGTTAGCCCAAAGCTTCCCACTTCCTGAGGAGCTTCAAGCCCTTGTTTTAAGCATCTTTTGTTTCTCTAGCCCTTGATACCAGTAGATCTTATTTACCTTGACTTCAGTAAAGTTTTCAGAACAGTCTCCTCTCTTATCCCAGTAGCCAAATGAAGAAAGTATGGACTGGATGGAACTGCAAAACCGCTTGAAGGAAAAAATACTGTCTGGAGTGCTGGGCTCAAATAAGAGTGATCAGTAGTTCAAAGACTAGCAACAGTCTAGTTACACATGATGTGGTCAATACTGAAGCTGTTTAAAAGTTTCATCAAAGACTGATGATTAAAGCTAAGCACCCTCAGCAACATCATGTGTGACACCAAACTGGGGAGACTCTGAAAAATGGCACGGCAAGGCTGCTATTCAGAAGGACTGGAGAAACAGGCCTCAAGCAGTTCAACAAAGACAAATTTATGTCCTGTACTTGGGTCAGGGGGTGTCATTACAGGCTGCCGACTGGCTTGACAGCTGGCAGCTCTGCAGAACCTATGGATTCCCATCAACTGGAAGATGAGCAGGAGTCAGTAGTGCATCCTTCAGGAAAAAGGTTAATGACATTCTGCACTGCATTAGCAAGAGTAGATGCAGGAGATCAAAAAAAACCAGTCATTCTTCTATACAGCAAATACACAAAAGATGTGATGAAACTGCAGATGATCCAGCAAACATCAAATAATAAATATGACCAAGGAGCAGGAGAACACGGTCTATGAGCAGAGGCTAAGAGAACTGTCTTTGCAGAGCTTGGGAGAAGCAAAGGTTGTGGTCTTCTACTATCTATGGAGTGGGAAGAAAGAAGAGTTACAGAGCAAATGAAGCTGAACTCTTCACAGATGTGCACTCCAATGGGACATGGGGCAATGGCCAAAAGCTGCAATAAAGAAAAATTCTGGCTTGAAATAAGAAAAGCATCCCTGATGTGGAAAAAAGGTTCTTCACTGTAACAGGCAATGCAGAGAAGCTATGGAAGCTCCATCCTCCTAGCAACCTTAGAACACCACGAGCAACCTAAGATAGCTTTAAAGTTTTAAGGCTTTTGGAAGCCTTGCTTCCAAACCTCCATTTTCTTTGTTTCTATGAATTCCAAGTAATTTTATCAGAAGAATAATTCTGACTACTATACTAGGATCATTCTTGTAGATTCCTCACTTTTATCCGGATCTCTTCTATTCTCACGCTATCTGATGGACATCTAACCATCATCTCAAACTCAGCATGTTTAGAAAATTTTCTTGAAACCTTTTTCTGCTATCAGTGCTGACACCAGCAGTGATGCCTGTCATAACAGCCTAAAAGACCCATCCATGATCTGCTTGAATCTCACTGATTCATCCATCACATCTGAGATCTCAGCTGCTTCAGAACTGGTCACCTGCCTCAACAGACATAATTTTGCCTTGATCTTCGTGCTGGGAATTGAGAAGGACATTTCGTCCATGCTACTTTCACTCCTCTGCAACATGCCTGCTTTTTCTCTACAATGTTACATAAGACTGCTTTGCTTTGATGACTTTTCATGACTGTCATCACATCTTAATATTAAGATTTCAGCTGGTAATTAGACTGCAGTGATGTGCCTATTGCCAACATGCACTTACATTGCGCCTCTAAGGCAGCTCTTCACAAGGTAAATATCCATGAAATGATTCTTCTACTATAAGGCCTCCCTTAAAAATTCTCATTTTGCAGTATCCCCAAAAACGCATGGCAAAAGTTAGGCTGTGATACAAGACAACTTGCTGACCAGTACTATTAAATGTTGTGTCATTGTATTCTATTATTTCTCCTTTTGTCTGCCTCTTTTGATTTTTTTTTTTGGTCTCAGATCATGAATCAGAGACCACTTTCTGTTATGTGCTAAAACATATTCAAATCCATGGGAAATGTGACTGTTAGAGAAATAGTTCAAATCCTGAGTCAGTTTCTTACTTTATTTTGGTTTAACTTTTCACAGCCCAGCATTATATAAGACACTTCAAAATTAAATAATTTGATTAACAGTTTTGAAAAATCTTCAGACCTCCAGGTACTCAAAAATAGGAAAACTGGTTTAGAAGACTGATTAAATTAGTTCACAGATCTAACAGAGATTATTTCAATTAAATTTGAACCGACCACATTTAGATGCATGGCATATTTTAAATGACTGCTTAAGACAGTGGGGATTTGCCAAAAAGAGGATGCTTTAAAAGACAAGAACATTCATGTTTTCCCATTAGATGAATTTCCACAGGTGATTTCACAGAATGTGATGTCCAGCTCACATATGTTGTCACTTTTTAGTATCTGATATGTAGCACAAACTCAGTTTTGACATAACTGTGTAAGTCAAACATCTAAGGACTGATATTCTGAAAATCCACATCATGTATGCTAACTAATCCCATCAACCGTATAAGCATTTGCTGAAACTGTCCCTGTGGTATTGGGCCCATTTTACTTTGACCATAAAATCCACAGGAACCTGCTGCAATCACATGGCTGGAAAAATGCCCAGTCCACACTTAACTTCTAAGAGAGGGCAGAACATCAGAAGAGGAGCAACAGAACCTACTTTTAAAATAATCACTGATACCATGTGCAACTAATTCTCCTACACTGGGAACAGAACCAGCAATACAGATTAATCTGTAAATCAAGCTAATTGTGAGCAAAACCAGCTACAGCTATACCGACTCCAAAGAAATTGGGCTTTTCCCAGAAGATTCTTCATTATTCTCTTCAGGGAATATGTGCTTGCAGATCTCATGCCTATGAAAAGTCAATTGATGAGGAGAACCAATTATGACATTCTCACCAAATTTGAGGCTTATGGTCAATACAGATAAAATACAGATTTTTTGCTTTGAAAAGTCAGCCTACAATAGAAAAACTTTACCTAATGTGCAGTTTCACAATAATTTTACCTTAAAAACAATTTAATTTTAAAAAATCAGCAAGAGTTTATGGATCTCTTGAATGTCTCTTGAACAAAATGCAACTGTTAGAACAGTAACTTCAGAGACACACAGATTGCAATCCAGTCTTTAGAATACCTAGCCTGTCAATGACCTAAAGCTTGTCTTTTCAAGCTTTATATAAAGATACTGAAAGCAGTTTTCTTTTTACTGAATGATGACAAGTTTAGATAATTTCAGATGTTTACATTTCATTTTACACTATCTCCTAAAGTAACGAGTCTTACAGTTTCAAGAATGAATTCCAGCTCCAGTGCTGCCCTGATTTCACTGCAAATACTTGACTGCACAAACACTATAATATGCAGAATTGAGGACATCTCTTTGTAATCAAACAAAAATGGACTAATAGCTGGGTAGAACCACAGACAGCAGACCTGGAAAAAATCCAATGTGCTTGCACTCTAACTGGCCAAGAACAAGACTGAGAAACAAGTACCTCCCAAAATATAATTTCAACTATATTAATTCTTGGCTTTATAAAATTTATTTTAAATCATATTCACCAAATGGCACAAGGGTGAGAGTCCACACAGCCCCGTCCCACAAGAGCTTCCTAATCAGAGCGGTTGCAGCTCATATTAATATCCTGATCTCTCTGGATCAGTGAATATTAATGACCTTGATCTCTCTGGATCCTCTTTTCCAATATGTGAGATTTAACAGGATCATGGGAAGATCCTCAGAGTAAGCTTAGCTACTGAAGTTGCTGGTTTTGCTTGGGGTTTTATGAGAAAATTAAGTCACTTGACAAGGTGAAACATAATGACAATTCAATATGAGTCACTAAATGAAAGATTTTCTCACTGATTTAGCATCTGAAGTCCTGGTATAAGCATAAGAGAAGACATCATCCCTTTTCTCCTTCCTACTTTGAAAGAAAAGATCAGTGTAAGCTTCTGTGTTTTGTGGACTTCGGTATGTAATTTATAAAACCCCTACTGAAACTAGATCCTGGGAATGAACTAGATGAAGAAATAGAGAAGTTAGAGAGGCCAGCTGTACATAGGTAGAATCCTTCTGCTCCTAGAACTTTTGCCAATTTAAGGTTTAAATTGTCCCATGGTCACTGACATTCAAAGGTTGTGCAGTGATTTGAAGAAGTGCATTCTCTGCCAAAACAATAATTTAAGAAGATTACAATACTCTAAATTTGGCCAGCCTTACATTGAAAACATCCCACTTGCTTTTTCTTGCCTCTGTAAAGGTCTACTGATCAAAACCAGAGATACTATCTTGTAACACTCAGAGTCTTCTTATACATAATATTTCTTATCTGTACCTATACCTCATTAAATGTTTGCTAATACATTACAGAGAAAACCATATAGTAAGTACTTTTGATCTAAAAAGAATTTAAAGTGTATACTTGATTCCTTAACTAAGTAATGTGCTGGACTTCTGAGCAGCAGATTGTCTGTCACAATCCTTGCTTAGTAATCAAAGCTTCTCTGCACCAGAGCATAGAGTCATTCAACCGCTCAAGCAGAGCTCCTGCACCAGAAAAAGTACTGTTAAACCAGCAAAAATACTATTTAATTATTAAGTGAATGGGTCCCCTCCACTCCAACAAAACTGCTTGTAAGGACATTTTTGTTCTCTAGAATGGTACTGTCTTCTTTGATGAACAGCTCCCTCAGCTGATGAATCTCCATCCACCAGACAATCTTCTTTTCTCATAATTCATTAACCTCCTCTTTCCTCTCCTCCAGAAGTCCCCAGGAGGGATTTTTCCATATCCATCGAAAATATATTTTTAAGTAAGGTCATATAAACCCTCTCTGTGAAGCACCTTTGTCAGTGCCCACCATTTGCAGAACACAAGACTACATAGTCTCTGTCCAGCTGACTATACAAACACATACACATCCAAGAAGCTCCTCCAATATCTGCCCTCAGCTCTTTATTTTCCTCCTAGACAATTTAACAATGTCTAGTATAAACATACAGAAAAAACAAACCATCATGGTCTGCACCAGCTGCAAAGAGCAACTGACCAAGTGACCAAGGAGCATTCAGCTGGAGAAGGGAGACAGCCCGCTTGCTAACCGAGCTGTGGTGTTGGACAGCTCTGAGCTGGCACAACTCCTTCACCAGGATGGCATTTCACTCAGGACAGATGATGAAATCGCTACTCAAAACCCAGCTGTCAGACTAAAGACAAGAATGGCAAACTTAGTAAACGCATTAGAGATGGGGAAGCCGACATATAACTAAGCAATAGAGCTTAGCAGTTAAGAAGGCTTAATGCTTAGACCTTCATCCCATAAACATTTCCCGGAGTCAAGAGTACTTTCAGCACAGTCACTACTGACTAAGTCAGAGCTTAAATGCTGAGGGTGAAATTCTGTTCTGTGGAAGCTTCTTGGAAGAGTCACGATTTCTTCTTACAGTTTTTTGCTCAAGTCTTCATGTAAAGACAACCTGTATTTTTCACCTTTAAGGACCAGTGCTGGTTTACTTTTCATACCTATGCTTACCACCAAGAAACAAGATCCCCTACATTGCCCTACATTAAACAAGATCATTTGGAAATTGACCATGACAGTGGATTTCAAAGCTCTTACAGAAATACCTGACAGTTACCATGCACAGAAAGTTCATAAATCCTTGAAAGCTATTGCTTTCAATTGTGGTATCACAAAAGGTACTAAACACATAAACAGATCCCCTGTACTCAACTTCACTAGCATGAGACCAACATGCCTTCTGCACCTGAGCTATTACTTAGGACAACATCAGAACCACAGATACCAAAAAAAAAAAAAAATTAGTGGAAAAGAGACAGCAGAGCAAAAGAGCACTGCAAGATAACATCAAAATCGTAAAACGTTTTTCATTAATTAGTTTAAGTGAGGTTTAAAGGGCAGTTACAAAGTTTTTAAAGTTACCTACTTAAAAGAAATTTAGTAATTCCTGAAACACTTCCTTAAGTGTCAAGATTTTAGAACCATATATCATTTAAAAGACTCTTATTTCTTCTACTTTGCTAGTTAAAAACCTTCACCTATGTGTTGGGAGCCTAACCACAGAGTGACATACACAACCAACAGACTGCAATCAAAATGACACTGAAAAGACTACTGAAGGTTTATTTTTAATCATTTACTTGAGCAATTAAATTACTTAGGAATAGCTGTGTGATTTTTCAGGACTCTGGAAAGGGAAAATGCCTGGGTCCAGTTCTACAAATACATTCTTCCTTTGCTTGCACCAGCAGGACGTCTGCAGTGCCTGCTCCTTCCACCGCCCATGGACCGACCACAGGTGAGCACCCGTGCCTGCAGAGCCGACACAGGAGGAAGTGCCGCTGATCTACCTTCGGTTTAAAGAAAATAATCGGATGCAGTGACCGAGAGAGCCGAGCAGCCCAAACCTGGGTAACAGGTACCGCAGACATGTCACTGCTGCCACAGGAGGCTTCTGTGGGCTCTGATGATTTCCAGGCACGCTATTTTAAGCAAATGAGTGAAAACGTTTATTAAGCCAAGCCGCTCCGAGGCTGCGGTGGAGCCCTGAATAAGGCGGCAGCGGTAGCGCGCCGTGCCACCGTGGCCCGTCACTGGGCACGCCGCACAGCGAGGCGGCTCCGCAGCTGCACCGGGCTCGGAGGGCCCGCGGCCGCCAAGGGCAGCGCGGCAGCTGCGCGCCCCGGGAGAGGCCCGGCCTTTCCCCGCCCGGCCGGCCGAGCGGGGCCGCTGGCGCGGAGGGAAGGGGTAGCTCCTTACCCATCACCCGCCGGTGCCAGCGCCACCAGCCCGCAGGTCCCCTGCGCACCACCGCCGCGGCCATGCTGCGCCCCCGTGCCGAGTGACCTCCGGCCCGCCGCCGCCCGCCGCCACCGCCCGCGCGCCGCGAGCGGCAGCCGCCGCAGCCAACCACGGACGGCGCTCGGCGGGGCACAGCCAATGGGAGTGCGCAGCGTCCTCCCTGCGGGCGGCCGGCCCCGCCCACCGCCCCGTGACGGATGGGGCCGGAGCGCGGGGCGGGACGGGGGCCGGGCCGGCGCTGGAGCTCCTCATTGGGGCGGTGGGACACTGTATCCCGCTGCACGCGGCTCCGGGAAGGCGTTTCTTTCCAGCCCTGCTTGCCTGTGCCTGCCCGCTGCCGCTTCGTCTTCTTGCTTTGCTGCCGGGGGAGGAGGCTTGGCTGAAGCGGCGGAGTAACGGAGCGCCGGCGTTTTGGCGGAGACAGCTTGTGTTGCGAGACGGGGCCCTCGGGGCGATGGAAAAAGCCGCCTTGCACTGTTTCGCTGAGTCAGGTGGCAAACTGAGAGTTGGCGCTTGTTGAGGGTTGGAATTAGGTGATCTTCAGGTCCCCTTCCAACCCAAACCATTCTGTGATCCTATGACTGGGTTCATCGTTGTGTATCCCAGCTGGGAGCCAAGCGCCCCCAAAGCCACCGTGGGGAGAAAGTACAACGAGAGGCTCCCGGGTCCAGATAAGGATGAGGAGAGAGCTATCACCAGTAACTGTCTTGGGCAAAACAGGCTCAACTTGGGGAAATTAATTTGTTATCAATGGCATTAAAGTAGGATAATGAGAAAGAAAAACTAAGTCTGAAAACATTTCGTCCCCACCCCTTCCTTCCTCCCGGGCTCAACTTCACTCCCGATTTTTCTACCTCCTCCTCCCTCCCTCAGTGGTTTGGGGAACGGAGTGTGCAATCGCTTCATCCCATGCTGTCTCTGCCGCTTCTGCCTCCTCCGGGGGAGAACTCCTCACACTCTTCCCCTGCTGCAGCGTGAGCTTCCTCCCATGGGAGACATTCCTTCCTGGTCTTCTGCAGGATGAGGCCTTCCCCTGGGCTGCAGCTCTTCACAAACTGCTCCAGTGCAGGATCCCATCCATGGGGTGCAGCCCCTCGGGAACAGACTGTTCCAGCGTGGGTCTCCCTGAGGGGTCACAGATCCTGCCAGCACAGGCTTCCTGCTGGATGTGCCCAGAGGCCTTTGGGAAGTGTTCTCCGTGAGCTGCAGGTGGATCTCTTCTCCACTGTGGACCTCTATGGGCTACAGGGGGACAGCTTGTCCCAGCAGGGTCACCATGGGCTGCAGGGGCATCTATTCACAGAAGCCAGCCCTGTAGCATCACTGCCAAAATTTTGCCATGCAAACCCAGTACAATTGTGCCCAGAGCGCATTTCCCAACGGCCTAACACAGTGTTTATCAACATCATTAAAATGTGGAGACCCTGCTGGCAACTCTGGGAGAGCTTTGGGAAGCACATCAAGCTCTGATGGAGCAGGCTGGAGGCAGGCGAGTACTGCCTTCCCAAAGCAAAGCTTCAGCTCCAGTTCTGCAACTGCCATGTTCATCTCTTTGGAACAAAGTAGTTAATTTCTTTTCCTGACAGAAAAGCTTGCCTTGCTTTATTGTGCCAGGATGCTGGGTACTCCCTCAGTCATTAGGTTACTCTTGTTAGGTCAGAGCTTTTTTTGTAGCTGTAGTATCATTTACAGATTCTGGGAGTGTAGTCATGAGGCACAGATCTCGGGTCTCACCACAACGTGTCTTCACTCAATTATATGTTAGCAGAGGCTAAATAGGCTAAATATATATGAATATGCTATATATATATATATATATATATGTAGGCTAAATATATATATGAATAGGCTAAATATATATGAGCTCAGCTCTCCTACCATAGTATATTTTTATATTTATGTATAAAGCAATACAGTTAAATATAGTTAAACCAACCTAGCTCAACATAAAGGAATTTTGTGGGCAGTAAAGACAGCTGTAGTCATATAGTAGCTTTACTGTGACATGTGAGTGTTACCACTCAGTAGGCTGATCTCATACCCTCACCCAGTTGCTTCTTTCTCTCATTGCCTCTCAGCTGAGCACTGAGACAGAATATGATGTGAGAAAAAAAGAAAAATCTCTGTATTAAAGCAATGGAAAGAGACACAAACACAGAAACTCTTCCACTTGATAACATTTGGCAAAACACTGGAAGCTCCATGGACTCAATTATACCAATATTTTTATAAGCTCTCTCATCTCTTTCACTGGGCCATTTGAAGGCTGCCAAGTGAATAAAGCTACTGAGCCACCCTTCTCAGTGAGAAAGAGACTGACTACCCTTTTGTATTTGACTTTTTTTTTTTTGGTGATCAGAAGAGGTGTGACTCCTCATTGAGCAGCTGTACTTTCAGAAATTTGTACTGAGGTATGGTCCAAATAAGCTCTTTGGAAGTCTTTGAAACCTGATTTTTGCATGTAATCACACAGTACTTAAAAAACATGGGGTTCTTTTGCATTCCAGCCTGCTTCTTCACCACCTTACATTTTCAGTCATTGCCCCTTTATCAATTTGTTCTAGACTTCTGTGAAGCTTTTGTATTTGACTTAAAGTGATTTCAGGGTTTTTGGTTTTTGTTTTTTTTTTTGTTTGTTTTTTTTTTGGGGGGGGTGGGGAGGGAGGGGAGTTAAATGTAGAGGAATGTGCAAAGAGTCTAATGCTGTACTCATTGTGGTCCTTGAATTCTGATTTTTAACTCTTGTTACAAGATGCAGCTTTACTTCTATAGTTGCATCTTTCTCTACACCTTTCTCAGGTCTAAGGTGGTTTGGTTTGTGTAGGTGTAAATAATGCATTCTTTGTTTCAAAGGTATATGAGGAGAATAAACTTAGTACCAGTATAATAAAAATACACTATAATTTCTCCCCCAAAAAAACTGTGAGAAAGTGGAAAAAGGATAGTCCTGTTCATAAAAATGTAGTAGACTTAGCCTTGTATTGCTTTGCCAACACACTTGTGTATCATGGCTTGTTACAGACATCACCACTATAAAACTATAGCTTTTACACTGCTTTTGTACAGAATGTACTTTTGAAGACAGATAAAATTCCTTGAGATTAGATTAAATGGAATCTCTGCTTACATAATGAACACTGATGAACTGATATTAGTAGTTTAGTACCCCTAAGGTAGCCAGTATGAGAAGGAAGCGCTTGCAGGTGCAGGAGTACCATACTGCAGAGCATTTTCAGATGGGAGAAAATTAAATTAATAGAGTTTTAGTATTTTTTAGTTTCTCCAAAATGCCCTCTAGAGATGTTTGAACTTTTAGTAGGCATATAGTACAGTAAGTTCCTTCTGTTAAAAGTAACTTTGCCTTTGTAGAAGTTTATCTCACTAAGTCTTGCTAGTTAATTTTGGTTTGTGAGTTTATTTCTTTGCCTACCTAATTACAATTTTCACATACAAAGTGAAGGAAAAAAGCTTTGTTAACTTAAGAACATATTTACTTTAAGTAAATGGCCATGAAAACTTTTACTTACATTAAACCCCAGGACATAAATGCTGATTATTTTTTAAACAAAACAGCATGGTCTCCTTACTCACACCTAGTAGTGGGTTTCATAAAGATTTGTATGTGATGACTTCTGAAATTAACTAGTTAAAATGCAAATAAACTGTTATTTGTATAGCTTGGTGTTACAAATTGTTATTTTTTTCTTGTGTTAAGAATGGAGATGTATACCTCATTTGAGTGCATACAACCTCTACTTTTTAAACCAAAGTGTTTTCAAGTAATGTAAGTCAAGTATAAAATTGTCTAACAAAAAGAAATTCACTGGATATTTTTAACTTCCAGAACAGCTTTCCAGAAATCAGTGATTACACTGCAAACATGCCACAAAGGCAAACTCTTAACAACTGTGCCTTTGCCAGTGGTAGAAAGATTGCCAATGTTTAATTGGCTTTAAAGTTTTATTTCATCAATGGTGTACTGTATCTTAAAAGCAGTAATGCCAACCTAATGGCTGAAGCATGAAATTGGATCTCAAAATATACTGATTATGGTTGGAGCTATTTTCTGAAGGAGAACTTCCTAGCGAACTTGTTGCTTTAGCATAGATAGTTTGGTTTGTACAACACATAAAAAAGAACAGGACAAAAATTGTCTATGACAAAGACAAATAGTAAATACCTAGGTGGTATATGTCATTTTCGTTGTCAGATCTTATGGTGCTTTATAAAAACAGTATCAATATTATTTTAAGAACTGATTTTTTAGCTGCCAAACCCCTACAAGTCATTGTTGCTACTCAAACCTAGATATATCTGGAGATCCTCCCACTCAATCCAGTCAGTTGAGGCTTTTGACAGATTCCTGCACTGGACCTGTGAAATGAGCTGGTAACCTACAACCTTTCAGTCATGTGTTTTACTGTCTGCTCAACAAATGCTTGCAGTGGCACACTCAGTCTTCATTCTCGGTGGCCTGAATGGGCCAGGCTTAAATCAGCTCCTAAACTACTGGATGTTGGTAATGTAAAACCAAATTATTACTCATGGGAAGACTAATGAGGTTCCCAGTTTTAGACCATCAAAAAATGTGTATATTTACTTATATAGTACCCAAATAAAGCTTAGTGACATAGTAAATCTAGATCTTTGTGTTTAAGTAACTGAGATTTGTTTTCTTACCCTGTAAGAAGGATATGTATACCTTAGGTACATCATGATTTGTGGTATTGGAACATGGATATTAAAACATGAGAACTTGTCAGAGCATTTGTAATACAGAAAGCAGCTGCTATTCTACATCAACAGGTAGGTAGTTTTCTAAGTGTTGGTACATGGTGCCCACTAAGTTACAGGACATGTGAAGAAATGTAAACAAACATGTAAATAAACAGAAAAAATGTAAAGAAGGCCACTCATTTCATTCTTAGTGTTGAAAATATGGACATGTTATTTTTCTTTAAAGGTCTCAATATAAAAGGACAAAACAAACAATTAAACCCACAACTCTAAAAACACAGAACATTTATAGTATTTTTTGTTGATTGTCATTTTCTTACATTTAAGATTCTTTTTTTTTCCCTTAATAATAAGGTAGAACAGTAAGGAATCTCTGAAAGCAAAGGGAAATTATACACTGTGCTAAAATATGCTAACGGTATCTAGATTCACTTCAGAGCCTGCCCCTGAATTTAACTTCATTGGCATGAAATAACCACATTTGCTCAGAGGTTTGGGTTTGGGGGTGTTTTGTTTGTTTGTTTTGAGTTTTGTTTTGGTTTTGGGTTTGGGTTTGGGTTTGGTTTGGGTTTGGCTTTTTTTGTTTTCCATTATTTTTAGGAGATATCCTTTTCAGGACATCAAGTTTTATAGTCTGGGCTGATAACCAAATTTCCACTGAATTTAGAAAGAGTCACAAGCATAAGATGCTTGTAAAATGGGACCCTCATGGCAGAGTGATATTTAAATTCAGTATTAACACTATTTAGTGTAGCCAAAAGAAACTATAGTGGATGCAACAGTACATTTGAAACTTGAATCAAAATGATTTGGTAACCAAACCTACAGTGCGCCATTCCTCCTTCTAACCTTTCATCTTGTATTTGTTGCATTTATTTGTTTGCATCAGAGAGCTGTTATAATATTTGAAAATGCAATCCAAGTACAGTGTAGCTGCTCAGGAAGGCCTGAGCTTCAAATAGTTGGAGCTGGGAAAGCATTCCAGAGAAATATCCCAAAGTATTTCCTCTCTGCCTGGTCATTTCTGGAGACAGACTGTTAGGCTAGAGGGACCTTGGGTCCAACATAATATAACATTCTTCACATTTGTAAATATTTGAGTTGGGATTCTCACGGCAGCATTCATTTCTAAGCTGTGCACATTTCGCTAGATAACGAACGGGAATGCATAAGCAGCAAAGCAAGTGGTTATTTTTGCCTAGAGGAGAAAAGCTTTTGTGTAACTGCTTTATTTCTTGCTGAATCATATTATATATCCTGGGGTACTATGCATTTTAGTAATCAACCTTGAGCTAGATGTGTGCGAAGTTTGGAATGTTGCATATACCTAAGGGAACACAAATTCCAGGCTTCTGTGGGAATGCAGTGCCCTGGGGGAACATAGAAGCTTTGTTTTGGTATGAAGATGTAGTGTCTGTTCTGTCAGAAGCATTTGTACTGTAGCTTGGAAAGCAGCTGCACCTCACTGAGACACCAGGCGAGTGTTAGAATGGGCAGGCTACTAATTGATACCAAGGTCAGTTAAACACAACAGTTTTTGTCCTCTTCTTAGCTCTGATAAATCCCATTAGGATGTTTAGGCTAGACTGTACTGACTGAGTTTCCTGGAGAGCTGGCTGAAAAGATTCAAGTACCTATTTCCTAGAACTCAATTGTCCCATTCAAATCTCACACAAGGAGGATGTAATAGAGACAGGCACTTTATCTAGCTGAATTTCATAGAATATAGTGTGGATTTCCCAAAGTCCCTGAAAAGATTTCACTCAAAGAACTAGTCTTTTTAAACATTTTTTGCTAAATGGAATTGAGCAACTTCAACCACTACTGTCTTTTACAAAAAAGTAGGATGTTTTACGTGGGTGACTGCATATATGTTGTACCATGAATAGACACAAGAAACTGACAGAAGAACTGGAGAACTGACACAAAAAATTTAAAGTGTAAATTACCAGTAGAGCATCCCATAGCAATTTCAGATTGATTTAATTTTGTGTTTTTAACTGAAAGATATGTTTAGCATTTCTAATGGATTTGGAATCTAGCAGTGTTTATTAAATACCTTATTTTACAGGCTTCTTTCACATGACAGAAATGCAAAGAGGATGACGACTTGGTTCAGATTTAGATGGGCAGATTCTGTAAAAGCAACTGAAGAAGGAAACAAAATCCAGAAGAAGTATTGCTAGGTATGAAAAATATTTGGTGTCAGTCTTGGTGATTTTATTTTTACTTCTACCTGCAATGCACTACACATAGAACATACTGATCTGTGTGGGAATTGCATAAAACAGTCACTCAATGCCCTTCTGCCAGTTACTGGGTACTGATGTAACAAAAGAAAGTGAACACAGTAGGGCAACTGGGAAAAGCAACATGGAAAATCTACATGGTATGTTGATCTCAAACCTAAGGAGTCTGAGTAAGGATTGGGTAATTGTTTTCCAGGAAAAGATGCATGCTTATAAAACACAGAAAAAATAGTTTTTTCCATCCAACATATGTGTATCAGGCTAAAAGCATCCACCTCACATTAGTCTGATAAAATCTGAACCAACCTCCTTATGATACAGAAAGAAGAAACCTGGCAATAACTCAGTCCTTGGGTCTTCCTACACCAAAGTGTAGGAAACCACACTGCTTGAGAAAGATTGTCTTTACATGGCATGCTCCTGAGAAAAGTCTTGACTTCACCCAGTAGGAGGTAATTCTGTTCCTATCAACTCTATTCTTAAGAGTTTGTTCCTGATTTTAGAGGAAGCAACACAAAGTCCCTGAAGGAGCAAGGTGTATTCCATACCACTGGCTTGCTAGAAGAAGTCGTACCCAGAGCATAACCCACTGCAGATCAAGAGAGCAATTAATTCACTTTTGATAAAGTGACACTGTTACTAAAGTAATATAAATCAACATAAAAGAACCAACTTATTTTCTACGCTTCAGCCCTACTGAAAATTTAAAATTAATTCACTCTGTGTAACATTTAAGAGTTTTAAATACAACTTGCGCCTTTGTTTTAAGTCTAGCCCTATAATTTCATCACAGCCAATGCATGTGTATGGAACAGTTTATTTATTATTAATTTTGGTTTATATTTGTTATATATTATTGCATTTCCCTACTGCATTTTAAAAATAATGTGATTTTTGTTGTCTTAAGAGCTACCAACACTAATAAGAAATGAATTTACTCTGGACACCTTGATTATAACTAATGAAATGCAAATTTGGTCTGTTGTGCCTGCCTTTTGATAGCTGATAAATTCTAGGAAAAGATGCACAAGAAAAAACATCATGATGAGCTTCCAAAGTCCGGAGTTGTTGATATAGGACACCCAGTTTTCTGAGTCAGATTTTTTTGATTATTATAATTTCTATAAAATTGACATAGCATGCCTAGTCATGTACACAAACCAATGCTTTGATCTACAAATAAGATGGAATAAGAAATATTTTCCATTACTGATTTGTTTGAAAGAAAAGTACTTTTTGAAAGTTTTTTTCCCCTAGTAACACATTAACTTCACTAAACATGAAATCAAACTTTGATTTGTTACTATTAAAAAATTAAAATAAATGTACCATTATTACTAGACTAATATAATCCTATTATCGTCTTACTAGATAAACAGTGACAATGTTGTATTTCTAATAGTCTCTAGAGATACAATAAATTTAGTAGGGGAATGTCAGCTTGGTCCAAGACAGATTAATGTAGAGAACTGGAGTATAGTTCCCAGTAAACAAACACTTTGAGGTCAGGAGGTCGTACTTGCTCAGCTGTTCTTCATAAGCCCTATTGGAAATAACTTTCATACCATCACCGAATATATTCCATGCTACCTAATAATACTGAAGGCCGAGTACAGTTGTGATATAAATGATTTCTAAATGAAATAGTGAGTGTGAAATGATCAAAAAGCAATATGTAAATGGAAAATCAGGGTGATGTTAGACATGCAATGGGTGCAATTCACAAGATTTTTTTGCTCTTTTGCGGGAGAAAATCCATCCCATTTGAAAGCTTTGCAAACTCCCACTGACAAACGAGTTGATTTGGCCCCAGAAGACCTGTGATTAATGTGACAAAAACTAAGACTAACTGTATTTTAATTTAGAAAACAACTAGGAAGAATATTCAATTAATTCTCCCTTGCAGTTGACTAATTGCAGCAGAATGGGGAACACAAGTCAACAAAGGCCTGGGAAGGAGGGAGAGAAGTACAGAATGAATTTGCTTTTTGGCATCTCTTCTATCAGGCAGAAAAATGCCTGGATTCCGGGAATGCTAAAATAAAGATATCAATGTGTGGATTATGATGGGTGAAGGTCTCAAATCTGGTAAGATAACTTAGAGTTTTTCAGACTCATACATCTGTCACCCAATTTTATGGAAAAGCTGCACTACTTACAGGCTGTATAAGTAACAGATACTGTTGACAAGTTCAGTCAGGCCTCAGTGGTAGCATCTAAGCAGGCAGCTTCATAAAGCCCTAAAAAGTCTCCTTCAGCACAGACATGGTATATTCAAAATATGCAGATATGCAGACCAAATGTTGCCCACTGACATATCCTAGCAAAGATAATGGAAATAAACACTGTAAAAACAGATTTTTACCATGGTGTTTGTGTACAAAACACTTATTACAGGGCCAACAGATCTTTTGCCATGTAGTGAACTAAAGCCATATGTCGTGGCTATAACCTTACTGTGGTTTCAAAAGAGTTGTTACCCATATTAACAATGTAGATTTCATTTTGATTGAAAGTTTCCAGTTCTAAGACACAACAACACAACATGCAACCACACTTTGAACAACAAAGTATGCTAACTTGCTTACATTATAATGTAGAATATTTATTAGCAAAAGGGAGAGCCATTTAATAAATATATTTTTTTTGTAGAAAGTTCAAGAGTGTTCTGCCTTTTAAAAAGGTGTTTTTAATACAAGGAAATCAATTTGTGAAATAAGAAAAAGTATCAGAGTTGTGTGATTAGAATATATATGCATTTCTGAATCATGCTGATGAAATAACACCAGAAAAGTGACGTTACTTTCTGTATGCAAATTTGCATAGCAAATCCAACATATTCTTCTCTGTACAATCTTAATAGACACTATGGAATAATAAATCACTGGGGGTTGCATTAAAGACAAATTTTCATTTTAGCACTGTGTTTCATAGTAATTGATTTGTATGTCATGTATGGAGCAATATGGTGATTTTTTTTCCACACAAATGAAGAACTCATAATGTAAGAGTTTCAGAACTCAAGCAGTAGAAGGTGAGACTTGAGATTTGTTGACAAAGAAGTTTTCTGTACAAATAGCTGCACAAGAGCTTTAGATCTATCTCCAAGCTGAATGAGGGGCTGTGGGGAAAGCAGCATGAGTCGATCTCTGTGCTAAGACCCAGGCCAGGCTCAGCCTCTCACAAGTGCACTGCATGACCCAACAGCCCTTTTCCTTGGTGCCAAGTCAAGGCTGACAAAGAATTCCTGCACTGCTCAGGTGGTACCGGCCTCAACAGGGAGCTGTGAAGCGGCACCAAGCCCCCCAGTTCGAGCACAGCTGCTCAGGGAGCCAAGGAGCAGGAAAAACCAGTATAATACTGGAGACACAACAGCCTGAGCCGGGCTAGAGGAGCCGGAGACAGCATAGTATGAGGACACAGACGTCTTTAGATCCTTTCAGAAAAACATAATCCATTATGAGAAAATAGGAAAGCTGCCAAGCTTCATGCAGATACAATATACAGACACTCTCTGCTCTGGCAGTGGTGGCAGCCAGTGCTGGAGGGGGACCCAGAAGGGGATACAAGAAGCATGCTGTAGGCTGCTGTGGAAAGTGCCTTTCTACTCCCAGTCCCTCAGGTTTAAGTGCTGTGCTCCAAGGTACAAGAACTTTTAAATTCTCATTGCTTGTTTGTTTCCTGCCACATGCAGTTTTCCTGCCTCTGAAAACAAAATGTTGGTCATTTGGGAGCTTCCTATTACTTTCAGATAGAAAAGATAAAAGGCTGAGAGAAACAGTAAATCTACTAAAGCATACCAAACAAAGGTATTTACCTGTTCTATATCTGCTAAGATTTCAGTGACACCTACTCAGTGGTCATTTACATGCCATGCTGTGTATGTCAGTAAGAGCTATGCTGGAGGGAAAAAACCCCCTTGCAAACATCATAAATAAGAAATGAAACACTCCCCCAGACCTGGGTCTCCAGTGCACATATATTAATTACACACCAGAGGGTAAAGCCTCAGTATGTGCAAGCATTTAATTCATTATTTGCATTTATTAAAAACATTCCTTTTCACTTTAACAATAAAGTAACCCAACAGTGAAGTAACAGCAATTCAAATGCAGTCATTTACAGACGTGTGGTTTCTTGTGCCCATTGTACAGTGCAGTGCTGCCAAGTCTCACACCTTAGAAGTAAGCTCCTGCTCTCTCCTCTGTCACACACATACATGCACACACATACAAAATTTACATGTCTGCTCTCACCTATACTCTTTTGGGAAAATCCACAATTTTCATCAATCTCACTCTACAGATTTAAAAATCCTGGCAGCTTTTGAATAGCTTTTCTTCATCAGCTGCAATTAAGTGTTGGAAAAGAAATCCAAAATACACAGAGAGAAACTTTCTCCTTAATAGGAAATGTTAGCAATAGTATGGGATTTCTAATATGTTCCAAAGTTTAGCCACACCATCTTACAGGAAGGCCAAGACTGCATGCCCTGTGATTAGGTTCCCTTAAATGCTGGGCAATTCAGTGTTGTCAGCCATAACATGAAACATTATTTATAACTACTTAACTGTTTTAAAGAGTATAGTTATTAGCTTTCTGTAACATGATCTTAAAGAAGTTGATTAAGTGTGCTTTACAACATGACCAGAAAGAGCTTCCGATTAGTGACATCAATATATGTATTTTACATCTCACATGGCCCATACTTTTAAAACTTGGAAGTGTTGAAATAGGAGTCAAACCAAAATGAAACCAAATCATTAGAACTGAAGCATTTCCTTACCACACTTCATCAATATCATCATGTCATGCCAATAGATTGAATATCCACAATATCGAGTACCTGTCTCTGGCAATAAAACCTAGAAATATATATTTTTTCTGTCACTCATGCAAAACAAAGATGGGCCTCAGAGGGGAGGAATTCAGGGATGGTTCAAAAACTCATCATGGGTTTGGTTCAGACTACAGTAATACAGAAAGTAAACAAATGAAAGAAAAAAATGTTAGGCTCTGGATTGAATAGAAGTTCACATATACCGAATGTTAAACAGATGTGACAGGGATCCATGTTTAATTTTAAGGCTTTAAATTACTGGAGTTCACAGGTTGAAGAAGATAGTGTAGTCATAAAAACAATGTTTTGCAAATACTCAAGACTCTGTTCCCTGGGAATCTGTAATTGCTCCCTATTTCCTTTGGCAATTCCGGTTAACTGCATGTTTTTATTCCTCATTATTACAGTTTTTATTCCTTATTCATCTCAAGCCTGAGGAGGGACTAGTCTCATCCTGGTAAATTCTCAGTAGAATTACAAAGCAGGGAAATTTTGCATCCCAAACCAAATTTCAAACTTCTTTGGAATCTAGTAATGTTCAAATCCAGTTACTGAATTCACACACACTTTTTACTTTATTTAATATTTCTGTCACAACCACAATTGTAATTTGCCACAATTGTATATTTGCCCTCATACTTATATATGAGGGCAAATATATACTTATGTATACTTCAGAAATAAAGACCCCTAAAAAAGGCTCCTGCCAGCTTTTTATTTTCAAGTAAACACTCTGGTAAAATGTATTTGACATATATTTCTCGGGGATTGTGCATAGAGACACAAAAAGAGAGAGAACAGAGAGAGATTTTTTCAGCCTGCAGAAGAGAAGGCCTCGTGGGCTATTGCTGTCTACAACCAGCTAAGCAGAGGATGTAGAAAAGATAGACCAGAATTCTCTGGACATCCCTTCCAACAAACACGGTTTTGATTATAAATATATATATATATGGTACCATTAAAAATACTTGACATTCCTAGTTTCTTTTTCTTTTAAATATGCATAAATACTGGCTAAACATTGATACTACGTGCTTAAACTACATTCTGGTACACATGAAAACCGAACCGTTTGCGGCAAAGTACTGGCTTGAAAAAAACTGGTTTCCTGTTACTGAAATCAGTGGAGTTAGAAAGCTGAAAATCAAGCAAGAAGGAGAGGGGATTATTGTCACCACACCTGCAATAAGCTTTTCTAATTATTGTGCTAGTGTTAAGAAAATCTCAAAAGAGTAAGGTTTTGTTAGAAATGCTGATATCAAACTTTTTTTTTGTTTTAAATATTTTGCAGAGAATGTAAGCAAGGATAGAAAAGTAGTGTTAAAGGGGTTTTTGGTTTTGTTTGTTTGGTTTCTTTTTTTTTGGTTTTTTTTTTTGTTTTTGTTTTTGTTTTTGTTTTTGTTTGTTTGGGTTTTTTTTGCTTTTTTTTCTGCTCAAGAGCACGTTTCCTGAAAGATTTATATCACATGGATGAATTTCAGGACATAGTATCTGTCTATCAAATTCAGACTTATCAAGGTACTCAACCATTAATTCTCAGCCAAGTGCAAGTATCACCGGTTCCAGTCACATTTTTCTTGATTCAGATCTTTGTACAAGGATATTGATTGTTGATTCTGGGATCACTGTGCACCACTGGGCAATTTTGGTCAAGTATTTCACTTCTTGACGTGGCAATAAAAATTAGAAAAGGCTCTACAGCATCTTTCTGTAAAATATGAATTCTAGAGGGATAGGATTGGCATTTAAATCTAGCATGCAAAAGTATAAAAGTATACATGAGAACACATTAAACCACACATTTATTTTAGTCAGAAATAGTTTTATATTATGTATATAGCCACCATTATGTGGTTAAGATAGCAAGTTTAGAAGTTTCAAAATACATTTTCCTGAAAAATGTGGATATAAGTACAAGAAAAGACAATTCCTGATTTATTTGTCCTAATATTTACACTGGTCATGTGAACATCAGCATTCCAGTAGTTTTTTTACCTCTTCCATATGTATTAAGCAATAGAAATAATAACTGAATACTGAATTATAAGTAAACCATAACTACCTTTATTGACTGAATGAACATTTATTAAGTGAACATGGAAATATCTCAAGTTTCTTAAAAAACCCAGAACAGAGGAGAAGTATTTTTTTTAATTAGGAAACAGAGGTGGGTTGGTTGTTTGTTTTTCCAGGCATTCACTTGTAAAAGTTTTGTTAGCTGCAAAAGAAAATCTTTATTTCAAATTTCTCATCATATTCCCATAAACCTGCATTATAATGTCTTTAAATGAAAGCAAAACTAGTTAATCTCACCAACGGTGATATTCCCCAGCTGGTGACTGTAAACCTCGAGTTCTTCCTAAGTTCCAGCTCACATGAGAACAGTGTCTTGTGACTCTTAGACAGCCCTTTATCACATCATACAGGGCAAAGAGCAGCAAGGAGAACAAATGGAGGGCTGAGATAAGAAGGAATAGCTCTTCCTACCTCCTTACAAATATTTCTTGCTGAACAAGATACTGCTTTCATTTTACATTACAAAGCTTCGTCTGGTCTTACAAGAGAGATAAAATGGTCAGTTAGTACTATGCAGGGAATTTACTGTTTTCCAGGAAAACATGGAATGTATGGAGGATATAAGAGATTATTCATTGTGGCTACAAATCAAAAGATAATTTAGTAATCTGTGACACACCTTAAGACACAACACTGTTTTCAGAAACAAAAATGAAAGTGCAATGAATAACCATAATTACTTAAAGACACTTTCTATGCTCCAGCTTAGTTTCATTTCTGCTAGGACTGACCATGAAAAAAGAGGTGAACTTGTCAGAAACCTAACTCAATAATTGCAGTGATTAATCATATTATTTATGATAACACTATGTCTCTCCACATAACCTGTTTGTTTAAAATACACATGAAAACAAGTAAGAAATGGTAGCAGCAAGGGATTTAAGATGATCTTGAAGACAGTTTGTAGTGGCAACCAACACTGGGCGCACTGGGACAAATCCTGCTACCAATGATGGGTACTCATCACTGGTTGCTTTCACTGAGCACCGTGACTCTGGTCAGTGCTCTATGAGCTATTTTTTTGGATGAAAATTGAGTGGAGCCTGTGAAATAGTTGTGAGCCTAGTCAGAAAAGCCTTAATGCCCAAACCATTTAAATTCAGATGGTTTTAAAACTATCAGACGTGATAAAAGGTATTAATCCCGTAGAAACTCGTGGCGAATAAAGCGATTAAGGTGGTGGAGTCACCATCCCCTGGAGGTGTTCAAGAAACGACGTGGCATTTAGTGCCACGGTCTAGCTGACAAAGAGGTGACTGGCCAAAGGTCTTTTCCACCCTAAATGATTCTGTGCTTCCCTGGTTCTCCGAGCCGGTGCAGTGTGATGAACACCCTTTCTTGGAGATCCGCCAAGGTACCCAGGCAGGACCCCGTGTAAGCGCTTACAGCCGCTCTTATCTCACCCCTCCGTTGCCCTGGGAAGACGTGCAAAGCCTGGCAGATTAACGGTGACCGTCAGGGTGACGGCAGCCTGTGTCTTGACGTGGGACGGAAGAGGAGATGATTAATTCGGGCTAAAGTGGGTGCGACAGAGGTGATGTTGTAATCACGGGCAAGCCGGGAAGGCACCGTGCGAGCGCTGTACGGAGGTGTCAGCAGCCCCGTGGGGCACACGCCACGTACACCGCCGTGCCCCGAGCCCCACCGAGGGCCGAGGGGGTGTGCCCGTGGGAAGCGGAGACCACCGGGCGGCTCCGCCGTTCCCAACCGGATCCGTGCTGGGGCCCGCCCCGCGCGGGCAGGGCCGGGCTGGAAGTGACGCGGGCGGACGGGCGGAGCTGCGCGGCGCTGGTGGCCGAGGCCCCATGTTGATGTCCCCGGCGCCCTCCGCGTCTGCCTAGGTAAGAGCTGCCCGGGGCGGGCTGGGGGGCCGGGCAGGGCTGACACGCTCCTTCCCGCCGGCTTCTGGCCGCTTCTGGGCCGGGCCGGGGCGGCCGGGCCGTGCGGCCGCGGTTCTGCGCCACCGGCCCCCGCCAGCTGTTCGGGCCGGCCGTGGTCGGCAGGGGAGCGGCGGGGCCGGGGGGAGCCGGCGGGGGTTCCCTGCCCCGGGTGGAGGAAGAAGGCCCGAGGCCAAGGTGACCGTGTCGGGCCGGTGGCGGGGAAGGGGCGGGAGGCGGCGCAGGAGGGGGCCGGCGGTGTCGGGGGCCCGGGACCGCAGCTGGAGGACTCCGGGAGGAGCTGTCTGGGGTGGTGCGGCTCGTCCTGCTTTTGTTTTTCCTGCCCGACGAGCTTTTCCTCCTTTTCGCCGTCCTTTCCGCTGCGCAAGGCCGAACGCGTCGTTTAGGCTTCCCGTGGGAAGCGCTTGTCATGTCAGTAATGAAGCCTGTGCGTAGCTCTTCCTCCTCCTCTCCCGTTGCCTAGCCGGTAGCTGCGAGTTAAGCAAGCAAGTACCCAGCATCCCCATATCCTTGAACTGTAAGTAGATCTGAGCATCACCTAAGCTCCGGGGATTTTCCTGCTAGGCAACAGTAATCCCACATGATTGTGCTGGTCTGCACAAGTGAGATTTGTGAGCAGTTCTGCTTTGGGGTTGGAAAGCAGTCTACCTTTACTGGTTCCACTAGGGCTGGTAGTCAGCTGTGGCAGCTGACAAGCAATGTGCGGAAATGGATTTTTTTTTTTCCTTTTGGTTGAGTTTGTGTCGTTTTTCGTGGTGGTGTTTTTTTTCAAATTTTACTTATTTATTTATTTTAATATGTGCTTAGGCTGCTATACAATTTTAAAGACAGACTTACTTAAAAAAAAACTCAATTGTTTTTATTAGGTTTTATTATTAATGCTGTATTTACTCATTTTGTACTTATTCTACGTAATGAAAATTAAACACACTCTTTCATGTCAGTGTTATTTGGCTAAGCTACTGAATTAGTAAAAAATAATTAATTGGTTACAATTGAAAATAACTAAGGTTATTAATTTTCTATTAGAACCATAGAAATTGCTGATGCATACTATTTATAGCTCAGAGTGAAATTGAGAGATGCCTCTGTTTTGAGATGGATTTTACTGTGCTGTAACATTTCCTATTCTGGAGTCTGAATCTACATAACTGATAAGATTTATTGTGTACCCTGTTGTCTCTAGAAAACTGTGTTTTGATCTTTACTCAATTTCTTGCTTGTCAAAGTTCTTTTTTATCTATTAATGTTCACAAGCTTTGTGTTTTATCTTGTAACTTGTGTTGGTCAGTATACAAGACTGTTTTTTATTAAACATCTCATACGCTGAAATAATGTCCTGACTGCCCTCCCCTATGTACTTCATGTGTTACTCTAAATTGGGCAGTAATAAGCTTAAAATATTGATGGCTTAAAACTAAAAAAAACCCCCTTGTATTTCCTTTTTCCTTGTTTTGGCTGATGGATAGGTGTTTACTTCAGAGTGCAGTTTGTTTCAGAAAGCACAAGGTCTTTGCTGATTATTTTTTAACTAGTTAAATTCTAAAAGGCTATAGGAGGTACACAAACACCTTTTCATATTTGAACTATTTGAGGCCTTCAGTGACCTGTCTCCTTTTGGTTTTGGTTTCCACATATATTTTCAATGAAAGTAAAGTATTATGTCACACACCTAGCAGTTACCTCTTTCAAGGTGTGAATGTGCTTGGCCTGTATAAAATTACTTTCAGCAGCAATTGCAAGAACAGGGTAGCTCATCTTTCCAGAAATGCCAGATACATAAGGCCCTAATCCTACTAATATCAAATGTTTTGACAAAATTTTGATTACACAATGGAGTCAGACACTTGTAACTTCTCAGTTGCATATATTCTATTTTTGGCAGATATGGCTGAACCTGAGGGAGGGATGTTCTTGTTCTGCTTGTGAAGCATCCTGTGTTACTGTAGTTGTAGCACTAGGTATGCTGAAGGAGGTAGTGAATGGAAAGCACGATCAGAAGCTTTTGCAGTCCAACTGATTAGTGTTAATCCCTCCAACTCTATGCATACCTCAATGTTCCTGCTATCAATGCAGGCCATTGTTTATGGTAATGAAGCTAGACATGAAGTATGTGTTACAGTGAGAATAGTAAAAGATGCCCACAGACTGCTAAACGGGGGCAGGAAAACTCTTGAAGTAGCGAAAAAAGCCAGCCAAAACAAAACCTTCCTGTTTACATAAATGTTCTTATTTAAAAAAAAAAGTCTTAAAATGGAACTTTGATACTTTTACTGAGAGGGGAGGAAAAACTTTATGTGTAAAAATGCTGTGAAAAGCACTGAGCAATACAGATTTGGGAAAAGTTTAAAGCAAGGAAACTACAGAACTTTTGTTTTGCTTGTCTAGCATGTCTAGAACCATTAAGAATCTTTCATTAAGTTAGAACCCTGCTTTGTTTTCACACCACGGCTTTTATTTTCCACTTTCTGACACTGAGATATAATACTGGGCACATTCAGCTAAGCAGTGCTTTCTCTCCATCTTGATGTCATTGCTGAAATGACTGCTCTTTTCATTCTGAGAGGTGGTTGTTTTGGAGAGATGCTGAAGCAGTGCACTTTAGTGAATTTTGTCTATGGCTCTCTGTTTTCAGAACAGGGAAACTAATTGTTAGTTTTTTTCTGTCATAAATATTTCAACTAGATTAATTTTTGTAACTTCACTAGTTTTTCACTATGTTCCAGTAATAACTTCTACAATTTTGTTACAGGTAACCATGTCATCCTTTCAAGAAGTTCCATCTTCAGCTAGCACTTTGCAGACCTCCAATTTTGCACATGTAATTTTTCAAAATGTCGCAAAAAGTTACCTTCCAAACACACATCTAGAATGTCACTACACTCTGACCCAGTTTATCCATCCTCATCAGAAAGACTGGGTTGGTATTTTCAAGGTAAGTTATGCTTGTTCTATTGCTGTTTTTCAAACATTTGCTTGCTGTCTTGCAAGTTAAAATGAATCTCAACAACAGTAAACTTTAACATCCACTTAAGTGATGTATTGGTTCCTGCTGTTAGAGTGTCAATTTTGTAACAAAGACTAAACTGGAGACCAAAACTAGAGGTGTGAGTCCAGCTGGAAGTCTCCTGGAATAAAGAGAAGTTTTAATGTGTGTAGAATTAAATTATTTGAGAAGAGATGTATGGTTACGGAGTGACATTGTGAACAGGACTGTGTGAAATATGTGCACAAAGAGTGAAAACTAAGCTGGACATAACCTGACCCCACCCCTGACTAATTTTTATTGCTAGAACAGGCTGAACAGTATGGATCACTAAAATTATTCAAAACAGATCCTTGGAAAAAATACATTTGGATGTGTTTTCCAAGGTTAATAAAGCTTCATTTATGGGATTAGGAATTGATTAATTCTTATATCTACTTCTGTTTAAGACATTGATTTGTCTATCTTTATCAGTATAGCTCCTAATAGATGATGCTTAAATTCCTTATTTGCATTTTATTTAATAGAAGTCTTGATTCAGGCTTTAATGAAGTGATGCTTTGGCAGTGGGGAGGGGAGAAGGGTGACAGACTAATTTGTTACTGGAGCACTTTTCCCGTAGAACTCAGTTCACTGTTTAAGAATGTAAATGTTCGACTTAGTTGTCATCTGCAGATTGTGAGTCTTTATGCAAGCTAAATTACTCCTCTGCAATATAAAAATACTGTGCTGTGTGACAAAGCAGAAGTGTTTTTATTGCCATGTGCAGTGACTGTATAGTCAGTAGATTGTGCCACGGGGGCGTTAGCTTGCAAACAGGCACAATTCTCTGGTAAGGCATTTTTAAAAATAAGTGTGTATGTGTCTTACTTGCAAAGTTTTGAAAAATGATGTAACTGAGAAAACACTTGAATGTTTAGCTCTTGGCATTTGTGAAATGTAAAAAACCCTTCTTTATCAAAACTTTATAAATGGTTCTGTTTATATTGCGTGTAAGCATCTTGAAGTTATTGAAATGTGAATGTAATGGTTTTGTCTGTTGGCCTGTGTGAGAGAGGCAATGAGACAGGACTCTAGAATTACTAATCAGGTAAAAGAAAAAAGGAGTTGGGAAACAGTTTTTCAGTAATTACACAAAATGCTGTGTACAATGTACAGGTTTCATCTTGACTGTGATAGTTTTCTTAAACTATTGATGTTCTGCTTTATTCTACTTCAACAGAGGCAGGTAATACTTTGGCAGTCATTTGAGGAACATGTTGAGCTGGCATAAGGTAGTGCTACTGTTGAAAGAAACATCTTTAATGCAGGGTGGCTTGTTTCTTATGCTTCCTCTTTATGTGAAACGAGATCTGGTGTGGTGAATCAGATTGAGGTTAAGACCAGTGTTTTGTGACTAGATATTTTAAATGGAATTTCCCAACTAAATTCCAGTGTGCCTGATGCACATCAGTATAAGGGAAGGAAGCATTGCAAGATGGCAAGAATAAAAATGGCTTTCTTTTAGTGGTTATATCAGCTTACACTAAGTGTTATGAATATACTTAGTATAGTTACAGTACACTGAGTTAAATAGAGCCAGCTGTCTAACTACATCTGTGTCTACAAATATGTAAATGTACTGTTTGCGGTAAAATAAACTGTGAAAACCTAGTCATCCTGGGATAGATAATAGAAGTTGTACTGTGATCTGAATGTAAAAATGAGTGACTTCTAGAGAATCGATTGTTCATGAGCAAATAAAAAAGCACCTGAAGGTGGCTTGAAACCTAATGAAAGCAGAAAGGAGTTTTATCATTTACTTCTTTAAACACGTATGAAGGTTGCAGTGCATGGTTAGTAAATTGAGCCTGTGATTGAAAAATAAACAAGGACAAAAGAAAATCTTGACTAATTATGAGAACAGTAATTAATGACCTTTAATATTGGCTGGTATGTAGTGAAAGTGGGATTTCTATGAGAGAACTCAAAAGTGTCAATTCACAGACTGTTCATGTAGAGGGAATAAAATTCACTTTGTCCTTTTGAAGTGCATAAGTTGCTTAGAAAACAAATCTGTTCAAGCTGGTGTCGTTTAACCTGTGTCTGAAATTGCACAGAAGGTAACTGGTGTTGTAATAGTGAATAGTGGACAGAGGAAAAAGGCACCTAGCTAAAAAAAACCAAAAAACCTCAGCCAAAAACCCCAACAAACAGTTGTAATTTTAGATTGGTGTGGAAAATAAATATGAAATAAGATTCTTCCTGTGCTCTGTGAGCATTGTTGTTTTTGGTTCTAATGCTGATTTTTGTTGAATTTTAGGGCTCAATGGCTTCAGCAGTATTCTGTCTTGTTTGCTCTGCTGGCTGGATAAGAATTTTTTTATTGAACTGAAAAAAAACTTAGGTAAAAACTTAGGTACCTTTTTAAGTGAATGGTTTTTATTTAGGATGTGAGTGTGTGCTTTTTTTCAGCAACAATGATGTATTGAGTAAATATTGGTGTTATATATATCCTTATATTATTGCGTTTGTTTTGCTTTTCCAGCTGTTAGTGCAGCCGCACAGTGAAATGGATTAGTAGGTTGATCTGCCAGGAAAATACAGCCTCTCCTCCCTCAGCTTTTGCCATCTTATTTCATAACTGACTTGGTGCTTGGTTTGATCGTGGTGTGGTGCAATGGGCGGCTGTGCTGGTGTCACTGTGATGGAAACAAGGGGACTGGGGAGGTGTATATGGAAGGGCTATGCCTGCTTTATTGGTATGGCTGCTTAATATGGAGTGACAGTTGAAGCTTCTTTTTCGAACTTTTTTAGAGTTCTCTTCTTAATAGCAGCTTACTTGAAGTTGTGAAAGTTAAGACTCTACCCTCTTCTCTGCATATGCTGTAGGTGAAATGTGATTTTTTTTTTGTTCCCAGTATAAGTTGCTAAATGTTGAACTTCAGTAATAATGAGCAGAAGGCTCTTTGAGATGGCAGTAACAGGTTTAAAACTGTTCCCAGGCAAGAACTTTTGTATTGCTTAGGAAAATGTAGACCCAGTGTTCATAAACTGAAAGAGTAATGTTGCATATAGGAGAATTATTTCACATGTGCCAGTGTTTTTCCAAACTAGATGCATCTAAATGCATACACTAATTGGACATCTGGCAAAAACTGGGAGATGTAGGAAGTGCAATAATGAAAGATAATATCCTTTAGAGCAGAAATTCTGCATATGCATTTTTTATTAGTTTTGTGTTTATTTTTATTACTTGTCCCCTACAGGAGAGGAGTTAAATGCAGGTTTTGATTCAGTCTTCCAAGTCTGTTGTCTGTCATTGCTGCTGTGTGTTTTTTTGCTTTTATGGTATTCTGGAGAGTCATCTGTAATCAAGTGCTAAAAGGTCTTGATCAGTTATGCCCTTGCGTGTTACCAAGAAAAAGCATTTTTTTCAGAGGAGTACTGGTGTAGTATTTGGTGTAGACATCCGGAGCCCCAATTCCTCTTCATGCAGTTTTATGAAAACTAGAATTTGAGATCAGCTTTCCCTCTACTGAGGGTTTCTGTGCAGGATAATCTGATGGTTCCTAGTGTGGAGTCAGAGGCGAGAAGACCTTGATTGATTTCATAGGAGATCTGTATTTCTAGAGTGATCCAAGACCTCTTTATTTGTTTCTGCTCATCTCTGTTAATCAGAATCTGGAGAGGCTTTTAATGTAACCCAAATTGAAACCTTTGAAATGAGGAAAAATAATCAATGTGTGTACTGCATCTGGTTGCAAAACTGGCCTGTCTGTAGGTAGTCCTAATTTCCGGCGAGGGAAGTCTACATCTCATGGCTATAAAATAAAATAATCATATGGCTGAGTGATATTTTTTGCATTATTAATACACAATGTCCAGATTTGCAGAAGTGTTTGAAAAGCCTGCTTGGTTTCTAGGAAGCAGTGCCTACCTCTTTGTCTGGAGCATATGTCTGCAAGTAGGGCTGTCAAATGTTCAGTATACAAGAGAGGCTGGTTTACTCCACATCTCAAAGGCACAAGGAAGGGCTCTTGTGGACATTATCAAGATAATTGCATCAAGAGAGTAGTGTTAAAGGTGTAGGTGCTTGTGGAGTATATCATAACACTTTGAATTTCTGAAGATAAAATTTAGCTGAGACAAGCATGTCGGAATGACTGGCAATATCACATAATCAATCTTACATATGTTACGTTAATGACTTTGGTCTTGCTGTGTCATTAATTAACTGTTCCATCAAAACTTTTCTGTTCCTCAGTTGATACATTTTTCTAAGTAATCTACATTACCATTCTTCTAGGATGTTGACAAGTTGTAGGCATGCTTTGATATTGACTGTCTCAGGGTACCCCTGGAGAAGAAAGGAAAATAATTTCTTAATTTCTATGTTTTTAATATCCACAATTAAAAATGGAGAGCAGACGTTCTGGCAGCCTAACATATGGAACAACTGAGTAACCAGAATTGGGAAGATCTTAGTAACTTACTGAACACAAAAAGTACCTCTTGCTCAAAGAGAGTACTCAGTGTTTACAAGGCCACATCTGAGCTACTGTTTGTGCACCAGTGCAGTGCCTGTGTTTGTATGCAACTTAATTTCTGTCATTTCAATGTCCTTAATTATAGAAGATCTCAGAATTAAATTGTCTGTGGTCAGAAACTTTCGTTACACAGTTTAGAACTGTATTTGATAGAGACTTCAGAAACAACTTTGTTTTTGCATTTTATCAAGGCAATATAGCTGTATCTTTGAATAGTATTCTGGGTTATTTAGTCTCTTTTGGACTGCAAATAATAGTACAGCTTGTGTGAGTCATTTCAATATCCTGATTTTTCTGTAGATTGATAACTTAAGCAACAATTATTTCCATACAGATTACATTCTGAAGTACAAAACATCTGGATGTGTTACTTGCCACATGCATATAGAAATACCATTCTTCTGGCATGGAATCATCACTGCACAGCTGGCCATGATAGATACAGGAATGTGCAGTGCACAGTATGTCCTGTTGTTAAAATAGTTGGGAAAAGAGCTGTTGGAATTCAGAATGTTTTTGAGAATTTCTTTAACTGTGAATTAGAGTGATTCTGTTGGTTTCTGGTTTACTTTCTTTGGAAAGACAAGTAAATAGTACTTGGCATAAAAAAAGAAATTCCCTGGCAACATTACTTGCTGTTTCCATATGAGGTGAAGAGAATGATAATCTGTGTTTATGTGATGTTGCCTTTGACAAGAAATTTAAACATTTTTTTTCCAAGTGTCAGTAATTTTCTAAAACGAGTTGGTGTGGTAGGTTGTAGAATTGGCATAACAAAGTAGTCAGTAGCTGGTAACAATTTTGAAATAAAAGACTGTGCTAATTGATAGTTCTCATGAGATGTGGTAGCAGGGGAACAGTTCACTTAAACCCCACCTGCTGTTTTAAAATACATTTTCATACTTATCTCCTAGAGTAAATAGTAGCTTTGTTACTCTTTGATCTGTCATACATTTTTTGGACAGTAGTTTACATATGTAACAGGTTTACTTGTAGGGAATTCTTATTGTTTCTAAATTTATTTTGATTTATACCTAATAGAGGAAATTGATCCTATGGTCTAGGCACTCGGTCAATGTCATTTTGACACATTCCTCTGAGCTATGAGGTAGAAATATAATCAACAAGAGATGATCATAACTTAGGATCCTGATTGTACCTTGATACTGCAAGAAATACCACATGTTTGCAATAGGCCAAATTAATGTACGTGTTTGTAACATTCAGCAGGGATGGACTTCATGTCTGGGACTGAGAGAACATTTTGAGATTACAGCCTTTCATAAAGAATCTAGAGTACTTTGCAGCCATCTTTTACCCAAGAACGTCACAACCTTGGGGCTCCTGTTGTATAACTGATTTTAATCCCAATGTGAGTAGCAAGGTCGTGTCTAAAGTGAAGGCTTAAGCATCTTGGCTAAGTCAAAGTTGCATGTGCTATAAGGGGATTACAGACATACTGAAACCCCCAAGGTTTGACTTTGCTTACTTATTTTGAAATGTCTATGCCTGTATGTTACTACAGTGCACTTAATACTTAAATAAGTACTTTTCCTTATGTCCATGTTCTGAAATTGTTTGTACAGTTTGATTCTTTCAGAACTGCTATCTAGATACCATTATTTGCTGATGATGCCTGTGTTCAGTAGGACCTTGCATTAATGCTATATCAGTGTTAACAGTCAGCATTAACTCTCAGTAATTTTGGCTGGTATGAGCTTCACTGAACCCAGATGTTTTCATTTTCCTATCTGCTAGTTGTTTAGGAGAACTTGGTGTATGTAGCTGCTGGTTGTAGATTATGTGCTACAGTAGCACAGGCGTTGCTGTCACTTTCAAATAACATCACTTTGCTCAGGGTTATGGCCAAACCAGGCCTGCCTGGAGAAATCTCTTCCTGGGATACTGGTTCCAATGGTGTTTTGCTTAGACACCTGTGCTGTCTGTGGTTTGGGGCAAAGTGCCTCTTACATGTGAAACATGGAAAGGCTGCTGACTTAGTGTCATCAGTAATAATTAAACTGTATAACATACATGCAGAACCTTATCTACTGTCTGTGATTTTGCTTCTTTCAGAGGTAGCACATTGTCTTCTTGCACTACATAGGGTGCTTTGCCAAATTTCTTTCTCAGCTATATAATTTACCTTTTAAATTAGAAAAAAAAAGGGCTTAATTTTTACTCTGATAAATTTTGTGGTCGAATTTTTTGTGTGATTTAAAAAAAAAACTGGATTGTAATTAGGTATCTTCAGTAAAGACCTGCTGATTATGCCCAAGTTAGTTCAGCTAAACAAGTGTTTTCCAAAAAAGTGTTTGCTTCTTTGGTTTGTTGATGTTGTGTAGATGGGTCAGGCACTGTTAGTATAGCAGAATGAACACTGCTGTTCTTTCAGCTGTGTAACAGCTTTCTGAGGCCAGGGAACAAAATGCCAAATGAGCCTCCCATGCTGATGGTCTTTCTTTAAGGCACTCTGTCTCCAGATGGAATCGACTGACTTTACCAAGCAATTATGAAAGGAAAGAAATTTAGCAAAATGGATAATCAGAAAAAAATTATTTTCCATGTTCATCTGAAACTCAAGAAATGAAAACAAAGTTGGAAATAATTTTTAGACTGAAAACACTGTGGAGTTGTAAGGTAGAGCTTTCACCTTAGAAAAGCTTACATTCTGTGTAAGGTGAACCAGATGAGAGTTGAAGGAGATACAGTAAAATAAAATGGCAATTGTTTTCCCTCAGGTAGATATTGGATAACTCTGTATTGCTATACAGACAGGCACTCCCTATTTATGCTCCCTCTCTCATGCCCCCAGTTATTTTTCTACTTGGCAAATTTTCTTCAAGCTCTTCTGTTGAAACATACTGTGGGTGAAATGTAAATATGGGAAAGCTAATCTCACTGTGTGATATGACATTGCAGTAAGAAAGGGACTTGTATCTGTGGGGCAGCAGAGAAGAAGAAAAAACGTGTGATGACTGCATGTCTATTTGTTAGAAGAAGGAAAACCTGTCTAGTGTGTGTATTATGGGACAGCTGAGTTGTCCCTACTTGCCCAGCCAAATTACAAAGCACTTGGTGCTGGACTCTTAAACTTTACCAGACTTCAGCATTTCCACTGTGGCTACTGAGTTGGTTTAACGGAAAAATGACGGAAAAATGTTTATGATGTCCTAAATTGAAATAAGTCTTTCTACTCAAAAGTAGGAGATAGAAATATCATGGGTGTATGACTCTGTAATGGCCTATTAATGCTTTCCATTTTATGACAGGAAAATTAAATTCGTGAGGTTTCAGTTATACATTGTACATAATAACCTAATCTGGATGTGACATTTTTTTGTGGTATAAATGATGTATAGTTATGTTTTAGTTTAAAAACATGGCTGAGAAGGTGAAAATAGGATTTGGTTTCTGGATTATTAATGTCTCATTAACTTCTGAAGGAAAGCAGGAATGTTTGCATTTATGCACAGCTGTCTAATTTAAAAATGTATTTGGGAATGGAGTTTGAAAGAATTAAATGCAGAGAATATAGAAGAATGTGTTGAGTAGCAGATGCTTTATGTCTAACTCAGTTGTAAAATGGATGTTTTTCTTTTTGTTGCTTTAAGGAAGTTGCATCATCCAGGTCTTAACATGTTCTTTTGACTGAGAAATAAGAATGTTTCTATATTTTTTGAGTTTTGAACTCTGAGCAAAATGTTTTCAAAGTTTTCAATGAATTCCTTAAAAAGTAATGGTATCAGCACAGTCAGTCAATGCAGATGGCTGCTGTGCTCATCAGATGATGACCCGAGTTCAGGCTTCACAATGAGTGAAGTGTAGTGAGTGTAGTTTGACAGGTAATTCTTCATTTTTCTCCTCTGAACTTCAGAAGGTTTTGTGTCAGAGTTCTAGAATTTGCAATGTTTGTGTGCTTGAATGTGGATGGTGTAATGGTTGCTATGGCTTGTGCCAGGTTTTTAAGTTGGACTAATAAACTGTGCCTGTTTTGTTCTTCCTGGCTCAGAAAATTTCTCAGTGTGTCCTATGTAAATTTTTCATTTATTTAAGATTTCTGATAGTAATACAGGATTACTGTGTATCAGTGCATACTTTGTATTTTGACTGAAACTTGGTTTCATGTTTGTAGTAGACTTTTTGTTGGTTGTGGTTTTGTTTTGTTGTTGTTGGTGGTTTTTGGGGTTTTTTTGTTTGTTTTTTTTTTTTTTTTTAATTTTTCATTTTTTTGTTTTGTTTTGTTTGCCTTTTTTTTTTCCCAACTGATATGTGAAGTTGACTTTAACTTTGCTTTCACATTTTGGTACATAAGAATGTGTTCTTCATACCAAAATAGATCTGTTAACTTCACATGAGTCTTCAACAAGAATTAAGTGTGGGTTTCCACATCTTTCCCCTTGTTACTGTCTTTTAACAGCTGTCAATTTCTAATTATTAATGTAAATAAATATGTTTGGAGATTCATAAATATTCATAATTTAAATAAATTTTTAGAACTTGCTTATTAAATGAAGGAAATGAAAAATGATACACTATTATTGAAGACTTATTTTAAATATATTTTTATAATGGACGTAATTTATCTCAGTGGCTTTTTTTCATTGTTTTGAATTTCAAATGTGGGAATTAAATTTTCAAATCATTCTAACAAGCATTTGTTTGTTTTCTACATAATGTTTTCATGAGAAAAGGTGTTCAGTGTTAGTTATTTCAGCTGTTTTGTCCGTTCAAATAGTCCAACTCTTGCTTCTATTGACCTGACAATTTTCCATTTTCCTCCTGTCAGTGTAGTACAGGTAAGGTGTTCACATTGAGTGGGTTCTTGTGGAGGATCTGGACTCCCATTTCAGAGACTAACCTGGAAGACAGTCTGTATTACTGGTAGAGGTTTTGTTGGTATCATCAGCAGTAAGACAAATAGTCTAGCATTTCTGATTCTGAAATGAAACTGTTTTTCTAAGCTAATATGCCCGATGTTGCTGAGGATGCTGTTTGTTTTGCTTCCAAATCTACAGGGTTTTATTTATCATATAAACTCACTGTGGGGCTGCTGACAAATATTCTCCATATTTTTCAATTTTTCTTTGCTTCCTTGTAGCTTTTGCCACTAGTTTTAGTTTCTCAATTTTTATTTACTTTCCCTTAAGCAACTTTAACTTTTATTCATATAGTGTTAACCCTAGTTAAAGTTTAGACATCTGTTGGTTTTCTTTCTGAGCTGAAAGAAATACCTGTGTCAAAAGATCACATTTAAATCACTGTTGAGCCATCCAGTGTGTGCTGTAGTCTTGTATCTGTGATAGTATAATCTGTTGCCATAGAGAAGCTTATGACTATGCATATGTATGTATATAGTACAGTATTTTATAGTTTGGAACCACTGTGTACTCCATACTAGCTTGTTAAAGAGGATATTGACAAAGATACAAAGTACAAAAGTGACAGTTTATTAAAACCTGTTGATAAAAGAACATATTTCTTTTTTAAAAAAAATACCTATATCCTGCACCTAAAACATGGATTACTTAAATTTGTTTTCATTTTATTTTCAGCATATCATTATGTGGCTTTGCTCCTTGTTTGTGCCATCTAAGAAATAACCTGTGAAATTTAATGGTATTTATTGTTATGTAGGAAGAATGTTGAAAAATGTTACTAAGTTAACTTGCTTTGCTGCAGAATACTCACCTTCCCCTTTCAAAATGTATTAAGCTGTGAGGAAGATGACATTTGTTCATACTTCCTTCTCTGCATTGTCACATTTTGACACGTGCAACGTGTAGCAGGGAAAACCCTCATTTTCTGAAATTCTGTGCAGTGACAAGAGCTGTTGGGCAATGCACACCTGCTGATGCCTTGTGTGTGCCCATTAGGAAAGAATGGAATTGTCGTGATCATAAGAGTGTAAGACAGGGAGCGTCACCAGGGGAAAGAGATGATGGATGACAGGAAATGTGGAGAATTGTTACAGAAAATACTTGTGGGGTAAACTTCCTTGGGTATTCCCTGCTAGCTCTTGATGTGTCACAGGTTTCTTTTTACCAGTAGTCTACAGATTACAATTATACTTAAAAATACAGCACCTGCTGAGAAACAGACTAAGAGAGTTGTTTTCTATATAATTATTTTTTTTGTTTGTATCAGTATGGCTAAAGTTTTAATGACCTCAAAAAAACCCCTTTTGTTGATTGCTACTACAGGTAGAGTATTGGTAAAAATAACTGCTGGTTTTAGGATAAATCACTAGATTTATGAATCAATATGTGATATCTAAGAAAAATATAAAAAGATAGAATTCAAGGAATAAGCTTTTTATTTTTGTATTTATGTTCACTGGCATTTGTTTCTTATTTTTGTTTTCCAGTGTTAATTATCAGAAGGAACAAAGTTATTTTAGTCACGAAAATAGTGTTAGAAGCAGTGTGTGCATATTCTGGTTTTTAGCAGATAAAAAGATTATTTCAGTTCTACACAGTGATAATTTAGTTTCTTTTCTGAAACGAAAACGGTGATGTTGACTTTTCACTTACTGAGAGCTAAATTTAGAAAGCAGTATGCTTCAGTTTAGGACAGCAAATAATGGTGTATGCTTCTCTTTTCTGAGTAAAAGCAAGTTCATGAAAAAAAAGGTGGTAACACGTGAGTTGGATTTGAAGACATGACTAATGTGAAAATTTGTGAAATGTTTCCTGTGAACTTTTGTCGAGAAAAAATTGCTTTTACTGCCTTCAAGTTACTGGAAGAGTTTTCCTTGTTGTTTCTGAGATATTTAAAAGTGTGGGAACAACAACCCCAGGAAGTCTCATTTCACTGGCATTTTTAAAAGCTGCTTGGTAGGAGTTATCGTAGAACTCTTCTTTGCTGGGAATGGGCCTAAGACACAGTGTATGATTCCATTCTAGTGGATGTGTTGAGCATCTGCACTGCTTCTGTTCAGTAAGTGTTGCCTTACAGAAGCAATGAGAATTTCATCTGGTTTCACTGTTGTTAATCACTGTTTTTTGAGAATATAAAAACTGTCCATCATCTTCAGCATTAGTTTCTTCCATACTTCTTTATAAAAAGTGAAGTAGTGAATGGACATCTATGGAATAATCTATTCAGAATTTTTTTATTAATGCTGTATATTTTTTTGCATTCATGAAATATGTGCCTATATACATCTATAATTGCTGCTTTGCTGTTGAATTACTTTCACCTTTGATGTTCTTTTTGCCTATCTAAACATATTCTCTTTTTTTTCTTTTTTAATTGAAAATTCCTTTAAAACCCCAGCTGCTAATGCTTTTAAAACACACTGCTGCAATGTATTCTTTATAAAGAAAGAGTTCTGAACTTGGAGCTTGGAAGTGTTGCCTATTGAAGCAATGAAAATCATGATTAGTAATTTAATCTTTTCTTGGTTGTTGTGTGGTTTTTGTTTGTGGGTATTCGGTTCTTCCTCTTGAAAGAGTCTTTCTTACCTGATAAAAATTGGGAAACAATTTATTCCCTTTCCATATCTTAATTCTTCCATGACAGTGTTCCTAGTTCCTGATAAACTGTTAGTAGCATTTGGTAAGGTTTTGGTGGTTTTTTTTTTTTTTTATCAGTAGAATAAATCAGATCTATTTCTTCTTTTCCTTTACCATTATGCTGTTATTAATATCCATTGCTTTACAGTAGTTTGCTTTGGCTTTCTGGTTTAGTTGAATGTATTTCAAGCCTGTTGGGATGTATGTCTTCAGAGGGTGGAATCACAGGCTCATAGAATAGCTTGGGTTGGAAGGGATGTTAAAGAAGATGTAGTTTCAACCCTCTGCCGAGGGTAGGGACCCCTCTCACTAGACGTGGTTGCTCAGAGCTCCATCCAGCCTGACCTTGAACACTTCCAGAGATGGGGCATCCACAGCTTCCCTGAGCAACCCGTGCCAGTGGCTCACCACTGTAACAGAACTGCACTCCTAGGAAAACTCTGAAAGCAGAGGGTTTTTGAAGTTAGCAGAACACTGCTGACTTAGCTGAGTTATGTTTTCATGCATATATGTGTTTTTTCTTTCCAGACATAGTGTGTATGTATGAGAGAGTTAGCATTCAGTGAAATGCTGGTCTTTAGCATTGCAAAAGTTGTCAAAAAATTCAAATGTCAATTGCGATCTTTTCAGTAGCATAGAAAGCTTCCCCCACCCCCCACTTTTTATTTTCTGATGAACCAGTTGGACTGTGGACACAAAAGAGTCAACATTGGCAGAACCTACACTAAGGAAATTTCATTATAAAATCAGGAATTAATATTTTTGTATTTTTAATATAGAAATGTGTATCTTTATGGAAAAAAATTAATGTACCAAATAGTTTAACATAGAGTGAAAACTGTCTGGCATTTTACTTTATATAGGCCCTTTTATTGCCTTAGACCCATTTACTGCCTTAGGTAACAAGCTTAATAAAATTAATGCTAAATCTTTGACATGCTTGTTAAAATATTCGTGATTTGTAAACATTGTTAAGTATCTTTTCATTGCATTTTGAAGCAGAAATATGCATATTACAGTATGTTATAAAGGCCAGACCATGGTATCTTAACTGTGTCTATCAAAGTCTTCTGTTTAATGTTTTCTCTTTCTGTATTTTATTTTTTTAATTATTTTTGTTGTGGTTTATTGAATTTTAGGTTGGTTGGAGTACTGCAAGAGATTATTACACATTTCTTTGGTCACCTATGCCAGAAAATTATGTGGAAGGATCAACTGTTAACTGTGTGCTGACTTTTCAAGGTGAGTATAAGGTAGTGTCTATCTGTAGTTTCCAGCCTACTCAGCTTTTTAAGTACTTAATGGTTAATTTAGGAGCTGAGCATTGTATAACAGTTCTGGAGTTTAAAAAAGATAAATTGGAGGATAATTTTCACATTTCACTGTGGGAAGTTTAGTCTTATTTTAGATGTCAAGGAAAATTGTAAGGAAAAGTATGTGACTTAATGTGTTTTTCCATAGTAATGGCAGATATTCATGATTGATAGAGAAGTTCTGCTGGAAACTATTAAAATACAATAAATGACTTTGTTTAACCATCAGCAGGCTCTTTTTTATCTTGGCCTCTCTTAGTGCATTGTGTCTTTACATTGTCTTTAGTGTCTGGAGTTTAAACATTATCAACGTGAAATGATTCTTGTCAAAGAATAGTGTAGATGATGGTTTCATGAAAGTTCAGAGTAGTCATAGAGTTGCAAGGGACTTTTTGCTGCAAGGAATTGATGGAAATGTCTGAGGCTTTTAAGAAAAGAGTAAGGAACAAATGAGAAAATGTTACACCACTGTACAAGTCTATAGTATTTTTAACACTGCGTGTAAGTTATACCCTCTTCTTCCCCTTTGCAGTCTGAAAATAGGTCTAGTAAAGTGCAGCAAAGAGTGTCAAAATTAAGAAATAGCTTCTCTGTAAAGGTGTGGAGATAAAGATGAGGGCCACACTTGTTAAATAGAAAACGAGACAATGCCTTTGGGTTATGACATGGGAAATTTGTGTCTGACGTTAGGAAGAGCATTTTTACCATGAGGGAGTAGTGCAGTTCTTGAACAGGTATCCTGGTTTGGAAGGATGAGAATTCTGTACAGTTGTTTAGGCACAGCCACAGTAATCTCAGGTGCTGACAACAGCCTCTTGAGTGGAAAACCTGACAAAATTACCTTCCAGACTTCCTTCTGCCAGGTTTTTCAGGCTGGGCAAGGAAAGTAGTGTGAAGTGACTGATGCCTCTAAAATCAGCTACCCATGGCTTGAGTGGATTAACTATTCTATATATCAAAAAAAATAGGAACCATTGATGTAAGTTACCAAGTGACAAGTTCAAAATGGAGGTAGATATGATACTTTTATAACAAAGTCAACATGCAGAACTTGTTGCCACAGGAGACAACAAATGTCAAAAATCTACACACATTGAAAATTTTATGTGAAAAGAGCACCTCCACTAAATTAATGCTTTTCTGCATACAAACAGAATTTTATGTACAATCTTACCTTCTTTTTTACTTCTCAGTCTTGGCCTTAGTCTTTGTTTGTGTGTGTGTTTATTGCTTAAAACATATTAAAAACATAAATAATTGAAGTCCTGAAATGATGATTCTATTAGCTTGTTGTTTTATTAAAGCTGCAAATAGTGATAGCTTTGAGTTCAGTTCTTT
Organism: Passer montanus; assembly: GCF_014805655.1. Classification (NCBI taxonomy): domain Eukaryota; kingdom Metazoa; phylum Chordata; class Aves; order Passeriformes; family Passeridae; genus Passer; species Passer montanus. Next base: position 10,658,158 of record NW_024356505.1, on the reverse strand, counting down.
CTCTTTTTTTTATTCTGTTTCTTTCAATCAGGATCATATCCACATAGTCTGATAACCTGATAACCATTTTATAAACTTGAAGCTGATTGGAAAGTGTGTGTGCTCTGCAGAAAGTGGAAGGAAATCATTAGTTTCTTTCACAGTTACCAAAGTTCACTGAATGAATGAAATTGAGTCGGACTCAAATGAAAAGTGATGTAGAAGAGTAGAACTCTTCTGTTCAGTAGAACTGCCATTATCAGTCCTTTGTACGTAGAAATTTTACCACACATTAAGAGACCAAGTGTCTCTGTCTCATCTGTTACATTCCATCCTGACTGATCTCCACTTTTATAGAGCTGCCAGATTGAACCTCCATTCAAACAGTCTCCTGGTTGTGTTTGGCAAGATATTTTAATGCTGCTGAGATGAGATCAGTAGATCTCACAGGAGCTTAATTATCTGAGCTAAGTAGTAAATGTTGTGCAGCATGTTAAATGTGGTTGTTTTTTTATGATCAAGTAATTGTGCTGGAAGAAAATAATCAGAAATCTGTTTCTCTAGTACATGTTAGAACAAGAAGAAAGATTTTCAGTAGTTTTAAAATCAGGTTGTCTGAACCAATATTGAAATGTGCTGAAGCTGCAGTGTAGATTGTTCTGCATTTATTTCTGCATAGTTTCATCTTACTTAAGCACTGAAGTAAGATGAAATACAGTGCTATATAGGAAATATATATGCTGTATAGGAAATACAAAATCCTGATGTTTTGAAATTCAGATACTATGCCATAAGTGACTGTTAATAAAGTATAGGACTAATGAAAACATGAAGTTCTTGCTACAAGTGCTAGCTATACAGGCAAATGTAATGTTTTACTGTTTCTAGGAAAGGTAGCTGAGAGTACTGGGAAAAGACTTCCAGGAATCTGGAATAAAAGTTTGTGAAAAGTTAATGATAAAGTTAGAAAGGGCGGAGATTGAAATGTGGCGAAATAAGAACTGAAATGGGTGGCATCACCTACTGGACTGAACACTAGGTGAGGGTTTATTGTGTTAGTATCATCCTCAGGCTGGCTACAGTATCCAAAAAGAAGTATTCTGAATAAAACTGGCTGGTTTTTGTTACCATTAAATTGGGTAAGACATTGGTCTTGAATATACTAATAAAAGTAAAAATGTCAGTAGTTCTCAAAATGATTGTTTAACATTCATAAATCTTACTCTGTGAATCCAGATTATGCAAGAGGTTTGAAGCTTTAGTGGGCAACAGTTCAGTTGGATAGTCACACAGAAATTCTTCTCGAATAATTCACTTGCACCATGTACCATTACATAGCTTCAAGAAAGAGGGTTTATTCTTACATTGTAAAGTTGAGAAGAATTTTTTTCAGTTTTAAAAAATAAGCTCTTTGTTAAACTCCAGGCTCATCCCTTTCAGCTGGTGTCATCCATTCAGAACATTTCTGTGCTTTAAAAAGTAGAAAAAAAAAAAGGATGTTTGTCCCACAAACCTCTGCCTCCCAAAAAAACAACAAAACCCTGTATACAAATGGTATTCCGTGAAATTGCAGATGTCTTGTCTTTGCATATTATTTTGTCTTTTTCTGTTGTATTTGGTTGTGTATGTATTTCAAGTTCAAAAAAATAACTCTCTGTTCTGTGATGGTACAGCAGTCACACGATAATGTGGTCATGATGCAACTTCATGGCATCTGACTGACAATGATTCTGTTTCATAAATGTATACGCAGCAGCTATTACCTAATGTATGTGAGGGGATGTCTACATATAGCAGCTATTGCCTAACTGTTTAATCTTTGTCTTAAATGCTAATAGAAATTGCTGGGGGATGAAGGTTACTAAGTAGGATGACTTTTTCTTTCTGCTGTTTTGATGGTATATTTATGCCATACTGAGGCAATGAGCATGAAATCTGTAAGTCAAACATGATGTGGTAATCTCTCTGCAGATGGAGACTTGTAAGCTTGTGTAGAATATGTCTTCAAATATGAATTTATTTTGCTAGGATATTATCTACCAAATGATGATGGAGAATTTTATCAGTTCTGTTACGTGACTTACAAAGGAGAAATCCGTGGAGCAAGCACACCTTTCCAGTTTCGTACCTCTTCTCCTGTTGAAGAATTGCTCACTATGGAAGATGAAGGAAACTCTGATATGTTAGTGGTGACCACGAAAGCTGGACTTCTTGAGGTTTGATACAAAAAAATCTTAAAATGCTATTTTTTTTGTACTATATACACACAATTACGGATACTGAAGAAAAAACTAGTAGGAAAAGACCTGCACATGTCTGTGTAATGTATATGTTTCTGGCTTATTCTGTAGTATTTGGTTGAAGTTCAGAACATTTGCAGGTTAAACAAATCAAGATGTAAAAATGAATAGCACTAAACATGGACAGAGGAACATAAGAGTAGATATTGCCGTTCTCTCACATCTGTAGTCACCAACTAATTGGAGCAGGGGGAAGATACGCTTTGTGTGAAATGGTGCTTCTTGTAAGGAAAAAGAGTTATGGAATCAGTATACTTTTATACTTTTTTGCCCAAGTTAAGAGCCCTGGAGACTGAGTTGAATAATTGCAGGTCCCTCAGTATATTAGAGTAGCTCTTATTTTTATTTAAAGCAGCTTTCTATGCATTGTGCTCTTTGCTAGAGCGATGTGATTGGTCTTGTGTTTGTATATCCAGAGTCAAGGTGTTTTACATTCGCTTGTTGCTGTTTGTAGGCTGAACGATATTTGGACCCAAACAAACAAAAAGGAAACCCAGACTAACTTTTGTTTGAGTTGCTTCTTGGAAAATTGTTCAGTGCAGTTCCCTTACCTTGACATCAGACATTTTATCCTGTTAGGTACATCTAGGCACATACGTGTATGTGTTATGGCTTTCACAATGTAGGGATAAGAGATTTAGTACAGAGATACATCTGGAATATTTTTGCTTTTCAGATATGTACTCGTAGTACTACAATTAAATAAGTTCTCAAATATTTTTTATGATCTTTGTTTATAGAACTGTAGAATGGTTTGGGTTGGAAGGAACTGTATAATGTCATATACACCAACGCCCTGAAGTGGGTAGAGAGACATCTCCAACTAGATTAGGTTGCACACAGCCCCATCCAGCCTAACCTTCAACTTTTCCAAGGATGTTGCATTTACCACCTCTCTGGGCAACCCTTTCTAGTGTTTCACCACCCTCATAATAAAAGTCTCTTCCTTATATCTAATCTGAATTTATCCTTTTTTAGTTTAAAACCTTCACCCCTTGTTCTGTTACTACAGGCTTTACTAAATAGTCTGCCTGCCTTTTTTATAATCTCCCTATAGGTATTGAAAGGCCACAGTTCAAATTCCAGGGCTTACTTTTCAGGTGTTGGTGGGGTGCGGGGTGTAATGTGTGTATTCATTTTTCTCAAGAAATTCCTCAAATACTGCTGTAGAGAGAATGTGTGTCTCTACAGTCAGCTGTCATTTTTTCACCAAGCTGCTGTCATCAGAATTAGCTCTTCCACAGTTGCTGTCACTTGGGAACAGTGAAAGCACTTCATTTAAGGAAGGAAGACTTGAGGATAAATCAGGACACTGCAAAGTATGCTATCTAATGGTAGTCTGGTACTATGCAGTAAAAGCAATTAAACTTCAGAAATTTGAGAATTTGGGGAAAACTGTAATAACCTAACTGGGGAACGCACAATTTGTGTTTCTGCTCAAACACTGGAGTAATTAGTTGTCTATTTGTTTGATTAGAGTGAAGGGGAGAAAAATTACCAAACCCCATTATTCTCTTTTTTTTTTTTTGCACAGTTTAAAATTGAAAAAATAATAAAAGAAAAAGAAGAGCTGTTAAAGGTAACTTCTGTTCTGGAAAAGGAAACTACACAACTCAGAGATCAAGTTGAACAACTGGAAAAAGAACTTAGCCATGAAAAGCAGAGATGTGAACAACTGCAAGCAGAGCAAAAGGTTAGTTGTTTAACTGATTAAAGCTGATTCATACTGTGTGTATTACTGCTTTTTCAAGAACCAGTCAAACTGTGAAAATCAGCTATCAAAACCCTTCAGCAGTTAGATAGACATTTACACTAGAATAGGTCAGTTCCTATTAACCTCCTGCCACTATTCCTTTTATGTCGTAAAATGGCTAAAATATTTAAGGCTTTTGGTACCAGGCTTGGTAAGAGTGATCGATGACAACTGTTACCAGATGTTTGATATTTAACTGTGGAATTCATAGTGGAAAGTAGTCGATAATTTAAAACTTTGCTTACATTAATTTAAAGTTTGCTTACATTAATTTAAAATGGAGAAAAGCTTTTCAAAAAAAGCTCTCCTTAGAGAATAACTGCATAGAACACAGGCTATTGAAAATGGTAAAAATTTTTGTTATGAAAAGCAAAGATCAACAGAGAATGCTTCTGCCAAGGTATGTAAAGAGTGAAAAGCATGTAGTAACTGACTTCTCTTAAAAGGTTTCACAACTCAAAAGGACAAGAAGCATAAATCTAAAAATCTGTTTAAAGTGTTAATTAATAGCGAAAATGTAAATGTAGCCTAAACCAAAGCCAGCTTAATTTGGAATTCTGCATGTGGTAAGGAGGAAATACAATACTATAAAAAAGGCACCTAAAAGTTGGACCTAATCTGTGTTTAAGCTGCTGCTTTTTAAAAAACCCAGCTTTTAGGAGAAGATTAAAAACATGTGGAAGAGAGGTGGTGACATGGACAAATTTGAAGTAATGAAGCCTACATAATTTAGCTGTGGACAGCATTTAATAGACTATTTCTAGGTACTAGTATGTACATGTCAACAGTCCTGTGTCATACACCTTTAATAGGAATTTGTTGAGAGAACTTCAAAATGTTCGTGCTTTGTAGTATACTTTTGAACTGTAAATGAAATGGACTGGAGTGTTGGTTAAGGAAAAAAGAAAGGATAAGATATTGTTGAGAAAAAAGCTTTTTCTATTAAAGAATGATATTAATTTTGCATGCATGGGAGAACTAGCTCAAATCAATGAGAGAAGGATATAAATTGACATTTCATTGATTTGCAGATCATAAGTTTGGTGGATAAATCTGAGTGAGCTACAAAGATAATGTTCATTGTCCCTTGAGGCTCTGAATTAAAAAAATGTTTGAAAGCAGCTGTTAGTTCCAGTCCATGATAGCTTTACAATTCCATTTTAGAACGATTTCTGAAATGGGATTCTGACTGCTGTCGGCAAGGATACAGTTAGACTGTATAGGAACAAAAATGTCTCAGTGCTTTCTCACATTTTGCAATGAACTTCTCTAATGCAGAATAGTTTTGCCTCTAAGATACCAGAATTTAGCAAATAGAACTTAATTTCAGGAATGTTTGGGTTTGTGTTTTTTTACTGTCTCTTTTTTTATCTACTGTTGTTGTTCTGCTTTGGCCTTGTATTTTCATGAAGAGAGAATGCAATGTGACAAACTTCTCACTTGTAGCTTCTGAGGCTGATGTAGCTCTGCCTGGCTAAAATACTATGGAAGTTTTCTAACTTAGGCTATTTTTTTTTTGTCTCTAAGAATTTGATACTGTCTTATTTTGCATTTTTTCCTATTTTCTGTTTTTAATTTTTTTTAAAAAAAGAAACATATCTGCTGAGTTGAAAAAGTGTTAATTTGTTTTTGTATATAAGCAGAATATAAATTGAGTGTTATTCCTGAAAATTAAGTGAACATCTACTAAATCAGGTGCATAAGTTAGTATTTTAAACACTGGAAATTTTAATAAGCAATGTGGCTCTCCAGTCTTAAAGATGACTTACTCTTCTTGCCCCCAGCCCAGTACATGAAGTACATCACAGGATTATGTAATTCATGTTTGCTGGGAATACATACAGTGTGCTAAGGGATTGATTTAAAGATTCCTGAGAAGCACTGACGCAGCACTTAGCTGGATTTCAGTACCTAGGTTTTATTTTTCTTGTGACTTGTTTAAAAAATAAAGCATCAACCAAACCCAAAAATCCAAACAAAACAACCCCACAAAACATCCCCATTCCAACTAACCTCTAACACAGGTTTTACAAAACATCTCCTAAACACAGCCCCCAGATAATCTAGTGTGCTTTGTGTGATGTGAATAGTTGTTGGCAATAACCTAAGCTATGTGTTAATTTGGATGTTTTCATATTAAACTACAGGAGATAATTTTAGAAGTGATAAGTAATCAGAATATATTTGTATTTTCTGTAACAGCAGAATCTTAACAGGTGCTTAGTGTGGACCAGGTTGCTTTGGCTTGGCTTATAGTTTTTTTGTCTTTGAAGGGTTGTTTTAACTAAGTTCTGTGGGAGCTTTTTATTTTCTTCTTTTGATTTCTAGTTCTCTTTTTTTCATATGAATGTGAATTTTTAGTTATGCTCTACAAACTTTTAATACATAAGTAGCTAAGAAGTGGGACAGCTGAATTTAAAATCTGTATTTTTAAAAATCTTTAACTTAGGCAAAGGTTTAAATTTTTTGGAATTCTACTTAAAAAATCTTCATATACTTTAGAGCCTATTAGACTAATGAAGAACAATTGATAAAACAAAATAGGCCATAAAAGCAAATATAGTTTTTGTGTATACTGGATGTCATTACCTTTGTAGTTTAAGGCAACTATAGTTGATAGAAATGTACTTCTGTTAAAAGTAAAGGTAAGTTGCATTGAACCCATGTGCAATCTCTCGAGAGTGTTCTTTTTTTGTTTGTTTGTTTTTGCAAGTACTTCCATCAGAAAATACACAGTATATTTCTGCTTGTGCAGAAAGCTCTAAAAAAATCCACAGTAGTACAGAGCACTGTGTTTAAAAAGCATTAATTGCATGTGTCAAGGAAGTGGATGTGTCTGTACAGGCACATGTATTTGATCCTAATTGAGTGCAGAGCTCTTTATGCTGCCAATCTATTGGCAACTAAAATTTGCTTATTACATTTGTATTGTGATAAGGGAGCCCTGGAATTATGAACCCCTTGATCCATAATAATTGCCAATCCACCCAATTCATAAAAATATTAGCTTCTTCAGAGAAAATTATATAGGTGTCTTAGCTCATGTGTTTTGTCTTTTGATCAAATCCATTGTTCAGCTAGGTTATATTTTTGTAATTGAATTGAATGTGAAAGGTGTGGTTAGGGGTTGTTGTACATAAGTTACTTAACTGTGGTGCAGTGTAACAAAAATAAGATGGGAAAGCTCGAAGTTCCTAATGTGAAAATGTCTCCTCAAAAACCAGTTTTATTAAAATCCCCCTTTTATTCATATTTGTTCATATGCCTTTAGGCTACTTCTTCTTTTTGGTGTTGATTTTTATCAGTACTTTATTTTCAGAAATAGCTCAGAAATAGTTTGGAGCATTGAGAAATGCTTCTGTAGAAGCATTGCTTTCTTGAAATAGACGGGAGTTGTAGATATGACAATGCCACAGCTAATCCCAATTAGTGCTTCCCTCCTACTCCTGATTAAATACCTCTCTTCACACCTAGTTACTCTTACAGAATTTTGGGCAGTGAAACCGATGTCTTCCCCACCTGCTTTTTGGCGAGTTGGGGTATTTTGTAAGTAATTGGGGAAAATATTAGGAAAGAGATAAGCTAAAACTAGATCAGTCTTTTAAGAACATGGCTTTTAAGAATCTATGCAGATGTAATACAATCAGTGCTCCATGAAGCTTGACTATTGGGCTCTATGCATGTTTTCAGGTATTGAAAAGATTCCCATTCTTTGAGTTTTACAAATAGGAGAGTTCCTGTGTTTGTGGCACTTGAAATTAGTGGCTACAAGAGAATACAGACTTTGGTTTGCTAAGGTGCCCCTTGCTATTCAGGAGATAAACAGTTTTGTATTGCCTTCTTAAAAGATAGCCATGTCATTTCCTACCAAAGGTAGGAGGATTAAACACCTTCAAGACATAAAGTCATAATGTGCTATTAGAGTTCCTGGAACAGATCTTCTTGTAACACGGTATTGCGTTCTTGTCCTAAAGGCTTTTGCTTTTTTAGATTTGGTTATTTTTTTTTAGTACTTTATCACATTAGTAAAAAAATTCGTGTTCAACACATGAATGATTCTGCAGACAATATTTTTTCTTCTTGTTGCCACTGTCACAGAAAAAAAAGCTATTTGCAAGACACACAGCTCTGCCTTAGTCAGTGTTTGCACTCACAGGGAACACGCTGTCCAGCCCCACTTTTTAAGTGTGTACGTATGGTTTATTACCACTAAGTTGTGTTAATAACCTCACCCTGCCAAAACTTGAGATATTGTAAGATGAGGGACAAATTCAGTCTCTTGTTTCTTTTAGGTTGGTCTTTTTCCTCATATCCAAAGCTGCTTAATGCAGTATGACAGAATCAGTTTAGAGAGGGTATAAGTGGCCTTTCCTTTTTCCTGCCCCCAAGCGTGAAAATTTCCTGCCCCCCTCATTTAGACTTTTGGGCTTGCCATAGGCTTGCTATATTTTCAGTTAGAGGAAAGTATACTATTCCTTTGCAGCAGTTTTCATGTCAGTTAAACCATTCCTACTTTTTCCCCCCCCCCAGATGACATTAAAATAGTTCTTACTGAGTGTGAAGATTTAACTTAATCTGTTACTACTCTGTGTGGGAATTCAGAGTAAATGTGAAATTATTGGAAATGTTTCAGAAATATCACATCCTTTCCTTACAACCTTCTGTTAGCGTTTCAGAGTTACTCTGTTTTTACTAGGGTGATGTTCCTGGTAGCATACTTTTATTTAGGATCATGCTATATATACAACTTGCAACTCTAGCAATATAACACTGTTAAAATAATGATGTAGTTACACACTATGATTATTTTGCTTAAGATGACGACACATTATACATGATTACAGAACTGTTTCAGGTTGCTTTTAATATTTTAACCTTTCCATTGGTTTACTTTCGTAAACTGGTACCTAATCAGTGTGTTGAATAACATTATTATGCTGCCTCTATCTGTATATATTTTGCTTTTTAGAAATTGAAGGAAACAAACTTTTTTAAAAACGGAAAAAAAAAGCTTAGTATGTTTTTATTTAGAAAATGATAACATAAATGTTTCTAATCTTCATGTTAGACATTATGAATATAAAATGTATATAGCTTTGTACATAAGAATGCTTTTTGGTCTTTGTGTTCCCAGTTTTGTGTATGCTTAGACCATGTGTAAGGTCTGTGGCAGCAGTGCACTTGCCTGCTGTTTTAAGATTCAGTCTTACTGTGCTGAAGACGAGAAGCATGCAGTAGTCATTGTGTGTCTTTCATTGGTCATTCCTTTGATACTCTGCAACCATTCAATTTTGTGGACACTGTTTTTGTGCTTTTGTAGAGAGCAGAGCTTGCAAAAGATGCTTTTGCAGTCATTGGTCTCCCTCTAGTGGGAAGAGGGCACTTCTGAACTGGTTTCTTTAATGTGAGTGGTGACAAGTCTTATTCCTCTGGCAGTAGTTTCTATGTTTAGCTTGAGTCAGAAGCAATGGATTTGAAGACTGCCTGTTCATCCTTTGATCTCGTGAACATTTGAATAGTGTTTCTGTTATGATGCTGGCATAAATTGATGCAGAAGTGAATTTACTGACTTGATAAACTTGTTCTTTCACGCTTTTTGTAAATTTAGTTTACCATTTAACTTTTTAAAAGCGGTCTTATTCACCTATCTGATGGGGAATTTTAATAAGGCATCCATGTAAATTAATATTCTGCAGACAGGTTCTACCTGCACAGTAGCTTTATTTATTACAGAATTTTATTAAAATATAAGGGATTCATTTAAGCTGGTTTTTGATACCATTTTATAAGAGTTTCTCTGCTTATGTAGTGAAAAAACACTGTTGTGCAGTGTGATAATGTCAGCAGTATGAGTAAGCAGTGCAAGTGCCCAGTTCAGCCTGAGTGCATAGAAGTGAGTGAGTCAGTTGTTTTTTCAGTGTCTCTTTGGACCAGGCTCTGTTTGTACTGTTCATGTGTGTTGCATGTGTGAACATCTGATGGTCAGGAAGATGCATTGTTTTAGGGGAAAAAACCTCCAAAAATTAAGTAAAAACAAACTGTCCAAAAGGCAAACTGCCCTCCAGGCCAAAAAGCAAACCTCCCCCCAGTTTCATTTAATTTTAGACACAAATTAAACACTGAATTTACTCAGGTTGGTACCAGCAATTACAGCACTCTTGGGTACTATAAACATCATATGAAGAGAAAACCCTGTTTCATGGTTTTTTTTGACTGTTCTGTATATGAATATTTCTTAAACTGGGCAATTGAAAATTTTTTCACTGGAAAATTAAATAGTAACTTGAGATATTCTGCAATTCAGATTATGTTTTCATGGAAATGACTTTGCAAAATCAATAGCCTATAGTGAAATTATAGCACGTTTTAAGAAATTAACATTCTGACGTATGCTCCAAAATCATAGTGTGTGTAAATGCTTTAGCTGCCTTCTGCAACAACTTGCATGGTTGTAATGTTCATGACAGTAATTGAGTGATTGGTGTAACTTATCACTAAGGCTCTTACAGCCTTAGACCTTAGTTTTGTAGTTTTGATCAATTTATGATGTCAGTTAAAGTACTAACTAAAGTACTAGCACTGTGACATCTTAGATTTTTGAAATAGACTGACTGCAATGTTTTTTAGAGCAGTATTTCTATTCAAGTCATAGTCACACAAGGGTAAAAGCTTAATGTCATTGGCTTTATTTGGAGTTGGTTTGTTCTTTTACTTTACTGAATGCTTACATGTTTTTTAGAAAAAAAAAATTACAACTTGAGGTTTCCTTGCAGAACTTTTGTGTTATGTGTTATGAGCAGACTTGGATTTTGTACTGGCTGCAGTGGTGCTATGTTGTGGTCATCATTTATACTCAGAGGTCCTTAAACAAAATAGGATGTCAGACAAGTGATTCACATGATTCTGTTGGAGCTGCTGTGATGTCAGTGGGATAAAGAAAAGGCTCCTGCAGATAACCGATCCAAGCCCCCTAAATGCTCTGTAGGATTTCAAGTGTAATGGTTCCTCTGACATTAAATTGCATCAATCAATCAATCCAGTAAATCAATCCAGCTGAAAGGTGGTGCTGCTTTTTTTTGGGTGTTGATTTGCTTTTTTAAAAATAATTGTTTTTAAATATATTGCCTTGTATTTTGTGATTTGACCTCTTCAGTGTGAGAAGCATAGCTCATTTTTAACTTCTCACCATTCTTCAGTACAGTGTATGCATTCTCTAAAAGGTGAAAAAAAGGGCTGCAGATACTAGCCATTAATCAAAGGTGAATGTTTTAGGTGTTGGAAGGTTTTGAAAAGGTTGGTAGGGAGTTCTGCATGGTATGGAAAGGGAAGATGAAACATAAAAAGTTATGCTGACCATTGCCATGCTGCAAGGTGTCACATCTGGAAATAGTCTTGGATTGTATTTTTCAAGTCTGCTGGATCTCTCTACCTTCAGTATGTTTGAAAAATGTCTTGTATGTGCTAATCATAGGAAGGGATGTCTGTACCATTCCATTAACCAGACTGTGCTCAGCAATGTTTTACTGCTGTTGTAAAAATCCACTAGAAGTAAGAAATAAGTAGGGAAAGCATGCTGTTCTTCATTGTTGAATGTGGGGATTTTTGCCATGATTTTCTGTTATAAAAATGAGAATTTAGAAACATTATGGATATTCCATTCTCAAATGAAAGATTATTAGTCCTTTTGCAGTGGAAATTTATTTGTTAAATGGATTTCAAACCTGTTTCAAGGATGATCCCAGACAAGATCTTTGCATATCCTTTAGATAGAGCTATATGAGCTTTATGAGAACAGTGTTGCATGGAATTACTATAAAATTATTTTTAAAATAATCAGTCTTAAATCTCCTGCCATTTTAGAACATCAGTAAAGATTTCGAAACCCCCATATTTCTTCTTGTTCTCTACCTGAAGGTACATCAAGATTTTCAAAATGGAATTTTGATTCTAGGGAGGTTTACCTTACAACTCATTGAATTTTTGTTGTTTTATTTTACTAATGAGACTCCTAGTAGTTACAGGATTTTTGGTTTTGATAGCTCTTTTGCAGCAGTAAAGCTGATTTAAGTAATTTCTGGTTGCTTACTCTTGACCCTTGTGGTGCAATTTGCTTCCCGCTTCCACCCTTATGGCTGTTGCAAATCTAGGGAGGGAGATGGGGGAGCTGCATTTGTAATGGGATTAAAAATAACATTAAAATTGTTGAGTGTTTTTAAACCAGTTCATTAAAATGATTCATGCTCTTGCTGTGCTTTTTTTATTCCTCTGTTAAGAAGGTGGAAGAAAATTGTAATATTGGTAGATGTACCAGACAAGATTAATTAAGCAATGATTACACAAAGTAATAATCTTTTTTGTAAAAGGGGTTGTACATTTATTTGATGTGTTTATTATATTCTTCCCCTTTAGACTCTTTCTAAACACATTTGACTTTACCTGTAAAATAATCTAAGAGCACTCATTTTAAATTTTACAGGCTCTGAAACCACTGTAACCAGTGTATGGGACTAGGGATTGCTGCATCTAAATTGAATTACTAAGAATTCTGTAAAATAACAAGTCGTCTCTAAAAATTAATCCTTTTTTTTTCTTTAAAAACTGTATGCTTTAGTTGTATCTAAACAAGTTTATTAGGTGAGAATCTGTTAAGTATGGAACTTTTACATTTTAGTACCATGTCCCTTTAGAATAACTAGCAAAGCAGCATCAATTGTAATGCTGTTTGTGGAGAGAATTTTTTTCAGGCTATTAATTCCATTTAATATATGTTACCTTTGGCAGCCTGTTTGAACTGTTTGTACAGTTTGTGTATTTAATGTATCAGATTAAATTCTTTTGAAGGTGCTTGGGTTACAACAGTTACAGTTATACCAAAGTGGTGTTTAGAGAAAACACAGATATGCATTGAAATAGACTTTTTACTATACTAGGCTTTCAAAACAGGGGCAAGTAATTAGTCTCTACTGCACTAGGGGAGGACAAGCAGTTATAGAGTGTGTTGTTGCTGCTGGTTATATAGCAAGTTTTACTTGGAATACTGACTTTAATTAAAATATCCTGCCCTTGTTACACCAAGGATTTGTATTTTTGGTTGCAAGAAACTGATAGCTCTTAAAAAATAAAGACCTTATGAAAGTTGTAGGTTATCTTCTCCAATGCTGTATTTTTAAAAAAAAGATGGCATGTTCATGAACCCTTGAAATTCTTTTTTATATTAAGACATAAGAAAGCCATTCAGAGTTTAAACAGTAGTAATATATTAGTCCTTTTCTTTTATGTAGCATATATAACAAAAATTAAAATCTACATGCTGGTTTAGTGTGTAGCAAGTGAGTGAGTAATCAGATACATTTGCCACTCCTCAATTTAATACTGCTTACCCCTCAACCCTATTCCCCCCCACCAAAATAATGCTCAGACTTCTGTTTAGTTGCTTATAAAAGTGAGGCTTAATTATACTTGTGAACAGTGTATCTTGACAATTAATGACTACAACCAGTCCTCATTATATTTTATTGTACTTAAAACATTGTTTGTTAGGTTGGAATTTGGTCAGTAGGGGTTCTTCGTAAAGTCTGGCTGATGTGTTTCTCTTGATGTAACAGTACAGTCTTGTTATTTCAGGACATTGAGCTTTGTTTAAAAATGAATAGATGAAGTAGTGCTTTAATCTTCCAAATCTAGAGCAGAAAGACAACTTGTACCTTAGTAGCTACACAAACACTCCTAAGTCATGCTGTAGATAGGTATGTTGGTCAGTCTGTCTTGACCTTGTTTTACACTTTGCTTCATATCACTGTCATGGTTGATAATAAGCTGAACTTTATCATGCTCCAATATCAGAAAAAGGTGGCATATTATCGCAGTATGTGTGATTTACTGTAGTGTTACTTATTTTTTCCAAGAAAATAGTTATATTGGAAAAAAAAAACAAACATTTTTGGGCTTATTTAAGATAACTTGACTTTAGATGGCTGTTTTGCTGCAGTGGAGATGGCATTCAGCTGTCCATTGCCTTAGAACAATATGGACATTACTGTAATTAGATAACGAATGCAATACTTGACAGTGGTTTCCCATCTTGTATTTGTCAGTTTTCTGACAAAGGAATCTGTTTTGGGTATTGTCATGATCCTCTGTCTCAGCTTTCATAAATCCTACAATGATTGCATGAACTTCCTTGAGCTCTGTGGGATGTTCTGTATGTTCCAGCTAGGAGAATGTCATGTAGTAACCAGCTTTAAATCAGAATTTTGTTTTGTTTTGTTTCTCCTTTTGCTTGCAGTTGTCTTTACTGTGGTTTGCTACTGTGGTGTAACTGTCTGGAAAAATGCAAGGTCTTCTTTTTAAGTAAAAGCAAATACAAAGAGAAATAAAAGTTCTTTGTTTTCTAAGCTAGACAGTCAGTGGTTTGTTTGCCTAAAGGAAATAGGCAAAAGATAGAAAATAATGTGTTTATTCTGCACTCTGAAGTATTTGGTAAGCTCTGAGTAACTGAGTGCTTGTGCCCAAACAAACTCCTTATTGACCTCTTATTAATATATGAACTGTGTGTAGCAATATTCAATATATATTTATTTATGTATACTTTAAATGAGCTAGTTATACATTTTAAGGAAGAGAAGAAATCTAATGGCCATATTTTGGCATTAATTCAAATAGCATGTTTTACTTCTGAAGAATCACATTCTTAAATGGCATCTATTTGCATCTGTTTTTAAAGGAAAATATTCAAGCATCAGAAGATTTTAAAAGGGAAAATAATGACTTGAAGAAGAGGCATGATGAGGCTGCTTCAAAAGTTCTCCAGCTTGAAGAAGATATCATGACTGTTACTCAGAAAGCCATTGCAAAAGAAACTGAGTTAGACAGGTACTTAGTCTTGTATTCCTTACCTTCCTTATTTTACTTTTCTTCCCCAAAGGTGTTATTTAAAACGAACAATGTTTATTACATGTGTGGATTTTCTGCATTAATAGACTGTACCATTCACTCTTCATTGTTTTAGTCTGAAGGACAAACTGAAGAAAGTGATGCTTGAGAAGGAGCAACTTGAATGTGTGTTAAAGACAGAAAAGGATGAAAAGGAACTTTATAAGGTAACTCTGTTACATGTACCTGTATACACTGGAATGAAGGGTTTGAAATAAAGGTAATAATGTTGTATGGAGAAGCCTAATAAATTGAATTTGTTAAGGAAAAAAGGAAATGGGTAACTTCTGTGAACATATCTTTAAGATAGTTATAGATGTTCTCGTATAAAAATGAATGAGGAAAACAGCATCTGAATTCAACCATGCTGTAAAAAGATTTCTAAGAAGGAGAATGAATCACCAATTTCTTAAAGCTGAGACACAGTAACAAAAATAATAGATTCTAGTGAGAAAATTCTTTAGTTATACAGTTCATCACCCAGTAACTGATCATTTTAATACACTTTTTCATAACTAAAATACTTTAGTCATTTAAATTCTCTCTCCAGACTTTGTTTTCTAGATCCCTCTTCTTGAGCCTTGTGTATAACTCTGAGAAGTTTTAGTAGATTCTCTGTTGCATTGGTTTTTACTAGCATGGCTGATTTCTTTTGCTGGTATTGAGAGACACCCATATATAGAATAAAATACACTGCCACCCTCCCTCCCCCAAAGCAGAAAAAATATATTTATATGCTAAAATAATGAAATCCTTAGGTTGTGTGAAACAGATCAAGTGTATTAAAAATATTACTTCTGTTCCTGGATTATAAAATCTCAAAGCATCTTTTACCAGCATGGAATACTTTTGTAAATAGCAGAGGTCTTCAGGTCTGAGTGGAAAACACTTGAGTGCAGGAGCTATTTTGCGTTATTGTAGGCAGAATTGTTAGAAGTAGTTTGCTGCCATTGAAAATTAATACTCTTGATGTAGACCTGTTTGCTTAGATGACTATGGGCTACTAGAAGTTTAATTTCTCCTTAGTTTTTTTCGAGTAATTTTTTTGCTTGTCCTTAGTTGTGCAGCATTTGTGAAGAGAGGAGTGGGTCTTGAATAACTTAATGTGATGTGGAGAGAAATTAGGGCTTTAACTTCTAGCCTGTAGAGTGGAGCTGTTTTTAGGTGACCATGCTGAAAGAATTCTAGCCAGAAATTTTGGGCTAGATGGCGGTGATAATATCAAATATTTAATTTTTCTCTTTACCAGTTCTATTCTCCCTCAAGTTAGAAATAGCACATAAATAGATAGGTGAACAGTAGTTCTAACGTGGAAGAAGTTTGACATGTTTTAGCATCATTGCAGATACACTTGAAGAATACAGAAATAGAAAACACCAAACTAGTAAAAGAAATCCAGACGTTTAAGAATTCGGATGCAAACAAAGAAAACATGATATCATATTATAAAGAGGAGGTTGGCAGATTACAGCTATTAATAGCTGAAAAAGAAAATATGAAGAAAGCTATTTTGCACTCCTCGTCAAACAAGGTAAGCAGTACTCAATATAATTGGCCTGATTTGAATAAACATATCTAATGTTGTATGTGCTTGACAAAAGAAAGGAAGAAGTTGAAGAAATCACCAGGGTATAGGCTAAGAGGCATGAGGATTATGATATTCTCTGTAGATGCAGAAAGTGGTGAGAAGACTGAGATCTGTTCTAGTTTTGCACCTTTTGAGCTTGTGGAGGTCTCACATGATGAACTGAGATTAGCTATGCATGGAAAGGTAATTTTTGGTTTCAGTAAAAGTGGTCTGTTCCTGCATTGCTTTTAGCTTCATGAAAAATGAAAGGAGGTTGAAGAGAAAGATTGTAATGTAGCTGTGTTGAGACTGTAGAGGGTGATGGACAAGAAAAGAGGACATGTGGAATGATTGCTGAAGGGCTTGTAAGGTGAATGTGCTGTTGAGCTACAATGCTGACTGAGAACTCTGCAGTGACAGTAGGGTTTTGAAGAGGTGCCTTAGTGTGCCCTGTGGCAGCACTGGTTATTTAGCAAGCAGTGTGGTGTAGCAGGAGAGTGAAATTGCTGAAGAACTCATATTTATGCTGTCCATGGTCCACGTTGGGTTACTTCAGACTTAATTTTAGTTGGGTGCTGTGGAGGCCTATACTGGGTTTGTATAGGTTTTGGTAGCTGAGTGACTTCTGTGAGAAGCTGCCAGAAGCTTCCTGTGAGAGCCAATGCCAGCAGGCTCCAAGATGGACCCATCATTGGCCAAGTCTGAGCCTGCAGGTGATGTTGATGTTTCCCCCTCTCCCATAGCCTTCTTTAATCTGTTATCCCAGCTGCACCTCTGGGATGACAGATTAAATAAGGCTATGGGAGAGGGGGAAACTGTGTGAGAGAAAGTGCAGCTGAAGAGAAGAGTGAACACATGACAGACAGAGCTCTGCAGACATCAGGGTCAGTGAAGGAGGGCAGAAGGTTCCAGGTGTTATAGCAGCCCATGGTGAAGACACTGGTGAGACAGGCTGCCTCCTGCAGCCTGTGGAGGACCCCATGCTGGAGAAGGAGGATGTGCCTGAAGGAAGCTGTGACTCTGCCTTGGAGCAGGTTTGCTGGCATACCTGTGACCCCACAGGGGACCTGTGCTGGAGCTGTCTGTTCCTGGAGGACTGCACCCCATGGATGGGATCCTACACTGCAGAACTGCATCCTGTGGGAGGGATATGTGTTGGAGGAGTTTGTAGAGGAGTGTCTCCCATGGGAGGGACCCTACACTGGAGTAGAGGAAGAGTGTGAGGAGTCCTCCTCCTGAGGGAGAAGGAGCAGCAAGAAAACTGCTGAACTGACTGCAACTTCCATTCCCCATCCGGGCTGTGCTGCTGGAAGAGACATGGAGGAGTTTGTAGAGGAGTGTCTCCCATGGGAGGGACCCTACACTGGAGCAGAGGAAGAGTGTGAGGAGTTCTCCTCCTGAGGGGGAAGGAGCAGCAAGACAACGTGTGATGAACTGACTGCAACTTTCATTCCCCATCCTGGCTGTGCTGCTGGAAGAGAGGAGATAGAGAATTTGGGAGTGAAGTTGAACTTGAAAAGAGGAGTTGGGGTCTGGGTGTGTTAAGATTTGGTTTTATTGCTCATTATCCTATTCTAATTTGACTGGTAATAAGTTAGATTAATTTTCCCCCCAAGCTGAGTCTGGTTTTGCCCATGACATTAATTGCTAAGTGATCTCTCTGTGGCCTCATCACAACCCACAAGCCTTCTGTTATATTCTCCCCCTTATCCAACTGAGGAGGGGAATTGTGGAGTGGCTTTGGTGGGCACCTGGCATCCAGCCAGGCTAAACCTACAATAGAATAACCATTAGGTGTTTTTTCCTGATGTACATTATCCTCCATTTCATCCAAAAGGAATGCAGTTTCTGTGCCCTAAGATTGTTCTCTGATCTACAGTGTGATAGGCAGTAATGAAATTTACTGGGAGTTTTGCTTTATAAATGTGCTCTTGATCCAAATTAGAGAGTCAGTTTAGACATAGTCTTTGAGGCCAGCATGGAAAAGTCAGATTATGCAGGCCTCTTTCTGGTCTATCTTGCCAATCTTTTCACAGCAAAGCAACTTGGATCTCAAAAGACTAGAGATTGTTTTAAAGTGATATGAGTTATGAATATAATATCGAAGTGGAAAAGTAGTGCTGTTGAGAATGGACATAGAGTTTAAAAAGAGCATACTGTCTAGCTTTAAGTTACATCATATTTTAGTCTCTTTCTTGCTTTGTTGTTTCTGAAGGTGTTAAATTGCTACTGTGTTTTATTTTGAAGGGAGTGGATATGTGTCAGTACTGGAGAGACCAAACATTTATGTCATTTATTAATCTTAAATTGCTTTTGGTGTTTCTGGTGGGATCATTAATAGTTTTACCTCACACTGTGAAACTGCAGATATTTACTGAAATATGTTACCAATGTATCATGAGCTGTAAAAATAGTTAGGAGACAGGACTACAGGGCATTTACTTATCTATCCATCTTCATAAATGGTTACAA
This sequence comes from Passer montanus, assembly GCF_014805655.1. Lineage (NCBI taxonomy): Eukaryota > Metazoa > Chordata > Aves > Passeriformes > Passeridae > Passer > Passer montanus. The sequence goes on along the minus strand of NW_024356505.1, from coordinate 10,639,155 downwards.
AATGTATTACTCTGCACTTACATGATATTAAAAACAAATTAACAAATAATGGACTAGAGATAGCTGAATTTATGTCTGGACTCAGGAATAAGATGTTTATGCCATAAGGGAGCCTAGAGGTGGTGACTACTTTATATAGTAGCTTCTTTTTTTCAAAAAAAAAAAAATTTAAAAATTATGTTTTGTAAATCTGGCCTTCTGGGAGGAGTGAGAGGCTGGTAGTTCAGCTTGGTCAGTAGGCTCTTGGATTACCCTGTGTGTTTAGTGCTACACGCTGCAGCTTGCTCTTCATTACTATTTGTTTTGTCTTCCCTCTGGAAAGCTTATTGTGCAAGATCTTGGGAAATAGAGCTGTGAGAAAAACATCCCAAAGCTGCTTTACAATGTTTTACATCAACCAGTTGCAGGCACTGTAAAACCTCTTTCTCTGTTGATACTTTCAGTGTGTTTCTGTTGGATGAACTTTGCTTTTGATGCTGGAGTCCTGCAGTGATAAGAGCAGAGATGTGGAAAAGCAGGCTTTTTTTTGGTCATACAATTAAAACTGAAGCTGAAATTCCAACAAAAATCCAGAATTGAAGCTTCTATTTCATAATGAAACTATTTCACTACGAAATAAACTTTGCCTTTATTTCACAGTGAAATAAATTTGCACATCATTGCTGGCAGAGAAGACAGGTGTGGAAAGTAGTACTTGCGTACTGACTTCTTGATTTAACAGTTTTGCTAAAGCCACCAGGAAAATGTTGCTTTTTCTTTTAGATGTTTCTGATCCCTATACCAACCTTTATTTAAGCATTGAATTAAAAAATTATGAATTCTCTTCCATCTCTTCTCTTTCCTAGGATGAGGCAAGTATTTTGAAAGAGCAGCTTCGGAAAGCTGAAGATCAGATTCAGGCTAGCAAACAAGAAGCTGTTCTCATGTCAAAAGAGCTGAGTGATGCAGTAAATGTGCGGGACAAGACGATGGCAGATCTTCACAGTGCACGGCTGGAAAACGAAAAATTCAAAAAGCAACTTGCTGAAGCTTTAGCTGAACTCATGAAACTCAAAAATCTGAAAAATGAGCAGGTAAACTTTTAGTGTTGAAGTTTGTCTGTATTCATAAAATCTTTACTGGGAATAAAATAGGTTTCTGGATGATTAGTGCAAATAATTATCAAATTTTCTTTCAGCATTCAACCTTAAATTCAAACTGAAATCAAGTGCATGTTAGCTGATTTGAAAGTTTGGTCAGAAAGGAGGTTTCTGCTCTTACTCACATCTACTTCTCCCCACATATTTTCACAGAATAATGCAGTATCTGTGTTGTTTTGAATCCTCTCCCTGTCTTAATTCTGTTAAGTGAGCCACAGTAGCATTATATTCATTCAAATACAAAAATATATTAGTAGAAACTTGGGTTGTTTTATAATGTTCTTTTGTCATCGATGGATTCTGTCTGAATTCTTGTAAGTCCTTCCAATATTTGTAATCAAAGTTAATCTGCTTTAAGTACTTATAAGTATAAAAAATTAATGGAAACCATAATGGAAACTGTAATGGAAATGTAATGGAAATTGTCTTGACCTTAGTCTTGGATATAAGTATAGTGAGCTAATATATGTTTCATAATTTTGATTAAAGTTAGCTTTATCAAGGATCTTCAGTGACTGCAACTGTATTGAATTTATTTGCTACTAGGATTACTAATGGTGTAACTGAAGAAAATATATTCAGCTGAACAGAATTAAAATAGTACTGTAATATTACAACACTCAAAAGAACTATTATATTTAAAATGTCAAAGAATTGCATGTTTTTTCCTTAGAGTTTTGGTTGTATAGAATGTGTTTTGAAATGTGTCATGAAAGAAGTAGCAAGTCATCTGAATGCCTCAAGTTGCCAGAAAGTATCCAAGCATGGCCTGTGTCTAGTTGCTGGATGTGGTTCCTGTAGCTTGGGTAGCAGTGGAGTGGCTCAATCAGGAATCAGGAGCTTCAGTACCTATATGGAGCATTATGCTTTTTAATTGAAAAAAGACTTTTTAGGAAATAGTGGTATTTGAACAAAAGGGAGAACAGTTTCTGTATTTTTTTTAAAGGAAGCTTCAAATGCAGTGGAACAGGAATTGCGCAGAGAAGTTGAAGATCTGAAGCTTCGTCTACAGATGGCTGCTGACCATTACAAGGAGAAATTCAAAGAATGTCAAAAACTTCAAAAACAAGTAAACAAGTTTACAGAACAGGCAGTAAGTAGAAGGGGATAAATGCCACTTGTTTTTGGTGACATTTCAAAACCAGTTTAATTTCCTTCTGTGAAAATGAATGCTTTTTAAAAGGATTAAAATGTGTGGTAAGCAATGACTCTTTACCATTTTCTTTCACAAACCTAGTTGTGAAATTACTTCTGTGATTCTCTTTAGCTAGTTGTCCAAACCAAGTATAGAATTTATAGTAGCTGGTATAGAAGCCTAGTAGAGTTTAGATGAACCTACACGCATTGCATTGTTCAAGGAAGAATTTTGAAACTGAAGCTGGGAAAATCCATGATTACTACCTTTATCCAGTACCACCACAGAAAAGCCCAACAAAAAAACCCAAGTGCAAAAGTGGGGAAATAAGAACTTGAAGTAGGGTTTAAAAGCCAAGTGGGAAAGAAGTCTCCACAACACAGTATGGAGTTGTATTCCGTATGTATTTTGTAATCATACCACTCTTCCAAGATCTGTTTCATAAATAAATGAATCTTTTTGAATGATGATGTAAGTCTTAGGCCACCTAGCAGCTGAACCTGTCAGCCAATTTCAGATTTGAGGGCAGAGTTCTTCAGAATTTTGTAAAAATTAGAGTTGGAGAGGAGCTCAAACAGGGAAGAGGCCTATGCACAAAGGCAAGATGCACAAATGTGAATTCTTAAGAAAACCAGCCTTAAGTATTTCTCTTATCCACAGAACATTGCATAAAAAACTCATCTTCTCATCCAGAAGGTCAGTGGTGAATGAGGTGTCATATCAGAACATCGGTGGCTTTTCCTTATCTTATCTTTGGCAATGTTGTACATCTTGCAGCAAACACCAGATTTTATTGCTTTCGCTCCAGAAGTCCAGCAGATATTTTTGATACAGACTCAATTTTTCTAATTGAGTGTTAGATTTAAATTTATGAATTTAAGTGTAACTGATTCTGTAGAAAATGAGATTTTTCTATTAATTTGCTTAGAAATTCCGCCTTCTAGGGAAAAAGACCTTCATCAAGTAAGATGATAAAAGTCATAGTCTGAAGCAGTTTCAGTCTTAGTAGAATTAAATGTTTTTGTATATTTATTATTACCTGCTGTTTAAATGAGTGGTTCTGTCTAATTTTGGAGCAAATTATACATTTTGCAAGATACATTACTTTGTTCTTTGGCTTTCATTTAATCAAGTACCAAAACAAAATTTCTTTTCACAAAGAAAACTGCAGGCCATCAACAGAAACTGACAGATGCATCTAACATTGAGACAGCTACCGCCATCCTTACAGACAAAAAGTTGTCTGCATCTCCAGGTATCAACAGCTTAAATTTTGTCTGCCTTTATAAGCTTGAAAGTGTTGTCTATGTGAAGTAGTCATTGATAGTATTTGTAGTATAAAGTAGGTGGACTTGTTCTGTTTAATGAAGGCATTAATTAGCTATGTGAAGATTGAGCTGAATATTTTGTCTCTTACCAAGTGGTAACAATCATAAATAAGTTCTTGTATCAGTTTAGTTGCTATTTTTAATATAGTTCAGTAGAACTGAACTCTTGAATTTCTGCTTCATGGTTAACAGAGATGATTTTGCCAAGCTAAAAAACAGTTTATTTAAAAAAGTCTTGCTCAAATTTTCAGTATGAGTATAATACCACAGTAATTTTGCAGTCATGTTATTATGACTATTCACTATAACATTCTGCTGTAAAATCAATCTGCTGAAAGGCTCTTATTATGTGATGGCAAGGTCAAGTCTACTGACTATTTTCATTAATTATAGGTGTAGAGGTTTATTAGGAAATGCTTATAATTATTATGAACTATTAAGTTATTGCAAAAATAATATTCTAAAATATCAGTGTGTAACAGGTTAAAATTACGGAAGAAATCCTTCATTTTGAGGCTGGTGAAGCATTGGAACAGGCTTCCCAAAGGGGTTATGAATGCCCCATCCCTTGGGGTGTTTAAGGTGGGTTGGATGGGGTTCTGAGCAGCCTGGTGTAGTGGAGGTTGTCCCTGCCTATGGCAGGGGGATTGGAGCTAGAGGATCTTTAAGGTCCCTTCCAGCCCAAACCATTCTGTGATTTTATTTTTCAGTTTAAGTTGATAAATGCCAAAAAATGCTGATTAGCCTTTTCTGTGTTATTTTGTAATTGACGGATTCTTAAAACATACATTCCCAACAAGCTCAGTGATAGTGTGTGATGAAGTAGTTTGTTGAGGTACTTCCATGTTTTTATGTAAGAATAGAATATTTAGAATGATAGCATATGTATTTTGGTGTTTACTTTGTTTTCTTTCTTGGGAAACTACTACATATGTGTGTATTTATGTTGATCTTGGTGTGAGAGTACTGAACACAGATGTGCCAGTATGGTTGCTGATTGTACATAGCACATAATGTTGATTTTTGTCTGGTTTGGATAACATGGAGCACTCTGGTTTTGATGCACTCTCAAATCTGGGCTGTCATCTCTCTTACACGAACTTTATGGAAGAAAAAAAATCCATGTTCTTGTTTTTTTCTTCAATGTTCACAGTTAGCCCCATTTCACCTGACATAGTTTCGGAATCCGTGGTAAAGGAGCAAGTGCGTGAGATGAATAAAGAGATTGCTGAGAAAACAGAGAAGTATAAGAAATGCAAGCAAATGTTGGCAGTAAGTAAACAGCTGCTTTGGAAAGCTGAACAAAAAGTAGCTGTAGGTGCTAGGCCTTAAAACCACAAGGCCTACCCAGCTGAGTTGCCTTCCTTGTTTGTGTGATACACCGTGATTATGGTAGAAATCTTAACATTAGAAAGCACATTTTTGTTCACTCATCTCTTGACTATGTATGGTTTTAGAGGTCCAGACAAGGAAAACCAGGATACAGTAAAACAAATGTCCACGTGCTTAAGGTTTTAAATACTTTCTGTTCTTACATTAAGTGTAATTGCTCTTATGAATCAAATACAGCAGGTTGCTGTAAACCAACTGATGTTTGGAACAAGTGTGGCAGTGTTGATCTGATACACTGTCCAAACCAAAGTAATTTTTCCCTATCTGCCTGTCATGGCTTTTACAGTGTTTTCACACCCAGGTTGGTGCTGCCAGCTGCCTTGGGCTCAGTCATACAGAAAGGCATTTATTTGGTTGTCTTGACCAAAGTTGGCACTTGATTTTCATTTAACCAGTTTGGATGTGTGTATGATGATGGAGTATTGCATCAGTGGCACTGGTGAAAAATTCAGAACAGTTCAAGAAATTCCTTCTGAGTGTTGTCTTGCCTCTCTTCATTTTGTGTCTTTCATTTATCACAATGATGCTATTTAGTAAGTTCTTCAGGATGTAATAACTGTCCTGTAATTTTGCTTATGACCCTGTCCCTGAAGAGCCTGCATTGGTTTCTGCTGGATATTTATTCCATACTGATTTTTGAAGAAAGCTTTGCCTGTGACCTTCTGGATGAAAGATACTTAGATTGTAAAAGTCACTTGGGAAAGGTTTTATATTGAAGTGAGATACTTGAAACAATAATAATGGTTAATAGTATTAGGGTACAAAGAAACTTCAAACTGTGAAACTAAAGAGGAGTATCAGCTTGTTGAAAACTCAAGGAAAGAAATGCCTATTGAACATAATTTATGCAGTGTTCTGTGGTCCTGACCATTTCAGTCTTGAGTCAGGCTTGTAGAAGCCATTTGTAAATGGTCTCATTTTAAAAGCATGGAGTGACATTTTTGGGGGTGGGAGGGAAAATCTCTTAAGACTGTAAATATTTCATGTCATGGTATAAACTACTTTAGGATGAGAAGATGAAATGCAGTGTTTATGCTGATGAATTAGCTAAACTGGAGCTGAAGTGGAAGGAACAAGTGAAAATCAACGAGGGTGTAAAATTACACCTGGCAGCAATGGAGGATCAGTATAAAGTAAGTTACTGGTTTTGTTTATGACAATGAATAGTTACCTCTTATCATGGCTGCTTGTTTCTGATAGTTCAAGTAATGAAGATCTTTTATAAGGAAAGCACGCTAAATACATTTTTGCTGTTAATACAAATTCTGCTCTTGAAGAAACAATACAGTCTTGTAAAGTTCCTTTTAAAGTAAGAGAGGTTTGCTAAGATCTTCTACCACCTGGCCATCAGTCTTTTAATACTGTGGATTTAGACAAACCCCTAAATGATGCAGTCTTGTAATACAGGGGGAAAAAAGTGCAAGAGATTTCTAATTTTCTGCTGGTTACTGTAATACTAACAGGACAATTGATGGTGTGTTTGTCTAAAATCTTCATATTCTATATTGGAGTACCAGTGTAGTGATATCTAATGCTTTTTATCTGAAGTCAGTAGAGAGAGGGAGGAGTGATCCATTGTTTTTAAAATCATGCAAGAATTTAATGTGGAGAATGTCAGCTATAGTCTTGGTAGAGTGGTTTAACACTTTCACCGCTCAGAAATTCAAGCATAATGGGCAGCTTTAGCTTACAAGGGGCCTTAACCTAATCATAAGGTTATGTGATAGTAATGCTTATGCTGAATTTGCTTTTTAGGTCAAAAGGGTTGAGATAAGGGCAACAAATGTTCATGAGACCAGCTTTTCTGCTGGTTCTCAGTCTCAGGTGACAATACAGTTGACTCTGTTGCCTGTTTTTGACCATTGTGATGAAAAATGATTAAACTGAACTGTGGCTGTATTGGTTCTACTAGGAACCCCTTTTTATTAATAATTGCAGCACTTTTTCTTTATAAAATGCCAAATTACTCTGCAGTTTATTTCACTACTCCATAGGCCATCTTTTTCTGACACTTTCCAAAGCTCTAATTTCAATTTTATAAAATGTATGACTCTTTCCAGTTTATTTTACTAATTAGCAGTGATCAGTTGCCATGCAAAATTTAATGAGAAGTAAGTTTAACTTCTCAACAGCAGGTGTAATAAATAATTAGTTCCAAGATTGAAAGCATTTTGACTGCAATTAAATAATTGCTGTAATTCAGGAGGGTGCAGGTGGTACAGAAAAAGTGAGCTTTTCTTCCCAGTCAGGAGATTTTGCTCCATTGACCTAAACTAGGAGAAGGAATTTCAGAAGTGAAAAAATTTGATAAGCATTTATGCCAAGCATTGACCTTTGATTTTAGAAAAACAGGTGAAGAGGCAGTCTCTAAAGGAACCAGGATATAAATAAAATAGTCCTTTGTAGTGAGAGATTATTTAAATCATCATTTTGAAGCCAGGAATAGTTGTGTAATGTGTCAGTTGCACCTCCTCCCAAAGTGCCAAATAGAGACACAACGTAGATGTTTGTGAAACAAATTTAGTGTCTCTGAGGCAGGAGTAGCTTTTGGTAGCTTCTCTCAAGTTCTGTGGTGGGACATATGAAATGCCAAGAGATTTCTTCAGAAATACTAAGATGAGGCTTGCAAAAATTCATCTGTGTCTGGGCAGCGGTGCCCCTCCTGCCTTTGGTGGCACTGATACAACTCCTTGTTTTTAACACAGAATTTTCTCATTCCACAACTGTTTAGTGAAAACTGGCAAGAAAAGGCTGCTGATTAACTGCTGTTACCCAGCAGATAAAACTTTGTGAGAATTGTTGGGTGGGATTTATAGTAACACTATGTGCTCATGTAACTCTAGTAAACAAAACTGTTTTCATCTGAAAGGTTAACTTAATCAGGGAGCTTTGTTTTCATGATGTAACATGCAGGGAAATAGTTTCCATTCACTAATACAAGAATCTTAATCTTCTTTTCCTATAGATTCAGCTGGCAGAAAAAGAGAGACGAATAAAGGAGCTGGCATCACAGTTGGAGCTCTTTACCAGTGAGAAGGTATTGTCACACATTCTGAAATACTAATGTAGTGTAGAAGTACCTCTGAGCTATTATATGGCAATTAAAGCCAAATTTTACTGAAAAGTGAAATAATAATATGTCTTTATTACATTCAGATAGTATTGTATGGTATTGTGCAAAGTTGGGATTTTTCTTTGAAACTTGATTACAATTTCAGTATAAAGAGATACTTAGTAAAACCAGTCATTTTAATACTGAAGTGAATACTGATAAACTGAAACAAAACTGAACTTTCAGATTAAGCTAGTTAATTTTTTTGTAAAATTCTAGATTGTTAAGTAGTTGGTATTTGTCTTCTTTTTAAGCCAAGGATATAATTTTTATATAGATTTGTCATATTTTTGTAGTTCAAAAGAAATCAAATTTAAGTTTGAGTTTTGGTCGGGCTAGTTTAGGTGGAGGGACTAATTTTAAACACCACACATAAGAGCAACAACTGTAATAATAATAATAATGCATGAAGCCTATAAAAGCTGGGAACTTTGTCTACCAATTTATAGATATTTACATTACAAAGAAGAACCAAAGTGCCTTTCTAGACTGGACCCATGATTTAAAAGGTTAAGCATGGGGTAGTAGTAAACAGCATTTCAATTTATACTCATTATCGGTGTTTGTTTATAAACCAAGCATAGCTTTCTAAAAATGGTAATTTGCTGTCCCTTCAAACCTATGAGATGACTTTGTTTCTGTTTTATTTACATACCTCGATAGCCTTTGTTTTTTTAAATCAGTCTCTACCCTAGCTATCCAACTTCTGGCTAAGGTTTTTTTGCACCATCTTTTTACAGTCATGTTGAGCTACATTCTATTTCAATTGTATATAATGCTAAAATTAAAGTACGAATGCTACTACCTCTCATTTTAAACTGCTTCTGTATTCCAGAAGGAATTTGTTTTAACAAGGAAAATCTTGATTTCATTGCTAATTTATTGTTCCTGCTTTGTACTGAGTAAAGATAAATTACTTAGATTTTACACACTCACTAAAATGTGCAATCCTAGCTTTTTAATCTTACATGTTTTAATCATATGTTCCTTTTAGTTTATAAATCTAAAGTAACTCTGGCATAGTTTTATATTGTATCTAGAGGACGGATGCCATCCATTTCATGAGATCTTTTTGCATTTGAGTAGTGTTTTGTTTTCAGAGTAGTTATTGGTACTTGATAACTGCTCAAGAGGTTGATCTGAAGTTCACCTGTTTGCAAGAAAAAAAAATTGTTCCTTTTTTAAACAGACTTTAAATTCTTATGGAATTGTACTGGCAGTTGAAGCTTTGGTTTTAAGTTTCAATTTAAAGTCTTCAGGGAAAAGACACACTTCAGTTTTTGAGGGTTTTATTAGCATCAAGTCAGCAAATATTAAACATGAACCCAGAGAACCCAGAAGAAAATACTAATCAGAAAGAACATTACTGGAAAGCATGTCTCCTTAGCAGTCCCTATTTTTTAACTATTGTTTTCATATTTATATCTCAGAATTTTTTGCTTGGTTCTGAATTTAAATGACATATTCCTTTTGATATTTTGGCATTTTGTTCTCTCTCCCTTAACTCATTTTGTTGAATGGAAGGATGACAGAGATTTTTATTGGGATAAATTACACCTGATGCATTGACCATACTGAAGTCACTTTAATTAGTGTCTTTTATAATCTATGATGGCTTAGAGTTTTAATGGTTTCTAAGTTATAAAACCCTTTTATAGTTTGTAATTACTATCATATATATGGTTTACGTGTAGGAACCTAGAATTTTAAGTATATTAATTTTTTAAAGAGTTCTTAAAATAATAATGATAAATAATAATAAAATAATTAAATTAATAATAATGATAAATAATAATAAAATAATGATCTGATTCAAATATTGCTGTTAAATATCAGAAGGGGTCCAGTGCAATGTAATTAACAGTTCACTAAATGTCTGCCACTCATGACTTCATATGGAATTATGTCAAATATGTACAAAGATGTGCTCCACATACTACAATGCTACATTTTTGAATGGTATGGTATGATATGAAAAAAAAATTGTTTTCTTTTTAATTTTAACTTTTAAAAACTTTTCTTCTCCCTGCACATTATATTTAGTTGTTATTGTTAGTCTGCCGATTTTTACTGATTTAGCTAATTTGTCTTCATTGCAAAAAGGATGCAGACACTTGAAAAACATGGCAGTTCTGTTAATGTAATTTGAACAAACTGACAACAAACCAAGAAAAAAAATATCCCTTTAAAATATCTCGTTGGTCTTTTCTTCATTGACTGTTTTTGGTATTTATGGTATACTTGGCATAAGGTCAAAATGAAAAGACAGCAGGAAGGTTAGCAGATTTTTTCTTCTAAAAACATATTTCATAAACATTTTAAATTTTGCTAGGACTCCATAGGTTAACTACATTTTGAACTTTGCATTATTTAGCAGCTTGGCAGGACACCAGGAGATCAAGCTGGAAGGATGATGGAAGGACAGACTTCACAGCAGACATTACATTTTCGCAACCCATATTCAGAGGAAAATGGACCAGTTCCTGCAGTGCCAAGTAGACTACCAGTATTGCAATATGGAAACCCTTATGCAATTCAGGAAAGAAGAGGTAAAGAAATTTCATACCCCCCAATATAATTGTTCCCTTGCTGTTTCAAAAGCAGTGCCTCATTTAATGCTGGTTAAGTACCAGCAGTCTTCAGATTGGTTTACAGAGCCTTTTCTGAATGATGAACATCAGTAAAGGGCCTTTATTTTATGGTGGGACTCAGTAAGGTAAACAAAGTTTTAAACACCTTTGCAAGAAGCTAATCCTCTCCTATTGTTTTATATTATCTAAACCAAAAATGTGTTTTAACTGTCAATTTTTAAAGGTGAGTAGCATGTCTGTAATCTCAAAGTACAGTCTACTGAACAAAGATGTCCTAATTAATTTTTCTTCAGATGGAGCAGATGGCGCTTTTAATCCTGATGAGATCCAAAGACCACCTGTTAGAAGTTCCTTTTGGGAGCTGGATGATGTAGTGTGTAGCCAGCCTTCACGCAATCTCAGTCGGCCCGATGGTTTAGAAGATCCTGAGGATAGCAATGCAAGTTACCTTTTTTGTTATTTATGTTCTTTGATATGGTTACTGATGAGTTACCAAGAGTTTCACATGGGTTTTCCATATCTGATAAGCCAAATTTATTGTTATGTAAATTTGGAATTGGATTTTGTTTTCCCTGAAAAATACTTTTGCTTGCTGTGAAGGGAAAAACTCCATTGATGGAAATAGACTTGTTTTCCTAATCTCTTGAGTTATTGACAACTTGTTTTGGTATTAGGACAGTAGCTTCTTAATTTTTTTTTTTTAAGTACTAAAGTAAAAAAAGTCAGGTAATCTCAACCCATGATTTTCATCTCCTATGTGGTAGAATGAGAGCTCAAAATGTAGCCACATCTCCCTCATTTTATAGTAGGAATATAGGAACTAAAGTGGAACAAAACAAATAAAAATGTAGAGGATTCAGATATCAGTATTTGCAGTTAAATGCTGACTGTAAATTGGTATCCTAATAGATACATTATTCTAATTGTTAATATTTTGTTCTGTCTTCTGGAAATCTGCGCAGTTAAATGCTGACTGTAAATTGGTATCCTAATAGATACATTATTCTAATCTGTTAATATTTTGATCTGTCTTCTGGAAATCTAAATTTATTAATTTCCATTTTGAATGTTTTTTTTCTATTGGACTTGTATTTGAAAGAGCTTAATTGACTGTTGCCTAAAGCTGATTGAACTGAAAGAGATACATTTGCACTGAGTTTTATTATTTTTTTGGCTTTTTTCAAGTTTCTGGTGAGCTTTTCTCTATAGTACATTTAACTTGCACATTCTGTATAAAATTTGGCTTCTGTAATAAATTGGACTGTATGTCTTCATTTGAACAGGAACAGACCTATTACTTTTTCTTATTCCAAGTACTGTTGCACCTTCAGAAATATTAAACAAGAAATACCTTTCTGCAAAGTATTGTGCTCTTTGCAAGTACAGTGGTATCATGACCTGTTTCTCATTTAGTCTAGTTTGCCACATTTAATTGCTATTAACCTTTGCAGAAACTGATCAGTGTTCAGACAGGCATGATTTTAGCCCTGGTGCTCAGCACCTATAATGGAGAAAAATGTATTTCTCCCTCCTACCTTTTGCTCCCAATGTCCATTACTGTGAATAATTAGGGAAACTGTCAGAGCTTTTGCAGCCTGTTCAAGATCTCAAATGTGAGCTTAATGCTGTCCCCACCTTTACTTCACATTTTGCATATTTAATCTGATCATTCTTGACGTAGCTATTACATCTGACAAGCTCTTCTCTTCTTTAGTCATCTGCTGCAGTTTAATTAGCAGGGTGTTTTCTCTGATCTATATGCTTTGCCCTCTTGCAAACCCAGGAGAAACAGTGCTAGAGTCTTGTGCTCGTTTGCAGACACAGCTTGGATTTTTGTAATGAGGTGGAATATAACACGCTTAAATAAAGTTCAGCTTGAGAAAAGGTTCCTTTAAATCAAATAACTTGTATCTTTACTTTTATTTGCAGTTGAGAATCAGTTGCTTGTTCCTCACACAAATAGACTATATGTATAGTGTAGAAATTTATATGGAAATGAGAAACTGCAGGAATCTTTCTAGGAGACTTAGTAATATGCCAAAGATAAAACAGTTCTGAGGCGGGATGTAAATAAATAACCAGGAAAAACTTCCACATACGTAGGTAATTCATTATAAAGAAGAGTCTGTCATTTGTGTAGAAGAAACAGCAAATATAAAATGATAAATATGAGGAGATTATAATTTCTTGGGCTGTTTTTTAAATTAAGATACTTAAGATGTAGTTCTCTGCATTTTTTCAACCAGTGGGATATAGAGTCTTTTGCTGGAGGAGGATTCCCTCCCAGAAGAAAAGGACTGGTAGGCTTGCTGCTTGTTTAAAATGCTACCATTGTATGGACTTCTGCTGTCCTCCTGTCCACATTCCTATTACTACACATTATATTAGTTTAAGAAATTAAGGGTGTTGTAGTCACTTCCAGCTCTTCATGGCTAAAAGATCTGTTATCTTAGATAAATGAAGTAGACATGTTCATCATCATAGGTGAACCACTACCAAAACAGCCATGAAAAGGTGGAAGTGACTACAACACCCTTAATTTCTTTAACCTAATATAACACAAGATATTCAAATGCCTCAGAATTTTTGTGCTGTTGTGTTCCAATTTGGTTTCCCCCAAAACTTGGTTCCTTAGAAGTGGGCACTTCTATGTCTTTGGTTGTCATCAAAACCCTTCAGTTTTGTATGACTGGGAAGAGTTTCCAGGATTCTTGTAGCTTTGATTTTTGGAACTCATAGGCCAATTAAACTGTGATTTCTGAGAGGAATAAACTGGTCTGTGTTAACAGTGCCAGCTGAGCCATGTGCACAGTGGTGATTTTGTTTGGAGTGGCTGATTTGCCACAAGTTCCTGCTGCCATCTACTCAACACTAACTTTCCATTTACTCATGATCCTGTAATTGACCAGCATGGAATTGTTGGAAGCTAAGAATTCCTAGCAGTAAGGGAAGGATCCATAAACAAAATATACATACATATTTTAATATTTATATATATATATATGAGTTTTAGAAATGTAGTCCTAATTACAGTTGGCAACAAGCCCAGAATAACTATCCCAAGACTATTAAACAGTGTTTTAGTAATGGTAAATTTGTAGGGGATGGAGAATGTAACTCTTGGCAACTGAGCACCAGGTCAGAATTTTTTCAGGGAGCTCCAAAATGGCCTTTCTTCTAGCAAAAACCCCCACAATGCATTATTAGCTTGATCTGAACTTGGCAGCCAATCTTTTGCATAGGGAGAACATGAACAGAGCAGTTGGTGTCCAGGTGTCTCTTGACTGCAGAAAGGTTGAGAGGCCTAGAGGAGTGAGTTTGGTTTTACTCCCACAGCAGAGCTGAATCACAGAATAAAATGTGTGTACCCTTTTTCACGGTGTACCTGCACTGCATGTCAGCTCTGTGTCTGTTCATGTGTTTTTTAAGGCTGAGGATGGGCATTGGTTCCTTACTTCTGCATGCCAGAATGATCTGTAACCCTTGGGGATGGGGTTTTGTACTGTGTCACACAGCTTTCTAATTTCTGTTTGACAGTCCTGGAACTGTTTACAGTTGTAATTATGAAAGCAGTGCTTGAGACAGAATTGGTTGGTGTCAGTAAAATGAATAGAGTTGCATTTCTGACAATTTCATGTCTGGCTTTCCCTTCTTCCCCTAGTGGCAAATCCCCTTTTTTTACCAAGCTTTAGTGTGTAATACTGTATTTACCTTTATGATTCACTTAATCTGTGGAACTCATTGTGGCAGTTTTGTAAAGAGTCAGAGGTACCGTGCAGTGATAATAGTTAAGTCATGATGTTAAAGACATCTTTTGTAATTAATTTACATAATTATTCAGATTTCTGAGTTCAGGGGGCCTGGCACTTGCTCTGCTTCAGGATCACAATGCCAGCCTGTGGGTCCATGGTACCAGTTTTTTCCTGAGGACCTGGGATTGTACCCACAGTGTTACATCACTGCAGGGCACTGTAGAGCTCTTGGACTAAGAAAGTGCAGCCGTATCCCTGTCCCTGGTCATCAGTCTGGACTGCAAGAAAGGGCAGATTAAACTGTTTCTTTCTCAAAGTATGGAGAGTGGGCTTTCATCAAAACCACTTGGATGACTCAGCCTCGTGGTATTGAAGTAAGCTGATGAATGCCTTTGCTTAACATACAGCATAGCCATTTTTAAGGCTGAGGATAGGCATTGGTTCCTTACTTCTGCATGCCAGAATGATAGGCAAGAACCACTGAGGCCTGGTGTCCCAGCAATTGTTGTTATACTGTTTGTAAAGCAACTTCAAAAACCACATTATTCTGTCTTTTGAGCAGGGATGTTTCTTTTTCCTAGGGGAGAGTGACGGGTGTTTAAATACCAGGTTGAAAAGCACATGTAACCTTATTTATAAGAATAAAGAATGGGTTGCTGGATAATACTGGGCACTAAGTGGCTGTGAACCAAGATGAGATCCATGTGAACCATGATGATCTGTCCTCCATAAAGTGCTCTGTTTTACATGGAACACTTAGGAGTTTTGTCCATAAGAAACGACAGAAGTGGACAGCTGTTGGAGCCCAATACAATGGTACCTTCTCTGTTTTCCAGAAATTCCGAGTTACCCCAGGGTGCTGCGTGAGAATTTTTAGTTCTTGGTGACTGTATAGTGTTTACTGTAACTTGTAATTACAATAGCTGGGAAGTCCTCTCAGACTAAGATAAAGTTCTCATGGTTCCTGTTTGGCCATGTTGTGGTTACACAGTAATCTCTGTAACATCTCTGAGAGGTCAGCTCAACACAGAGACATTTGCATTCTTCTTGTGTGGGTTAGGCATCCCAAAAGGTTAAGAACTGATCCCTGTGACTTTGCCAAGAGCAAAAGTACACTGAAGAGACAGACGTTCCCTATCGTAACAGGGTAACATCAGTACATACTTAGTATTGACATTCTTGTGTAGGGCCTGGGTCAGAAGCTGCTCTAAGGAACACGGGGTATGAATTTCTCAATTAATGGAACTGGGCCACGAGAAAGCTGTAGCCTTAGGACATTCCAAAAGCTTTTACATGTGCTTGCCTTGTGTTGAAGAGAGTTCTTGTAGGGCAGCTGTGTAGGACAGTGCAGGTGTGCCTATACAGAGGAAATCATCATCCTTTTTTTCAGATGTTTCTCAGAAAGGAACAAGGAGGAGTGTTCCATTTGTATGTGGTAGGGTACCACACTTGCCAGAAGCTGAAAGAGATGGCAAAAGCTGTAAATAATTTTGTCTTACCAAGTGACCAGCTGTAAGCCAAATGCCTTAAAAAAAAGAAAAAAGGGGAGGAGGGGGAAAGGGGTTATACTGAAGAAATTAACCAAGACTTAAGTGTTAATTTGGCCAGTGTGTAGTGGAACTGGTTTACTAATGAAAGATGCACATTAAATTTCTTGGTTAAATCCTGGTGTACTTCAGTCTGGTATTCAGCAAATCTCTTGTGTTTTTGTACAAGCTGTAGCATTGTAGCATGAGAGTACTTAAAACAAAATAGTTTTTCTTTCTTAATACACCTATCCTGTCTCCTTCATGACAAAAGGAACAACTGATGTTTTAAAACTCATATGCCCTTTTCACTGCAGGTGCAAGCAAACAGACTGCAAGATTGTTTGTTGCCAGCATCTTGTCATAGCAGGCCCCACTGCCTGCTTAATGGAAATGTTAAATGGTTGAAACCAAACAGCTGTTGTCAGAAGAATATTGAGGAAATTTTCCCATCCTTCCCTGTTTCCATTAACCCTTCATAAGGGAAAAGTACGCTAGCCTAAAACTGAAATATGTTTGCATATGAGTTATCTGTAAAAAACACAGCATGTGTGCTGTTACATGTGCTCCTTCGCACATCATTTTTTGTAGATCAGCTAAATAATTCCTAGCCCTTGCTTTTAATGCATCTCTGGGATAAAAAAGGAAAATGAGGTAGGAGTTGGGAGTTCTAAAAATCTTGGAATGTACCTGTATTTCTACCTTGAAATTACTCCATTTGGTGTTCTATTATTGAATTGTAGAATAGAGCCAGGCTGTACAAAAGTAAAACTTAGGCTGCAGAAATTACAGAGTGAAGGTAAATTTCACCTGGGTTTGTGTTTGATAACAAAAATGAGTATTGAGGAAAAAAAAAACTTGTTTGTAGGGGTTAGTCTTTAAAATACTTCCTCTTTTAAATAGGATGATGACAACACTGTACCTTCTGCTCCTGATCCTCCAAGTCTACTCTTGCGTGAGCGGGGCACAGGCTTCTGCTTTGATTCCAGGTAGATGTTATCTTGTATTGGTCTTTGAGGGCATGGAGAGGTTTCTGTAGAACTACCCAGGGGTGGGGGTGGAGGTGAAAAGCTACAGAGCGTTTTCAGTGAATGTTTGGTTTACAATTAACTGGCACAGAATATGCCGTGAGACTGGGCAGGCTATACAATGCTATACCTTTGATGGAATTTTGACAATTTTTTTAGTAAATGAATGAATAACTTTTGTTTTTTCCCCTCTCTTGCCAACCTAATTGTGAACCTAAGTTTAGAGCTTTTATAAAGTGTTATGTTTGCTAAGAGCAAGCATTTATGAGCAGAGAGAGTGGTTTCCCATGAAACTGTTTGGCCATTAAGGCATTCAGTAGATTTGTATTCAGTGGTAGCTGGAGTAAGGTCAAAATTATGTTGCTTTTAAAATGCCAGATTATTTTGGAATTTGCATGTGAAATTACTCTGACTGTATTGAGTGCTTTCAGAAAAACGTTTAAATGAACTGGATGATACATGGATACAAAGTCCACTCAGACTGAAGTTGATAGTAAAGTTCTGAATGTCGCTGGCAGCAGGATCCTGCTTTTAGTTTGCATTAACAGAATAAATAGAAATAAACTGTTCCCTTTTTTCTTCCTCTCCACCTCCTCATGAAGTTTTGATGTGCAGAAGAAATGCCCTCTCTGCGATGTGATGTTCCCCCCAAACTATGACCAGAGCAAGTTTGAGGAGCACGTTGAGAGCCACTGGAAGGTTTGTCCCATGTGCAGCGAGCAGTTCCCGCCTGACTACGACCAGCAAGGCTTTGAGAGGCACGTCCAGACGCACTTTGATCAGAACGTATTAAATTTTGATTAACTACTTTGTTTTGCAGTGTAGCTTAAAAACTCACCACTCACTTTGAGTAGTTCATCTCCAAAACAAAAGCAGTGCAGCTTTCTGTAACAGTGCAAACTTCTGATTAAAAGTTCATGTACTCTAATGGGAGCCATGGCTGTAAGCTGCTATGGGGTTATTTTCTCTCTCTGCCTAACACTGTACTAAGGAGACCCACAACCCTCCACCTTGTGTATGTAGGTATTTATTCCCCTACTTAGTGGAATTTCTTCCCCTACTTAGTGGAATGCCTAAGGACAAGGAATGACTGAGCCTCAGAAAAAATTAGACCGGCTTCATGGTGTTCTTCAGCTACATTTAAAAAGGATCACCAAAACCACCTGTGGTTTCTCTTAACCCTGATAACTGAGGCACAATTAAAAATGTAATAAGCAGGTGTCTCTCCTAGCAAATCCACGTAGTTTTTCTCTGAGTAACACTTAAATTGGAAAGATACATTACTTACCCTACGAAAATATAGTTTTCTAGTACATTTCTGAGATGTAGATGCATGTACTGTGAGATTCCAGGCTTGCAACAAGAGGAATGGTAAATACTTCAGTTTCAAATGTAGAATGTTTGCCTTAAGGGATAACAGTAAATGAGGTACGTTATACTTTAAGGCAGTGGTTTTGAGTTGAAAGAGACTGCTGTGCTTAAATGCCTACAAGTAATTGTTTAAAAAAGTCATTGCCATTATGTTACAGTTTTATTCAGTAGAAAATATTGTTCTATTTTCACAACAGTGGATTGTGTTCCTTCTGGCTTTTAAAACCTTTTGCGTTTTAACTTTATGTATTTCTTTCCAATAAGTAAAAACACGTGTGTATATCTAAACATTTTATATTTGCTTTAACTGTATTAAGTAAATTTGCTTCCCACTTGCTGTACAGTAGTCTTGTTACATTAAAAGCAGAATTATTCACGGAGTCAGTGTTCTATTTTCCCTGCTGCTCATTTTAAAATTAAACAGAGTATGGACTTCACTTAGGAGTACATGATGACTCGGCATTGTATGACAAAGAGTTGCTCCTCACATCTGTTTGTGCTCTTTCTTTGAGAGGGAGACTCTGAGATTAAGGCTTAAGAGTGGCCTCTGTTGACTGCAGTTCCCTTCTGAACACATGCAATATCCAGTTAATGCAGGAGTTAATTAAAAACTGCATGACGTGGATGAATTGAGGTGTCCTGGGCAGCAGCAAGCCATCAGTGCTTGTGTGCTATTTGCAGTCTCAAAATTTTTGTGTGGGAGCTTCATACCAAGAGCTGGCCTGAGGTAAAGCATGGATTTTTTTTCTTACTGTAACTCAACAACAGATGAAAACAGTTAGAACAAGTTCCAAGAGTTTGATGATACCAAAATAAAATAAACAAATAAAAGACTATACACAGCCCAAGAACTTAACTCTAGGTTAGGAATGAGAAAAGAGCAGTCTTTTTAGGTCAGAGGCAGTTTATTTTAAATGTGATTTGATTTACATTTATAAGCAGCTTTCCTGACAGGAATTCTTTAAGTTGCCTTCAGTTCTAAAACAAACCTCTGTCACTTTCAAACTTAAAGTACTTTGTCCCCAACAAAACATATGAAAATATAATTTAAAGCACACTTTTCACAGACACAGTACAATACATTCACTATACACAGTATAACAAAATAGTCCCATCTTTACCTGTTTAATAATACTGTCACAATGAATAGGTAAATAGAAACTGGAATTTCAGTTTTATAGTTGAAAGGAATTTACATGCAACAATGACGTTTTACAACTGTTTAGCTGTTGAACGAACTCGCCCAGCCTGTAGTTCTTGCACTAGGAGCAGAGCCAAAACGTGTTTGCTGGCCAGATCTCTTGCCAAAGCTGCAGAAGGTGGGAAGTGGCCACTTGGGGCCTTGTGTGTACCAGTAACTCTCATGTCTGGATCATCCTTTAAACCCGGCTGTCACGGTCACCTCTCTGGCATCTGAGAGAGGGATGTTTCGCTTCACTCTGGCTGTTCTAAACACTTACTCGTTAGGATGATTCTTACATGTTTTAATGAGCCTTTTACTCTGCTGGAAAAAAGGTAATTGTCATCCTTACAAAGTTTTCCTTTATAGCTTTGGAAAAAAAAATAGGGAAAGCTCATTCCTTCTTTATGTGAGCTTTCTTTTGCACTTAAAAGAACAGGAACCAAGCCAAGGCGATGACTGTGTTAAAACTGGGAGTTCCTCCTGCACCCTTGCCAGGCAAAGGAGTGTTCAGGCTAGGGCTGGTGGAGGGTGCCCACCTCTGCTCCTGGCCAGCTGAACTCCAGGAATAGCACTTGTGAGAAGAATGCTCAAGGCAGGATGGCAAGCAACAAATGTTCAGGTATGGTCCAGACACGAAGCGCTCTCATGTTGGCTTTTAAGTCAGTCTCTGACCACCTGCTGCAAGAAGCACTTAATCTTCAGTAAGGCTCAAATGTCATATTTCAGCAAAATTAATTGTAAAGCTAAACAGAGACTTCCAAATGGAATGCAGTGACCTACAATGAGAAGCAAAAAATGCACAAAGAAAATCTCAAAACACAATGAATGTGAGGGAGAGGCAATAGGACTCCCTTAGCACAACTAACGGACCTCCTTAAACCATGCGCTGAATTTCTCATTTTTATTTGCAACCGCAGCACATGCTCGTACAGTAGTTGCAAGAATTGGCAACACATAAAACATTAAATCTGTTGGCAATAGAGAACTACAAAGTGCTTCAAAACTTCATCTGAGATGAAGATAATTGTTTCTCACACACACATAAATTTGCACTTAAGTATTTCCAAGTGTCTTTCTAACAGATAGTTCAGGGGTAAATATTTAGTTGGACTGGGATATTGGTCCTCAAATGTTTGATGGGCATGAACATAATATGACAACTTGTACAGAAAAAAAATGTAATTGCTAACACTAAAGTGATTGTTTACTAGTTCGAATGGCAAGGTTTTCAGCATTTCAAGAGGGAGGAAAAAAAAAGATTTGCAAGATAATATAAAATACAGCAAGCACACCTTTTTATGTATGTTATTTAAGTATGAAAATATTTTTAGCATATTATGTTAAACATTCTTTCTTATTTATATTTCCATTACCTAAAAGACTTGCTACTCCACTGATAACTCCGTTATGTAAGGCATGTTAACTATAGTTTGACGAGGGCGGTACTGTTTTGGTTCTGCACACACATTGACAGATGCATCGAAAGTCTTCATCACGTTACAATCTTGAAAGGATGTCAGTGCCAAGCTCTCCTCCTCGCGCTCCTGTCCCACACGTCAGTACAACTAAATACGCAACGTCCCCCTAGTTCTTATTTTTTTGTTTTTTTTTTTGAGAAAAATGTTCTGAAGAACCTATAGCTTTTATAGCACCTTATCTCAAAGTAATGAAAATGGGTAAGATGATAACATGTGCAAATGTACAAAATCATTAACTCTACAAAGATACATCATTCCAAAATTACAGAAAATTTTAAAGCATGCATTTAATTTTTTAAAGGGTTGCTGAGTGCTTCCCCTGAAAAAGGTGGCTGTTCTCAAAATCAGCAACTGCTGGTGAGGATTTCTTGGCACATTTGTGACCAGCATGTTATTGCTGCATCTTCCTGATGATCTCAGCAGACACGGGGGGATGGAAATTGATTGTGTGGTGCCGCAGGCCCTGAGCTGTCTTGTAACTCTTTCCACAGCGACACTTGAATGGTTTGCGTACGCGGATTTGTGTTCTGTGGCCGTTCTTGGCGTGGTACTTGATACCGTTCACATTCTGTGAGGGAGAAGGGAAAACGTCAGTGCTCAGGTGGGCTGACACGGGCTCTGCTTCCAGTTAAAACCTGAAAATGGATCAATGTTATGAGCAAAATCCTATAACTGCCAGGAGCCAGGAGTTCTCACTGGGTATTACACATGGGCTGCGCTGCCAAGGTAGCGGGTGGGACAAGGACAAGAATTTGTGTGGTTCTTAAAATTTACCTACCTGGCTAATCCTGATTTTTGTCTCCCAATATACGTCACTTCCCGAAGAATCCCATTTAATGGACTCACACATGGTTGCTCTTTGCGTCCTGACATCTTTTTCATATAGCACTGACAAATCTTATTCAGAGGTTCATTTACGAGCAAACAAAGAATTGGCATGAAAACTCGGGTCACACCTCTTTAAAGAGCTGAGACTCCCCCATGGTGGGTCTGTTCTGTTTTGTGTCATTGTTTCTAGATATGTCTTTTAGCTCCAGCAAATTCTGATCGTTTACACATTGCCTCCAAAGAAATAACTGCAGGGAATGCTTAACTCAAAAAAGTTACACAGGACACTTAAAAAATAATCCAGAGAAGCTGTCTTCAAAATAGCTATTGTTTGGGACTACTCCACAGCTAAAACTGGAGAGCTTATCCCCACTAGTGCAAAACACAGCAACACAACACACACCCTGTTACACTGGCAAGGGCAGGAAACAGGCCACACTTCTGCCATGTCAATGAAAAAAACATACTAAACATAAATCAAAGTAATTCCCCTGTCTTTTCACATATTTCTGGCAAAAATGGAAGAAGCTGTTGTGATCTCAGCAGCTGTTTTGATACTGTTCTGTGGAGCATACTCGTGTCTCATCTGCTCCCACTAAAAGAGCTCGGATTTTTGGATGAATAAGCAAAGGCATACTGTCTTTCATTTGAGCTTCTCCTAGGATGAAACCAAAGAAGATAGCATTTCTGACAAAAAGACACAGTTCTAAGGCTCTTCTGTGTTGCCTCTAAAGATTCTAGATATGTATCTCAGTATTTTTTTAAAGATTAAAAAAAATAGAAAATAAAAAGCTAAAAATCTAAAATCAACTAACAGCCTGCATATTAAATAACCCACTCAATTAGATCTTAGGAATTTTGTCTTTGTTGAACCACTGCCTGGTGTTACATGTAACAGGAAGTCCCCTTGGCTCTTTAAACAAGTTTTATCAATGTGCAGCTTACAGTAAGTGGAAGCTCCAGCTTGGAACTCACAGGAAAACTGTCTCAAATATCCACGCTGGAAAAGAGGTGCAAGACTGCAAGCAACTGCTCCTCCTGCAGATTCATGCTCCTCTTCTCCAGAGCATCCAGGCTGTGAATTCACACCTGAAGTTGCAAATCCAGCTTCTGAAATTGTCCTTTACACCCTTAAAACTTCTGGGCAACCCCTGCACAGCTGTCTCCTGAGATGTGGGAGCTGAGAATCCCCCACCTCCAACACCAAACAGACACAGGAACACAAGCCATCAGGGCAGGGTCCGTGTGGGTGCAGAGCACTCAGAGGAGGCAGAAAGCTGTAGCACAACTCCAAGAGCACATCAAAGCTACACATCAGCCTCAAGAACAGTCAAGTGAATTCCCTGCAAGTAATCTGAGATCCTGGGGCAGCTTTTGGATCATCTTCCACATAGTTTCAACCTCTAGCACCCACAGGGCCACTGGGGTGAGGGGGCCAGGATTGTCACTGGGTGGCAGGAGGACTTCATAAGGCATCTGTCATCATCTGTGTGCCTTTAAGGACCTGTGCCTTCAAAAAAGGAGAAAATCTGGGGGTGACCTGCTAAACTTTTGCTACTGCAGTAGCAAAAAATTTTTAAAACAAGTCCTCTTACCTATAATAACAATATTTTCCTAACAAAACCTGTTCCTGTTTTAACTTTTAATTTTTCTAAGAAATTTCTTTTAGCTACTTTTGAGCTACTATCAATTGCTACAGATGCTGTAAATCTGCAATCACAAATACCCTCACTGTTCCATGCCAATGGTACTCTTCTCCTGATCCAGGTTTTTTAATGATCCATCAGCCCCAGCACACCCATTCCTTGGTGAAGGGGGAGAAAGTATTTCCAGGCAGGAAAATTTAAGGAGATGCTAAAGCAGAAACCTAAAGGGATGAATTGGGCCATGGAAGGTTTGAAAAACAGTAACCACACAGAGCATAAGGAGCTTGTGTAACCTGAAATTTGACCTGTACTTCTGTCTAAAAGGAAACTGTTGTTAGAATTACAGTGACTCTTCGGCACTTTTTCCACTGCTGCAATGTAAACACTTTGTTGTACGTCTGGGCTGAGTTTGCTGAGGTGCAGCAAAAGCCACGGCCAAACTCGTACATCACTTTTATTGCTCTGGTTACTTAGGTTGCTCACTATTTACTCTCACAGATGATTGAGGAAGAAGATGGCCATAGAGAAGGGCACTCTAAAAATCTTGAACAGGACGAAACAATTATTAACCTGGGACCAGATCAGGAGGCGATAGAGAAGTTTAGACTGGCACTGCCTGGTTTGCAAGGACACAAAGTCTCTTGTTGGGCAGGGCCCCTTTTGCACGGCAGAATTCACAAAGGCACTACATTGCACAGACCTTGCCAGCCCCACTTCAAGTAGGAAAAGACATCTCAAAAGGATGATTTGAGAGATTTCTTGTTTCAGCCTTGGACATCATACATGTTTTTGTACTCTTGGCTCTTCATCCCAAAGTTTTCTTTGTGGGTTCAGTTCCTCTGTTTCATTTGCAAGCTCTGGCTTGTTGCTTTCTTTCAAGTAAATTCCCTCTCACTTCAATATTCTCGTTCCCTAAGCTCTGCTGAGTTTCGCCACTCATAGGTCAGCCTTCCTGGGGGTTTGTGCCACCTGACAGGACCCTCATCCTTTCACCTGCCAGACAGACAAACCCAGTGCTTCAGCAGCCTTGGAAGGTACCCCTTCTCCTCTTGCCCAAGGCCAATGAAAGTCATGGATATAAGCTACATTCTGTATGCACTGAAATCTATTATTCTTTTTATTACTAATTTTGCACAAACTAGAAAATTTAGGACAAATACTCCAGGGTTTTCTCTATACTAGCATATATGTGGGGTTTGTTGTACCTACTATGCTTCAAACTTAATTTGCTATTTGGATGTTGCCTAAGTAAGTTTATCTGCATCTTAAACGCATTTTCAAAGTCCTTGTCAGAAGCTAGAGACCACTCAGGGGTACTGAATAAAAGGAAAACTAATCAACACCTTAATAAATCCCCATTTTAGCTCCTACAAGGTTGTATTTTGCAAAGCACATTAACTACTCAATATCCATACACTTCTGGACGGGGCATCTAAATTTGGATGTGAATCCAAAGTTTGGTGAGGGTGAACTTGACAGAAACAAGGATTATACCTTTGGGTTTCTTGGAATCACACAGATGATTTTCTAAAAATCATATTTCAGGCATCAAAGATGAAGCGCGGGAAGAAAAATATCTATAAATGGAAAACTATAAAGTAATTATAACTTCTTCTCTACCTCAATAAGTATAATTAGAGAAGAAAGCAAGCTTTGGAAATTTGTTCAAAGACTTGGGTTTAAAGCATCAAGAAGTCAGTGTACTTCAGGTTTATTTAGATGTTTCTGACCATTCCACATGTAATTTAAAGTAAAATATTTCTCCCAGGATCTATGGCTTCTCTGCCACACTATATAGAGTACCTATGCATGTTATAAGCAAACAATTTTTAAAAATAAAGCTCCTGAAGAACAAGGAAATCTTTATGAGTATTTGCACTGCCTATGGGAAAGCGCCAGGAGACAGCAGCTGGGCAGGAGGCCAGCGGGGGCTTCTGATACACATCTGGGCTTGTGTATAAACATGTTCTCCTTACAGTTTCCATTGTCCGCCCCAGCCCGTTCCTTTGGAGTATTTGTTGTACTCATTCTTGTCTTATTTACCTTTCCATAATGACTTTTCAGTGCAGAGGCCATCTCTTATCCTTGAACATTGTTTGTAAAAAGGTGCCCCATCCCTACTGGGTCCTTTAAGCAGTACTGAAATACAAATAAAATCTCTAAAAATACCATTCTACTTCTCAAACTTACGTCACCTAAGGCCAGACAAAAGAAAACTGTGTATATCCTCTTTTCCTCCTCGCTCCCTAAAGGAATGCATCCTTTCTCAGCCGTAAAGTGAGCCTGGCAATTACTGTATGTGCATGTCTGTGTTCCTGTTTGGAGCTCTATAATTGTTTTACAGTCCTGACTGTGATTATCCAGTACCCACCAGAAAATCCCAGTGCTTTGATCATAGGACTCCCTACCCAGACTCCGTCAGACAAGTGGGTTAAGCAGAAGGAAGATAAAGAGGAAACAAGAAACACAGCTGACACAAAGCGAAAAGGAAGGAAACAAAGATAAAAATGCAAAAAGAAAAAACAGACTGAAAATAAAAAAGGGAGGAAACAGAGCCCACAGAAAAGAGAAATGAGGTGAGGCAGAGTTTAAGGAAATGTGCTTTTCTATCAGGACTAAACAGAGGTGAGTCTCTTACAAGAATACGGTATTTTTTATTTACTGCTGTTCCCTGTCAGCCCCTCTAAGGGTCATTAATTTGTTCCCCTGCCTGGCTGGTCTACCATTAATGGTGTACAAGATATCCCTTATAGACAGTCCTCATGCATTTGAGATGAAGGTAGTGAGATAGCAGAAGCAGGCACAAACAGCTTGCTCATTTGGGCAATAAAAAGACAGAGGGCTGGCAGTCAAACAGAGAACAGACAGGATATAGCAAATTACAGGGTTCTCCTTCCAGACTTTGCCATTAAGCAAATGTTTTCTGCAATGCATAGATGCCCTCTGGGCACACGACTTCTAACAATCACCATGGCTTGTTTGCTTCCTGAGCTAGGGGATTTAGCTTTTTATACCATACCCTCTGTCTGGCACAGCTCCTACCACACGCAAGGAAAGTATTGATCTTCAATAATGTGAGTTTATCTGCAAAGTAATGCTTGCAAGTAGTCCAAAACCATCTTTCCCTCTGCCCTGGCCCTGGAGATGGTGTTCAGTTTTTCCTGTAACTGGAGAATAAACATGATATAGTTCAGGATAATCTCAGCAAAAAGGCTTGTATGTCCCTAAGAAACGAGCACACTGCTTTCTTTTCCATGTTTTATGAAGCAGTGTTGTCAGGGTTAAGTGGTCTGTACAGGAACCTGAGTCTTGTGATTTGCTGCTATGGGAGCTGCTGCAGCACCACTGAAACAGGCTTTCATTCACTACAAGGTTTTCATGCACAGGTTTCCATTCTTGCCACAACTGTTGTATCTCAACTGCTGTTGGCCTTCCTCTATTTCTATTTCATAATTCTGCTCTCTTTTAAGTCCCTGCTTACCAGTTATTTAAAGGACAAGCCAAAAAATACAACCTGCCACCATGGTTTTTTTAGGGTGTACAGTTGGATTTTCCAGTAGTTCATGCAAAAACTTTAGAAAATAACTTAGAGGAAGTGTGCTAACCCACTACTTCCATTATGTCAGTGGTTAGAGAATGCCATGCTGAAGTGCAAGATGTTCCACACAATTTCAGCTGTCTCTGCACTGATGCATGTGAAGCAACACTCCTGTAACATCCTGGCATGTTCTACACTGGCCAGCTCAAGGTTCCAGTTTAGAAATGCTTCACTCACACAAAAAAGACAAAAAATTTCTCATGATGGAGAACAATTAAAGAACGAGGAGGGTGGGGACGTCAGGGAATTGTTTTCCAGAGTGTCACACAAAGGGATGCATGTGGGGTCACTGATGGCTGTGTAAATGTGTCATGGGAACTTGGAACCAGGACAGAATGATGCCAGAATTTCTGCAAGACTCTGCCTTCCCAAGGTGAATTCTGACTTGCACGATGGTAACCACCACATTCCACACATCATCTTGAACAGAAAATGCACCCTGGGCACCGTCTCACTAAAGAGGAGGCAGTATCTCTAGGAGTTAAGCAGAAGGAATTGTTCCTGGCACAGATGGACAGAAGCTTTTTATTTCATGCTTCTGAAGGGGGCCCAAGAGATTATTTTGCTTGCAGTACCTCCGTCATTCTGCAATTAATTTGTCTAAATAACAGAAAGCTCATTAAGAGCTTTTGCTCATGTAAAGCAAGAGTTGCTATATGTAATCTCTCTTGACAGACAGACATGCCTTGTAAAACTGATAAACTTGGCTGTGCTTGAGAGGCAACTAGTGAATAAAATATTCTGCTAAAATATCACAAAAAGAATTTTGAAAATCTATTAAATGAGAAGAGTGCAAACTGATTTTAGAGGCTTTCCCCACCACCTACACCAGCAGGAAACGAGGTAGGTCTGCACTACTTCTTACCTTATATCTTTTTTTACATCCAGGAACAGGACAGGCAAAAGGTTTCTCATCCCCTCCATTCATGCACATTGAACTAAGGATAGCTTCAGAGCTGATAGCGCTTTCTGTAGTCCAGGACTCATCACTGTCTGATTCTTCATAGTCTACTTCCTCTTCATCATATTCACTACCTAGAAAAGCAGGGTAGTCAGATAAAACAAGAATAAGTAAGAGCACAGCAAGATAACCCATTCTGCATTTATTACATCAGCTACAATAACTTGTAATTTCCCCACTTTTGTCTTTTCTGGAAGACAGTTATTTTAAATTTTATAACCATATCTTTCTTGTAGTTATTTATTCCTTCATAAAGACACCAGTGGTTCTTTTTCTAATAACCATGATAGGCATTATTAATATATCTTCATAAACTGTTAACTGCATGGCACAGAAAGTTCAAAGGACTGATTTTAAAATGCAGTTTCACTGCTTCTCAAACACCAGGATCCTTGCATCCTTCCCAGTGCCCTAACAGAAAATGTGCTCCCTCCCCTCCTCCAATTAAAGCTAATTTTAAGGCATTTCTTTATGCAATACAATACTGAAGAGTGTAATTCTACAGATCATAAACAGTGTAAAATAATATGTTGACAAGTCCTAATGCATTTACTAGCCCTTTGGAATTAATAGGAATTATAGCACAACATTAATAAGAATTATATTGTAGCAATTATAGTTGTGAAATTCATTCCCTCAGGTGTGGGTATAAATTGCATTGTGTGGCTGCCCTGAACAGACCGCATTATGTTCCAGATATGCTAAGGCAGCCATCTGAGCAGCTGGTGCTGAGTTTATTTATTATTTTTAATTGCAATAACTATTAATGAAATCCTCTGAAGAAGTTAAATGTGAAACAAGAGAAAATAGAAAAGCAGAATTCCAACTGTAAAAATACACTTAAAAAAAGCAAAGCAGGGGAGGGAAGAGCCGCAGCTGATTAAGAAGAAAATATATGCACAGAGGGAGAGAGAGGGAAAGCTGAGGGAAACTTCTGTGGTGTCAGCAGGAGGTGGTGCTGTGTTTCCCCTCCCCTTTCTTCTTTCCCTTTCCCAGCTCTGCTAAATTTTATCCTTTCTGCTGAAAGACAATTTGGCTCCAAGTGCTGGAATAGCTCCCGCTATTAAAGACAGTTATGTGACACTTGCATGGCTCTTCCCTCATGTGCCCTTTCAGTGCACAGCTCTGAGCAGCTCTACCCGCAGAGGAGAAAACGCAGACAGATGCCTCATGGCACTTTAAAACATTCTGAATTCACAGGGAAAACCCACACTGCCAAGTACAATGGGTTTTTAGGGGTGTTTCTGCTTCTGCTGAAACTCCATACTTACTGCCTCTTTGGACTCCCCCTTCCCCAGCATTCCCAGTCAGACTCAGCACTGAGTAACAACATGTGGCAACTGGTAGCTGCCAGCACCCAGGGCTCCTGAGCTTTGGTCAGGACAGATGTCAGGCTGTCCACGTTTCTTTTCCCTGGCTCCCATCTGTCTGGGATGGTGTGCAGATGAGAAAGAGGGATGGTTTCCCACCAGCGACGACCGTCGACATGAGCGCACGCACAGGCCCTGCAGCACATCTGGAAAACTCTGCCCTGCCGACTGCGGCTCCTCATCCCGCTCGGAATGAGCAAGAGCCAAAGAAAGCATTATTGACCTCTTAAAATATTTCTGAACTCTAGGAACAGTTAACCTAAAATGAAGTTAAGAGTTGTTATAGTTTAATTAACTAATAAAAAAATGGAGGCAAAACCACAACTCTGCTTCTACGATTTCCTGCCCTTGATTGTATCTTGATGGAAAAAATTCCTCAAGCTGTTCCTTTCAAACCTTTTAGCTCAGTGGGGTTTTTTTAAAGCAAATGAAACAGAAAACCCTATTGTAAACACACATATGCACTCCTAGGATGACAAAACATACAATTCTAAACACTGATACCAACAATTTCTGTCTTTATAATCACCCCCTACTTATGTGTTCCCTTAAGAGCGGGTGATTTCTGCCCAAATAGCATTTTATCCTCCTGAAGAAAACATAATTTAAAACTGTACAACATCTCTTAGGGACACCACTTCTTTTAGTGATGATAAGGAGTATGCATTATAAAGCAACAATCAGTGCTCTTTAAAACTTCATATACCATATGATGTATAAAGTAAGAGACACAGCACAGTGGGGAGAAGCTGCAGTCAGTACTATTTTGCACTTCCTTAGGTCTTCCTAAAGGGATTAAGGGGTGCCCTTTTAATTTTTCTAGTAGTCTTGTACAGTAAGCTCTAATTCTGTAAAAAAGTTTGCCTGTACTACAGTCCAAACTGTGTGTCTAAGTATGTGTGAGATCACACCATCCTTATGGTTTTCTTTTCATTGGCTTACCTGAACAAAAATGCAAGATTTGCTTTAGTACACTCAAAGCAGTTCTTCAACTAGTATAAGCAAATGCTCCAGTATCTTAAATTTTTAAATTCAGATGTCACTGTAGATTTTACAAATACAATGAGCTTTTTCATATGAATGACCATATAAATATGTATTTCTTCTTGAATAGAACAGTAATACTAATGGTGCTGTATGACTTCATATGAAGCTGGATCTGCAGTCTATCACTGCTTTTATCTAACAGCTGAACTCAACCACTTCTACTTTCTTAAAAAAAATAAAAATGAGAAATCCCAAAATGTATTTAAAAGGACCCTGGTATAAGGAAAATGCAAAAAAAAAAAAAGTACTGCCTTGAAAAATTTCATTAGCAATAAAAATTCGACCTTAAAATAATTATGTTGTTTCAGTTGTTATAGAAAAACAACACTGATTTAGTCATGCTTTTACCCAATTCTGCCTCAGAATTTAATTTCCTCAGCTGTCAGTGTCTAAGAGCAGCAACCCATGTGGTGCCTCACCGACTGCGTGCAACACATCAGAGAGGGGGGAAATAAAACAAGCGGAAAAACAAAAAGCACAACGCGCAGGTTGGCGCTGCCATTATAAACAGCCCCTGGATGAGGTATTTTAATTAAGTGGCGCAGGGCTGAGCACGGTGGCTTTGCGAGGCTGTTCCCAGGCGGAGCAGGAGGCGCTGGGCTCCATGTCAGGTGTACAAACTGCAACCCGAGCCAGCGCTGCCCCGGCTCTTGGGCAGCGTTCCCGGGGACCAGCAGTGCGCCGAGGGGAAGCAAGCGCACAGCAGCGCACTTTGATCAAGATAGAGTGAGTTAATTGCTTGCCTTTTTTTATTTTTTTCCCCAAACTTGGTTGGTGTTTCACAACTATATCTGTAAATATTTACTTTTTTTAAAGGAAAAAGAAAAAAGAAAACAAATTAAGTGCCTTTGCATCTAACCTATGGCCCGCTCCAGAGCACAGCAACTGCATGACTTGGGCAGTGTTTGCAGTAACTCTTCAGAGAGGCCCCAGAGAGCTGCCTCGCTGAGCTCTGCTTGGATGCTGCCATGCTCATGGCAAACAGGATGCCCTGCTGGGGCACGCTGCCCTCAGGGCACTGAGCTGAGCCATTCCTGTAGCATGTGGGCCAATGGCTTTACCCTTCCTCCTCACGCTTGGAAAGCAGACTGGATGTTCCTCCCACTGAAAAACATCAGAACTAGGCTTCAGAAGTCTGAATAGCAAAAAACCTCCCCGAAAACTCGACAACACACAGTTGTCTAAGACAAAGCATCTAAACATCTGGCTGATAGAGAAGCACGTGCTTTCAGCAAGGCACTGTACAAATATACAATATTATTACCACAACTAAATACTAGTTCTACCATAGCAAAAAAAAACCCCCAAACCCTCTCCTCTGGCAATGTTTTTTCTGAGGCTTCTTGCTAGATCATTGCTCTTTAACTTAATATCCAATTTCATCATCTGGCTTTCATTCGGAGACCCTACACAGTTCTACCTTGGCCTAACCTAAACCACTGCTTTATTATCCAAATAACTCAGTAACATCTTCTTAATATTGCACCCACCCTCGCGTGCAATATTCCCGCAGTCCTGGCCCACAAAGGCATTTCCCCACTCCTCATTCTAGTGACCTTGCCAAAAGACTCACTTCATCTGTGCTGCCCCCAGCAGATCAAAAAATGAAACAAAACAAAGGCAAGGAAAAGAATGCTAGCTCAGCCTTTTTTTTCT
This sequence comes from Passer montanus, assembly GCF_014805655.1. Lineage (NCBI taxonomy): Eukaryota > Metazoa > Chordata > Aves > Passeriformes > Passeridae > Passer > Passer montanus. The sequence goes on along the minus strand of NW_024356505.1, from coordinate 10,607,014 downwards.
CTGCAATTTTCCATGCTGAGACAATGCCACTACTCCTCAAAAGGAAGGTGAATTCCACTAGGCACAAGTCACACAGTATGCCATACTGGAGCCAGATAGCACATGAAATTACCTGTTTTGAGAAGCCACAAAACATACTGGGTCACAACGAGTTCCAGCAAGTTACTTCTCTTGTAATTTTCACACTGCATTTAAACAACCCATCACAAATAAGGAAGCTGTCTATGTCACAGACAAAAATAAAGACATGCATGAAAAGGGATTATGATTACTGCCTGCGGGGTAAGAAGCCTTTGTAGTTTGACAATAAGAAAAATTGACCATAAAGACTTGGTCTACACCTCTGCTGCCAGTCAGTTTTCTTATCAAAATCAGTCAGAATATCACTTAATCCTACAGCAAAGATCTCACTTCTTCAATGTCTATCTACTACTTTTTTGTTTTCCAGTAGATGAAGTCAGTAATTTAAAGAGCTCAGAAATGGTTTGCAGAGAGCTAATTCATCTGACATTCTGGAACAGATAACATCCCAGCTACGCTGCTGAAAATCTGCGGCCTCATCTTTTATATTTCTGGGGTTTATTCTGTATTCTCACCACTTTAGCTAAGATAGATTCTGCCTTTTGCATGAGTGAATCCATTCTATCGTGAGATTTACAGAGGATTTTCCCCTGAACTTTAAATGAATCTTGGTTCTAGCAGGTGCACAGCATTTGTCACTACATCGCTTTTCAAAGCTAAAGACTTCTCTGCTGTGCCTTTAAATATAAAAAAGACAAAGCTGATTTAAACCAGCACAAGCTGTGTGTGCCATTTTAATGAGCAGGATCTATCTTGACCTCTGATCAAGAACATTATGAGTTTTTCCTTTCTCCTCCCATGAAGAAAAGCAAACCCGAAACATCCTTGCCAATTATTTCTGTGACCAGAAAGCATACATTTAAGTATACAATGAATAACTACGAGCAAATAGCTTACTGCAGTGGGAACCACCATTGCTAGTGTCACCGAAAGTTCATGGTAATTCCAAGGATTTCTCATAAAAATTCTGCTTCACACTTTGTCCCGTGTGAGACTTGCAGCTTGTATTTCACAGAAACAGTTTTATGAGAGCACTTCTTATTTTAAGAACTTTGCATTTCCATATAGTGCGACAGTTTCCTTGATAAAAAAGTGCATTATTAATATTGTGTGAATTTTGGGCTAACACTAAAGCACATTTATGGATTTGTCAGACTTCTTCCCTCTGTGCCCATGGATGCACACAGCAGGGACAATGTTCCTACAGCTGATACTCATTGCTGATCTAAAAACACATTAAGTCATTCAAAATGAAATATTTTTCCTCCATATAAAGAACAGAAAATAAATGCTCGGGGCAATGAAATACAAAACAGCCAAATAACAGCAGCCATGCAAGTCTTTAGCTAGAAGCTGTAGCAGGACTCTCTCAGCTGAGAGCTGGTACAGGTGGCACAATGCACTGGCTCTGCAAACTCCAGCAACAAATGTCAGACACTGAACTGATGCTATGTCAGGGGCTTTGCTTGCTTGCTTGTTTTGGTGGGTGGAGACGGGACTCAGAAGACAGAAAGCGGTTTTCAGCTTTTGTAAAAATTCCACTGAGATTAATTTCTTATATTTTCAAAAATACTTTTACCATTCATGCCCACAAAGATGATGTAGATACAGCTGAAGAAAACCCAGAGAGGTTTAACAGAGCACTGTGCAGAGCTACAGACACTGGCATTTTAGACAGCAAGTGCCATTCCAGTGTTTGGATTCAGCACCTAAATATAACAAGCACTAGGTTCACCTCAGGGAAGGCCTGAGCACGTGGGTGTAAGCACACACAGTTGAGATTTTGCTCTTCTCTCAGTAGATATTCCTATCCTCATTTCTGGGTAAGGAGAGGCAATTCTGTGCTCAAAGCCAACTGCCTGCTCGGAACTTTGCTGCCACTGGTGGGAGCTGATTGAGATGGCTATGGTTTGCCAAACAGGCACTTGCCAGGGCTGACAGAGGCCTCCATCCCCCTTCATGATCACGACAGAGCTATGAGAACAGCAATCAGGATGTACCCCTGCCTTGGCCCTGCGCCAGGCGGGGCGGGGGCTCCGCGCTGTGCCGCTGCAGTGTGTCCAGCCCTGCGCAGCGTGTCCAGCCCTGCACAGTGTGTCCAGCCCTGCACAGCGTGTCCAGCCCTGTGCAGTGTGTCCAGCCCTGCAGTGTGTCCAGCCCAGCACAGCGTGTCCAGCCCTGCACAGCGTGCCCAGCCCTGCAGTGTGTCCAGCCCAGCACAGCGAGTCCCGCGGGCTCTGTGGCTGCTGCTGCTGGCATCCTCCTCTGCCCAGGACACCGGTCAGAGCAGGATTTGGCCAGAACAATGTCTTCTGGAGAAACCACCCTTCCTTTTCTCTTTTCCAATCCTGTCCTAGCTGAGATCAAGCATCAAGCGCTAAATAATGAGCTGTTAGGATGTATCACTGCCCAGAAGAACTAATTTTCTATTGTCTCTGGCTGAAGCAAGGCTCAGCTAATGAATAAGCACCAAGAGAATTTCAAAAATGTACCTCATGTAATGATGTGAACACGGATTCAAACACAAAGAACAGTATGTTTTTTTATCATCAGTTTTAGGCACAAAGCACATGAAAGCACTAGAGAAAATAAGTTAGCCAAAAAACCCCCCACAAAAAACTTTTCTGTGTTTGTTTGCATCACTTGAAGACCACAGACCACACTTTCAGACCTCTACTGCTATACCAAAGCAGGAAACATTTAAGCATCCAAGGTTATGGGTAGGTGTTTCTGGACATGCTCTCCCCTCTCTCCCAGTCAAACAGCAACTGTAACCTGCACAAGTCACAGAGACAGTCTGAAAATATCATTCCCCTAGCTATTCTGGAGGGTGGTACTTCAAACAGGATGAACCCACACATAGTTAAACATCCAGCACCCTGGTGGTTTTAAATGACATGGTAGATAGGCCAACGTTTCACACCAACTGCAGTCTTAATTTCAGTGCTCTCAGTGTAAGCTCATGCTTAAGCGAATTTTAAGTGACTGAAAATGTATCCATTACAAGGTTTGGATTCACTTTGAAAAGCATTCAAACATTCCTACTGGTAAAACATAAATCTGTATACATTGTATTTTGGTATATAATGATTTTGAGTATATGGGAAATATGCCTAAAATGATGGAGGTTAAATTAAAATGATAGAGGTACAAAATAAACATAAAGTTTTATATTTAAAGTGCTATTAGTGGCATTAGTGCTATATATTCTTTTTCACTGTCAGTAAAATGGAGAGCTATTTACACATGAGATCTGCTCTCCATTTTGGGCTACTAGAGAAACAGAACTAACATACTCAGGTTAAAAAAAAAAGTCCTCCAGAGCCAATACTGGGTTGGTGGAGCAGCTGGATTCTATCTGGCCTTAGGAGTACCTGTGTGCCATTTCTTTCTTGATATATCTGTGTCTTGATACTGGTATAGCAAAGAAGAGTCTTTAAAACTAAAGCACTGTAAATCCTAATCCAAAGTTTATAAATCCACTTGCACACCTATATAAGCAGGTATGTTACAACTTATTGAATGCATAAATGCAAACAAAACATACATGTAATAAGATAAATAAATTGAAAAAAAATACCACCACTTCCAATTACTTGTGAAACAGCAACTAATCACAAAAACATGCATGTAAAGAACTGATTCTGGAAAAAAATAGTCAACTGATACCACGGCATGTGTTTTGTAGAGCAGGGCTTTCTGAGAACGCTGCAGAGGTGCTAAAGCAAATTGTTATAATGTCACTGCACAATGTGCTGTTGAGGTTTTATGGCCACACTGCGCCAATAGTCTCGGGAAGTTATTTTGCATTCTTATATAAACTTTTTCCCCCAATCCTGTTTTCCACAAAAAAGGGCTTTCAATAATGTACAATCTTGTGTTTATACACAGTACAGGAAAAACATGATAAACCCAAGAACACAATCTCTACTTTAAATATATTTGAAAACTAGATTTCTACGACTTCATGTAAACAAGAATAAGCTGTTAAACACTCACCAAAAAAAGAACATAACCTTCCTGTAATTAAATGGCAGTGTTTTACACGGCACTTTTTAAAAATCATGAAAATAAAAAAAGTAAATAAATAAATCAATCCAGCAGACCCCTCCCAATTTGAGGCTTAACCTGCGAAGTAACGTAACAGTAATAAAACCTATGCCAGCTGGAACACTTTCTTTTTCTGGCTTTGGCATGAGAAGCAAGAGCAGGTATATGTTTGAAGAAAAACAAAGTAGGACATTTTCCACCTTTAGTCACAGGATGTTAATTGAACTCTGGCAAATGTTTAAAGATATTCGCAAAATGTTCAAAAAAGAATTAAAACCAGTTGGGGCTGAGAAAAAGAAACAATCCATCCTTCCTCCCCTCCCTTCTCTCCCCTCAAACATCTGTTCCAAACTTATACTCCAAAAACCACAGCAAGGAACAGTCATAATTAATGTTATTTTGGCTTTTTAGTTGCTAGGCCTGCATTCCGAGGTTAGAAATACAAAAATACAAGTTCAGGGCACTATTACTGTACTTAAGGACTCTCCTGATGCATGTAACAAAAGTGTAGTTTTTCTTTTCTCTTCTTTGCCCCATTTTATAAAGAAAGAGAAGAAAAAATAGAAACGGTACCAGGAAACAGTTCCATGTTGAAGATAAAGGATTACAATAAAACATACCTACACAAATGAACTACACTTTATGAAGCTATGAAAACACATCTGAGACATGTTTTATACACGCTTTACAGCTGTACAAAAGCTATCCAGCCACTCTCAACGCAGACCATAAAACTGCTAATGCACACGGTCCCTCCGCACCCCAACTGCCGCGCCTCGCCTCCACTAGCGCGCAGATCCTGCAGGGATGCACTCAGCTCCCACCAGGCTCCCCCAGCCCAGGCATGGCTGTCACTGTGCAGGTACAGCCTGCACACACCAGGAGTGCCGCTGTTTTCAGCAGGATCTGGCTGGGCAGGGATTTCCAAGGTGCTCCTGTGTGAATGGGCTGCAGCATGCAGCATGCACATCAGCTCCGGTGCAGCACATGGAGGACCAAGCTGCAGAGGAGCTGTAGAGGTGCAAGACAACTCAGTGGTTTTTCAGCAGCTTTGGGATGAGGAAATTTCATGTTTATGAGGCCCAAGAGGGCTACAAACCCCTGACCAGCAACAAGGGAGGCAATGGCAAATTCTCCACTTCAATGCACTGAAGAGCCGGGAGGATTTAATCTGCATGAATATACACTGACCACTTCTCTCTGCCTGCTTTTGAAGCTCTGACCATCTAGATTTAAGAAACACCATCAGCATGATTTGAGAGCTAGCCCTAAGACTCAGAATTACCAGTAAGGGCTAAAATGGTTGTTGACTACTGAGCAGTAATGAAGGCTTTTTAACTTTTAGTAATTTTAACTACACAAAAAATCTACAGGAAAGATCTGTTCTGTTTTTCATTAATCCTACTTTGTGTTTCTCAGAAAGAAATTAACCCTAGCATAAGAACACATTTGGTGGGGAGTCATGTCTCTTCTCTCATTTTTAAAGGCAAAGATTCTCATAAAATGAAGTGTGCACTGTTATGCTGTCACAAACCTTTCTTTGAGGTTGTCATTGTTTCAATCAGGTCTACAAAACGTATGTTAGCAGGTGTGAGCTGTTTCAGGTGACATATCACTGGGCTGAAATTAAAGTGGTTTTCAAATTGCTATTTTCCATTGCCCCTTGGCTTCTTGTATCCTTTGACATTAGAGGCAGAAGTGTTCAGAAATTGTTGTGAATGGCACTCTCTGACTGTATATGGAAAAACCTTTCAAGAGGGAGACTATGCTAGCAAGGACAAAGCACCAGCCTTCATCTTCAGCAAGAATTAGAGTGGTGTCTTCCACCTGCCAGGCCACAAGCACTAAAAAGACAAGAGGATCTTGTGGTTTTAGGGATCAGCAAATGTTTCATGGTTTTTAGTTCACTTGGAAGTACACAAAAGCTACAAAGAACCCTGTTTTTCCTAAAATGTCACATACTTTTGAGAATCTTGTACTGGCTAACATCAACTCATGATACACCATTTCCCCTGTGAAGTAAACCTCTCTGGGTTATAAGTCATTGAGTGTGAAGTGGTATGTTAGTCCTTGCTTTTTATTACTTCTGATTTGCTTTGGCCACAATGCAAGGAAAACTCAAACATTTGCTTAAGTTTCATCATCTTCAGCACACTGAAGTGCCGCCTAAATGAGTCTGGCAAAATTTTTTTCTGCTAAGCCCTAACACTGCTGTCAGTGTGCAGACATGCAGCACCAGTGGACATGGAGTAATTTTTTTCAGTCCTTGAGGTACTACAGCTGTACAGATAAATCCCATTTAATGCTGCAGTGTATTAGACATATATGTATATGTGTAAGTATATATGTGCATATATATACACCCACCTAAATTTAAATAAACACCTAAAAGCTCCATGTGGCCACTACTGTTTCTAACTTGGAGAAAAACATTTGTGTTTTCAGCTAGGAATTTTCAAGATAATTAGCAGATTACTTACAAAATTAAATAGTAAATAAATAAATAAAAATCCTTTCACCAATTGGCTCTTGCAGTATAAACACACAAACATGAATGCCATCATTGTTACCCAGAACTGCTGAAGTAACTTTTTGAGTGTCACACTATTCCTATGTTAAACCAGTTATGCCACAAGCTGTGAAAGGCAGACACAATGTGCTTTCTACAAAATGCATATTTTTTACACATTTGGAGAAAGGTCTGTATGTGATGGGTGTGCTTGTACACAAAAATCCCTATCCTATCACAAATTAACACAGAGATAATCTTTACTTTTAAGCTTATTGTACATTTTTTGTTCTTGACACTGTTAAAAATGGTTTGCCAGGGTAGGCTACTATGATGGGGATTATAAAATAGTTCCTGTGCTTGGAAGTACTTTAAATCTACAAGCCATGTTTCTATTGCTGCTTTGTAGCTCAAATCCCAAAACTAGTGATGATTTTATGAGTTGCTGTAGTCTAGACAACTCGGTTACTTTTCAATTAAATTGTTCCTTGGGGAGACTACTGTGAAAATTCCCATACAATTAATTACAGGTATGTGCAATTAAAATACAATTCTACAGCACAGTAGCTTTACAATTGCTGGTGCAATTTATGTCTGTATCAAACAAGAATGCTCTGAAGGGGCTGGGAAGACAAAGTACAACATGCAGAAGATTACATGCAAAGCTACCTGTAGTGAATGAAATGAAATAAAAGGTAGTGTTAAATTTTTGTGTGCCTTTTCCTCTGGTCATATCCAGAATTTTACTAGAAAGCACAAAATCTGACAACTGAACTAATCTTCCCAGAACATATTTTTATAGCAAACTGGGCTCAACACATTTTTATGTTAAGTAAAAGAGCAAATCAGAAATTTAAGAGAATTATAATGAAAATGCACCCATAAAGCAGGAAAATGAAGAAAAACAGAAAATGCAGCAAAAACCTGAGAAGAATCATTATTTTAAAAAGTCAACATGGATTTCCCCTCACAGCAAAGCCCCATTTTCCCCCATCGGTTATTTTCATATTAGTCTTACTTTCCTTTATATATACTTAAAAATGTCCTTTTAACTCTAAAAGCAATTTAAATGGTTAGAAGCACCACTTTAAAATAGTATCATTCTGTGAATGGAGTATAGGCCTTTTTGTACTTAAGTTATAAGTTAGTTTAAGATGGAGTTAAACAAAGAACTGAGCAGGGGAGGTTATCATAGTACCTATCTTTATGCAAACCATAGAAAAGGTTAGTTTCAGGACAATCTCCATAATTTTGCCCCATCCTCACAGGTTTACAGGCTTGGATCAGTGGAAATACCAAACCTCTGAAAAATTAAGACACTTATGGGTCATGTCAGCTTGTCCTGCACAGCCCTGCAGAAATCCTCCAGGATCTGTGCCCCAAAGCTACAGGACTATGAAAGAACTGCAGTCATGAACTTGCAGCCCTGTGGTTCTTGCAGCCTTAACCAAAACTCCTCATTCACCTGGTCCATGTGAACTGAAAGAGGTGGACTTTGAGGGGTCCCAAACACCCTGTAAAACAAACCAGATCACTTCTGTAAGGCAAACAGGGCTGGGGTTTTTGAGTCCTTATGACTCTGGTTTTGCCTGGGAGATAAAAAAAAGACATCAGGGCCTCTCTTGTAACAGACACAGCCATCAAAGTGGGCCAGCTCCCATCCTTCCTCCTTTTAGGGTTCAGCCAAACTGCAGAGCAGGTAATGTTACAGCTAGAGGTCAAAAAACATGCAGGTTTGACCAGGTTAATGTCTTGGTCTTCAGGATCATTTCAAGCTGTTTGATTTGGAACTACAAGTTAGCCTAAGACATGACAATGTTGATGCACCTACAATATGGAATTATCTCTGCTCTGCAGATCCTCCAAACCTAAGTCGCAGTATGCTTTGGGAATGTCATTCTTTTCTGGTTTGGTTTAGTCACTGAGCAACCAGGTTAACACACAGTCTTGTCACTCTAACGAAGCCAGGCAGTGACCTGACAGCTGGTGACTGCTAGGAAAGAAAAAAAAAATCAGTTTCTGAGGCACTTAGCTGAGCACAGTGATGAACTTGAACATTTTTTTCACTTTGGATTACTGAAGAAAAAGCTAAATATGTACAGGTTTACAGCCTGGCTCTCTAAAATTGAAATGTGACATGTAGCTCTGAAGCAACATCTTTTAGCTGTGGGAACAAATCCCACCTGTTTTAAGAAAACCCCTATAAGAAATAATTGTACTTTTACTTACTAGTTTTCATTGTTTTAGAAACCTTCTATTATAGCTCTATTCCTTAAGGTAGAAACTGGAAACGACTACAGATTTCTCTTATTATTCATGCTTAGTCGTGACCTCAGCCAAAAGCTCATGCTAAAATCTAAGCACACACATATACTATAGTTAAGTCACACATTGATCAACTGTTTTGCACAATGTCATTGATTATTTTTTCTTTTTTTTTAACAAGAACACTCATAAGGCTCTGTTGGAATAGGTGCCTCACACTGCTAAATGCTGGGCAATTCTATGTACAATATTAGTTAGTGTGCAGGATTAATATATAGCCCCAAACCTGCAATTAGATGGAACTATTTTGGCTCCAATAAAGTTCTCTTGTGTCATCTACACAGAAATGTGAAAACCCAGCAACAGTGAAGCACCTCAGAAAGAAAGATTGTCAGGGACAACAATTCAGTTTCCACAAGATATTTTAACGTAGATGTTTTCATACCTTGCAGGTCTGAAATATCAAATGTATTCAAACATTCATTATGCTGGAGACATTAATTCTTCATTTTGTGAAGTATGCCTCACTTATTTGCCCATGATGTTTATCCAAGAGTGAGTCCATATATCTAATTTTTAATGAAAACATAGCATAAAAGTTCTTCAGTCTCTGAACAGGCAATTAAACAAGTAGAAAGTTCTGAACAAGTAATGAGATGGCTCCTCAGACATCTGAAAGTCTGTTTTTTCAAGCTGCAACAGAGCTTACTTGATTTGTGCTTTACTGTGCTGGACACCCCGTAAGTCAAGCACACAAAAACGTAACACTCTCAGCCCACTTCTCAACAATTTAATACAGCAGCCCTGGGATTTGATTTAATATTTCTACTTTTCATTATTTTTTTCAGTTACATCTGCATGATACTAGGCCACTTTAACATGAAGTGTAATAATTAAATTTAAGCATTTACAGTATGCTAACATAGGTGAAGAATTTTTGAAGTGAATGGCTAAAGCTGGGTTTTCGTGACTACATAAATTCTTGAGTTTACAACTCTGCAAGTGGTGAATATTCCATTCCAGTCTGACAAAGCACTTGTTATGTGCTCCAAGTCAGGCAGCATTTACTTCCTTAGTATTAGGTGCTAAACATTAATCATGTGCTTGAAGCCCACGTGACCTGAATTTGTAGCGTGATGTTCAAAATGCCATCAATGTGTACTTGTTCCCACTCATTTGTCCTCCCAAGTCTTAATTTCAAGCTCCCTTAAGATCTTGTAAAGGAATATTTTGCAGTCCACTTTACTTATAAAAATAAGCCCACCACAAAAGAGCAGTATCTCCCTGGCTGTAGCAATATTGAGTAAATCTTCATTGCCCAAAGAGAAAGCTGTTGCAGATTATCAACTGAGTAGCAGATTGAATGGTTCATAGTCTACTCTGATTCAGCCTAACATGGAGTTCAGAAATGCCACCTGCTGACAGCAGCCAAACTGATCCTGCTATAAATAGCAGCTCTGCAACAAATTCAGCTTAATTCAGCTATGTATTAATAGCATATCCATCAACTCAAAAAAGCTTTGAGCACCCAACTCCTCCTCCTGTAAGTCTTCAATTAATTTTAGGGGGGAACACCCCTGTTATTTTACATTTCTGCTGTTCCCTCTAAACTCACAAAGTAGTTCAGCTGAGCAGATCTCTTTTTCTTGCTGGATTCTGTTTAGTGTGCTGTTCCAGCACTCTGTGCAACAGCTGTCTGTGCCATATGATTACTTCATTGTTGAAAGCCTGACATATGGAAACTCTACTGAAATGTTAGCTGCTTTGATACCTATGAAGAGGAATGAGCTTTTACATTACAACAACGCATTTTTTCAACAACTTAAAGCAAAAAAAAAATTAAACACACATTTAGAATCTAAACCATATTAGTTTCCAGCATATGCCTGTTACTCTGTTTCAGTGCCCAATTCCAAAGGCTGGTTACTATTGTGGTTTTGGTTGCTATTACCAGCAAACAATGGGTGGTTTTCTTTCGGCTTTTGCATTCTTGGAAAAGAAAAGGGAACAGATTCAAGAGGAGGCCCGTGGGATTCCTTCATGAGTGATCTATGAAGGCAGATGCTATACAGCAGAATTACAGGAATGGTATCTCATATCATGGAGATAACAGTACATGAGATAACCAGGCTAATTGGGAGAAATCCCTAACTGCCACACAGTGTTTGGCTTCCCAAAATCAAAGCTCCCACAACAGACAGCTCCTTAGTGGACCAGAAGAAAGGTGGATCTTTACAATCAATTTCTGAGTCCCAACTGCCTTTGGTAGGTAGAGAAAGGAGCTCCTTTGTTGGAATATGCAGACTTCCCTCCCCTGTAAATTAGTCACCCATAGAGGGAACAGTGATGCTCTAAATTATTTCATCAGCAGCATGAACACTTGTTAACACAGAAGGAAGCTGTAATTTTTTGGTCACTGTTTTGCCAGTAGTAGCATTTGAACCCTGAACAAAATCCATCTGAATTAGAGAAGATAATAATAGTCTAGGTTGTTAGGATCTATTAATTTTATTAAGTAAAAATTTATATGTACCTTTTAGAAAATATTCAGGCTCAGAAGATATTTCCTAGTGATGTAAATGGGATATGATTCTCCTTAATTTAGTTACCTAAACCTGAATCAAACACAAATATGTTTAAAGTTATTGCAGACATTTAAGAATGCAATCACTCTAGGTATGAAAACTACTCTTGACTACACCAGGCTCTGAAAATAAGACACTGAGGGAAGACTGATTTTTTTTTCTTTTGATTGAAAATTAATTGAATTTCACTTTCTGTTACAGAATGACATATTATATTAGGTCGTGTTTCACCACTAGTATGATTTATTAGACAAAAATTGGCCCATTTAACATAGTGTGCTCTGATTGAAATAGTGTAGCTTTAAGACTACTGACAAAGCTACAAAGAAATCTTGATTCCAGTTTCAGTATATGCTCTATATGTCTACAAAACCGCTTGTTTATTATAAATCTGCCAAAACATTATTCAGATAGTATCCTCACATGGCAAATGTAGTAATTTCTACATCAAAAGTAATAATTTGATAGGCCCAGTAGTGTTTTTTTTAAGTCTCATAACATTACTTTGCTGAATTTTTAGGCATATTTGATTAAAATATCATTCTTTAGATGTTAGACTTCTTAAAGGCAAATCCTACAAAACACTTTTTTTACTCCAGATTAAACTGATTTATTACTTTTAAATTTTACCAGAAAGGAAAAAAACCCCAAAATTGTAAAGTTAGGTATTTTCTGTGGGTAGAAAACGGGGTCACATTACTAGATACTGAGACTGGACTGGTGGAAATTCAAGGAAGTCTGACACATTTATGAAAGGTAAAAACTTTCAAATGCAATCAATCAAAAATGACTGAACAAATATGACTCCCCAGAAAGGCATTTATCCCAATTAATAAGGCAAACCAATAGTTAGTCACCTACTCAAATGACAGCTGTAAATCAAAATGGGACTTGCCAATTCTCTCATGGGGTCAGCCTATGACCACCCATGAAAACTGCACTCTTTCATCTCCTTTCCAAGTGGAAGGGCTGAGAAATGGCCACAGCTGTTCCAGGCAACCACAGCATCCTCAACACTTCGTGCCAGGACTGGCTGCCATCCACTGCCCCAAATGATCAGGCAGTAAATAGGTCTATAAACCTATTAAAACTGCATAAATGTTATAACTTGCAATCTATATAAAATAAAAAATAAACAGGAAAGGATGTCTCAGAGCCAGCTTCTTCAGAGCAAAATGAAATGCTAAGTATGAGGTTCCCAAGTACTCCAGCTTTTTTTTTTTCTTTTTTTCTTTTTTTCTTTTTTTTGTGCAGAGGAAGGTGGGAGGGCGCAAGACTTAGGGCTGAACTATTAAAAAGCCAGTTGGTGGTATTAAACTCTTGCTTCAGAATTTATAGGAAGGCAAAAAATTCACTCCAGGTTGAAATTTACTATTCCAGGCCTGGAATAGTTTTTTTTTTTTTTTTAAAGTCACAAATATAGAGGAAAATAATAAACAAACACAAACAGTGGTTTCAGATTATTTCTGGCATTTCTTCAACGCATAAGTGGCTTTATTTTTTTTTTTTTTAATGAGATTTATCACTGCATTTATCATTTTTCTAACTAAAATTGGGAACAGGTTATTTTACTAATTGATTGCCAATAAGTTACTACCACTGGATCTCTTTTAAAGCTTTTCAGTAAACAGATATCATAGCTTTCAAAGGAATGTCAATGCTTTGACTTACACTCAAAAGCCAGGAAGTTAGGAGTGGAAATTTCATCTGTGAGCCACACAGATGTATGAAAACATTCAAAAAATTAACAACGTATGTTAAGGATGCAATGCCAGCCCCATTTTTATCCATAACTAGACTTCATTAGTTTTGTGGGTTTAAAATTGACATTTAAAAGTAAAAGCAACATAAGTTTTTGTGACTTAATTGACTGCTCCTTAAATAAAGAGATATTTCAGTATTTGCAGACTGCTAACATCTTTCCAAAATAAGCTGTGTGCTGGTGCTACTTTGCTCTATTTCCCTACCACCCTAAGGAGCCTTTATTCCTGATGGAAGCCATTTCTTTTGCTAAATCCTGCCTGTGAACTCTAACAAGACCATTTAAGCCCTACTAAACAAAGTCTCCTGGGAGACACTATTGTTAAAATAAAAGCTGGAGCAAATTTTTAAAGTGAACGTTCTGCAACCATTAGAGGATGCAGGTCTTAAGAAGAAGAGAAAACTTGTTATAGGAGAGGGAACAAAAAGCCAAATATAAGCAGAGAGCATACGCCTGGCACCTCAAGGGAGCAGAGGGGAGGTATAGAAAATTAACTACTGCATTTCTGCTTCTCACCAAAAGCACACATGGGCCATTTCAGGGGACTAACACACACAGAATCTGAAGACAAATATATGTCTACCTCATTACCTGAGAAGAGCCTTAAAGAGCACACTTCATTGGTGAGTATTTCTGTGTCTCTATGAATAATCTCCTTTACCAAGAAGCAGGAGGTGCTTTCACGTGTGTGTGCAACATTTGCAGCATCGACGTGTGTCAGTCTGGACGCTGCTCAGCTCTGTCTGAGAACGAGGCCCCACAGTCTTTTGGCACAGGTTTTTACTGTAAAACCTAACAACTGCAGCCAAAACACCTTGAGCTGCTTCTTATCGTGTTTCACAAGCTGAGTGGGTTTGGGTCTGGTCAACACATAGATGGGAGATCATTATATGAACTTGCACTCTGCTGAAAACTTACAGCAGTACTTAAAAGCGTCGGGAAGTGGCGAGACATCGCTGTGAGGACCTGCACCAACATGACTGGGATCCAGGCAGCTCCTGGCTTCACCCAAGCCAAGACCAACAGCCCTGGGAAAGCCAAGATGAGCAGCATACCAAAAGGGAGGACAGTACATGGAAAAGGGGGCTCAAAAGACCAGTGTGGTTTTCGCTTTCTATGTTGAACAAGAATGATGAGAAGTGATATGTGACAGGCACTCTATGCTGAGGAACACTTTCCATGGCACCTCACCAGCCTGTAGGGCATGATTCCTCTCTGGCATCTGAAGTGGCACCACCTTGGGCAGTGACAGTAATGCCAAGCACACTGCTGAGTCCTCACAATCTATCCGACAACTGAGACAGGAGACAATAAAAGGGAAACAGCCATTTGGAGAATTCCATGAATGAATTGGGTCAAAGCAATCCCATTTTATTTTTGACAAAGTATGGGTCTAAAGCAGGATGAGGACAAGGATTATTATATTTGGATTATAACAAACACAAGGTATAAGGCAACCTAAGGGAAAATAACCTCTTGGTTTTCTCAATTACCACAACATACACATTTACCTGCATTCAAAGATGAATTAACAAGAGTTTTCTTGGAGTACAAATCAAACAGGACTGCATGGAAGGAATACAGCAATACTCTTCATTCTCACTGGATGCAGTGGAGGGTATGCCTGTAGGGCTTGAAAGCTGTGTAGGCACTGTGAGGCTGAAATGTAGGACAATTTACATACTCTAAATTGTTTCCCTGAAACAAATCTTGCCTAACTACACTTGGTTACACCATCCTGGTAGTCAACTGCCATATACACTTCTACTTGAGGGAAAAAGATTTCATTGGCCAATGAAAGACATGTGAGCTGCACATCTGAAGTTAGTCTGCAACCCCTACTGGGCTGCCTCTCCAGGCACTGCACCCACAGAAACTCAGCCATGGCATGACTCTGACCACCTCACCTACCTAAGTTAGAAAAAATCCTATGCCAAGTAAACACTGGGGAAAAAACTGTGGTTATCAGAAAAAGCTCAATGCTTACTTTAGGTCCAGAAAAACTTTTAAGAGGAGAAAAATGGAATTTCTGGGCTGAGGCTGATGAAATGCAATGCAGTAAATAGTAAATTTTTAAAGAAGTCTTAAAGAAAGAATTTATGTTTTTTGCTCCTAGGATGTTACAAATCCTAGTTTTGGAAGAGGGGTCCAAAAGGGAACTTGGAACAGAGGGTGCAGAAAGTGGAAGTTGGTATTATTTATAATCTGGCAGGCAGGACTTGCAGAAATGCAGCCATAACAAGCTGATTCTCTTAACTGTAGGTAAAACAACATTCTGACTAACTTTAAAAGGTTGGAAAATACACAAACAATGACATTATTTTGGTAGACAGAGGCTGAGTTTTTTTCTTTAGTATTTGATGGAACATGTTTCAAACATTACATCACTAGCCAATACTGCTGACGGATGTGCAAAGTTACACTACCTGACCACATCAAGGAATAGCCTTCTCAGGAGGAGTTGTACAAAAAGTAAACAAAAGAAGGAAGAAACTCCTTGCCATCTGCTGTAGCATGTCAAGGAAATGAATCAGTTTGTTTCAAACGGGAGATAATTAAGAAAATCTAAAATTTTCTGAATTATATTAGGATTTTATCATTTAGCTTTTCTTGACGTGCTTACCTTTTTCACAACCAGGGACATACTGAACAACCACTTCATTTCACAACTTGCAGACAGAACATCTCAAGGACTGCTAAAATTTTTCCATTTAATCATTAATACTAAGACATGAAATAGCCTATATAAAATAGATGTGGCATAACAGTTTTTCAGGGCAGTGATGCTCAAGTGATTGTTGAGCATCAAGGTTCAAGTTTCCTGCTAAGGAGAATATATTGAACCTGTTTATTACAAATAGAATAGCCCTATTAAATGCATTTAACTTTTTAGAAGAAAATCCTGGTATCTAGTCTGAAGTGTACCAGAATTATCTGACAAGATCTCTACCTAAAGTAAATCAGACTGACTTAGGCCAAGAGATCTAGTTCAGGATAGTAAGCAATTTTCAGCTACTCTAATCAGTACAAAAAATTCCTGGGACTTTTATACCCTGGAAAACCACTGGAATATTAACTTTTGAAGGAAGGAGAGATGCCTTTTTTCCTTTATTTCTTTTCGTGGACATAGTCTCCTAATGAAAGTAATTTCTACATGATGACAGCAGCAGAACATTCCTCCCTGACCATTTACACTTATGAATTCCAGTTTCCCCTCACCAAAAAAAGGGGGAGGGGACTGGGGTAGGGGGAAGATCCTGACCACTTCTTTAACTGTACCACCAGCAGAGCTCTCCTACTGATACATAACGGGTATTTTGCACATTTGGCATTTCTAGTAAGGGTAGTTTCTTCACAAAATTTCAGCTGCAACATTTAAAGTTAGCGTCCTCTACTTTAGCAAAGAATTTAGAAACAAGTGCCCAAACACATTTTAGGGACTGCAGACCAAATGTAAAATAGCACAAAGCTTTTCTGTTTTATTTTTTGGGGCTCTTCTTACCAATGCCTCAGTATGTCTCCTGTTCTCCAAATGCCACAGAGCAGAACTGCTCCCTTTATTTGGGATGAATCAAAGAGTAGGTGCTTACCTGTAGGAGTACTACTGCGAAATGAAGAGGAGGGAGTGATTGGAGGGGTGACTGGAGGAGTAAGGCTTCCACTGCTGTGGCGAGGTGGAGTAGATACATTCCCACGGGACACTGTGCTTGACAAAGTCAAAGAGAGTTTTGGCTGAATCTTTTTCTTCAAGGACTCCTGCTCACGTCGAGCTGCATCAGTCATAAATCTAGAACAGGGACAATCATGAGAATGAGAGCTTTGAACCACTGTCCACCACCAAGCTTGAAGGTAAAGTATTTTTTGCCCTCAGTGACCCAATGGAGTTTCAAACTCAGTCATGGCAAGTTCCTCTGCAACACACAAATTTACAGAATACAGACATCTCCATCAACAACTTTATGTGTTCAACATCTGGGCCATTTCCTTCTGATTTCAATAAAACTTACATTAGATACCTGCATCATGTGCAAACACACATGATTTTCAAACTCCAACCAAAGCTCAGCATTATGAACAATAATATAATGATTATACTCAGTCCTTTACAGTAACTACATTCAATCATTCTGTGAAAAAAGTAGCTGAGAAAAATGGTAGCAGCAAATGATCTTCAATTTGAAGGTCAAAGGGATAGAATTAATTACTTTGTGTATTAAGATACATAATTTTTAATAGGAAAATCACATTCTCTTACTAAGGGTTTCAGACAACGTTGCCTGGCATAAAATATGTCTAATTAAATTGTAATTTCTCAAACCGGAGTTCCCAGCTCTTGAAAACCAAATGAGGTCTCTGTAGAGCTCTGTACAGGCTGCTGAAGGCCTTACACAACTCAAGGTTCATCTCTGTGGGGTGTTGAGAGGGAATCCCACCAGCATGATGCAAGGTGTGCACCACACACAGTGCTGGAATTCCAGCAGTGCAACTTTCTGCAGATATCCCATCTGGAATAAAAGGTGCTTTTTTCACTTTCATTCTCATTCCTTTCAAAAAGGCACAGTTGAACTGAAAAAGACCACTTTTATTCCAAGCATACACAAAGAGTTACACCAGAAGACCTGATGCTGCTTTATGCTGACATTCAAAGCATTGCTTTGTATTAACTCTCACTTGAAAAGACTGGGCTTCCCCCACAGCAGGATCTCTGTCAGACTTAATGACTTACCATTCAAGAGACATTTTAATCCTCTGTCTTTCCCCTCCACTACATATGGATATACATTAATATCCATAATCTTGAAGGATTCCTAAGACAGGCTAAAGTAAATCACCTTGTCAGTACAGCCCTCTGTCCTTGAGGCTGAAGTACAAACTAGACCTGCCAGTGAATAAAAACAATATGCACTAACACATCATACAGAATAAAAGGTTAAGTTACACCCAGGCATTTGTTTGACCATGGTCTCAAACTACTATGGCATAAAATTTTAGGTACCATTAGAGCATTAAAGATGCACCCTGTCTGTCCACACCATGAAGCCATTAATAAGTGGATCTTTGCCATGATAAGTGGCATCAACACACAAGTATTAATAAACAGGTATGTCATATGACAGCTTATCTTCTTTGAACTGAGACAACAATCCATCATGTCAAGCCCAGATGTGGCATTTTTATGAAGCTAATATTTAAAATGCAGATACTCATAGTAAGAATTGAGTGTTAAATTTCTCTTCTGCAACCAAGGGTGCAGATGATATTGACAAAATAGTCCTCAAATGGAAGTCTAAATTTCATTCAAGAAAATATAAGTAAAAGGATCTTAATAAAGTGGTCATTCAGTACACATTTGCTTTCATCTAACTAGGAAATGTCTAATTCACTATTTTTGCAATTGGTACTATGATGTATGCTTGCTTCTGGATGGGAAGCCTTATTCCTTAAGAAAATGTTATGGTAACATTATAAATCCTTGAAAACTTGGAAGATAACTTCAACTGTGAGATATTAAAAGCAGCAGCATGAAAGTTGCTCTTTAGTAAACTCAGCCACAAATAACAATGTTAAAATAATATTGAGTTATAACCACTCTGGTTGAAGTCCATAAAAATCAGGAAAATGTGAAGTTATAACTGAAACTTCTCCCTGTCCTCTTAACTCATTCCCATTTGGGCTAAGCATGTAAAGTATATTCCAAAATGTCATTTGTTGTCTACATGGTGAACCTGAGAGAAATGGAAGGCAGAGCCTGTTGAGAAGTTCAGTTTCCAATATCTCACATATGGAATTAACCCTTCCAGATCCAAACAGTCCCATACATGTTTGCTGAAGCACTGGCAGTGCTGTGGGTTTGAAAATGAAACTTGCCTAAATGGATTAAAAGGAACCATTTTTCAGTATTTTAACCGAAATGCAGTGTTATACATGTGTCTGACTATGGCAGTGCTCTTCAAAGCTTAAATGTAAGCATTATAATGATGGATATAGAATGACATTTCCAACTAAATCTTTAATTTACATGTTGGAAGTCCATTATGGTTGCAACATCACGTGTTAACGAATGAAACATGCTGGAATTAGGGCTGAACACTGGTATCTAAATTACATGCCTGCATACAATTTTCCCTGCCTAATTTAAATGCACGAGATGTCTGGGAAACAGGAAATGAACTGTAACTAAAAAAGGCTGCTGTAAGTCCACTTGGGTTAAATCCCATCTTTTTGATAGTCTGTCTCACCATCTTCAGACCCATCTCTTTGCGGAGCAAAGCTACCTCTGCTATTTTCAAATTATTATCTACATAACCCTCCCCCTCTAGTTCCACCACTGTGCGCATTTCAGTCACCTTTTCTGTTGCATGTGATTTTGTTTACACCTCATAATCCTCTCTCTCTCAAACCAATACATCATGTAGGCACAGTGAAACAAGGAGGATCATTCAGCTCCCAGCCGTTCATTGACTCTGTTTTGAAAGGCATGGGGTTTGTGTGCTTTCTTGCCAACAGTTCATAACATCAGGCAGGAGCAAACTCTTTCTAAAGAAATCTCTTCTACACCCATTTTTTCTTTCCTCACCCTTTCAACCTTCCTAATTATTCAAGTCACTGCTCCAAAAAAAGTAGGTGCAGTGATTTCTGAATCAAGTGCTTGCAGCGACTTTAATAAACAAAATATAGTTTTCCCCCTCTTCTCATTCCCTGGAATGGTTCAAGTATTTTTATTGAAACTTTCCCAAGAAATTCAGCCTGAAGGAGACACCCAGCATGGAAAATTTCAGCCCAAACAGATGAATGTTGGCAACATAAGCAACTGAAACAGTCTTATAATGGAAAGTGTTGCACAACATTTCATATAGGTGGCAATATAATACAAAAAGCCTTAGCTCTTGTTACCAACACAAAAAGCTGAGGCTATGCTCAAATTAAAAAAAAAAAGCGTTTTCCAAACAAACCTTTTCCAGTGTTTCTAAGACTTGTCAGCCCCAAAAGCTTTGGAGTCAAGAATGACCAGAACACAGTCTTGGAGATTTCCGTGTGCTGTTAGCGTGCACTGCCTCACGATCGTGTGTGACTCATGTGATGATGTCAGTCAGTTTATCATAAAACCTCTGCTACACACAATGCTATGGCAGTTTAAGAGCCCTGGACTCATACACCCAGACTGAGGGTAAGGGTTATGAAAATGAGCTGCAGGTAAACTGAAAAGGAAACAAAAGAACCCAGGTTACTCTTCAGAATGTATATTCCTAATAGTTCTCCTCAGAGCATGAAGTACCCTTTCCTCCTCTTCCTTGCTGCTAAATCTTGCTGATGCAGGAAGTCAGCTGCTTGGGCCAGCCCTATTTCCATGTCCTCAGACATTCACACTGACAGTGAGGAAGGTGCATCACAGCTACCTGCTGGATTTGAATATGAATTTGCTACATTCCTAGTCTCTCAAACATACACCAACAGAAGATGGGTCACAATCACAAATCTACTGTTCTCCAGTTACTGTGTGCACAGGGAAGAGAAGGGAGGGGGATTATTCTGAGTTTGCATAACAAGCAGGTTACACCACACAGAGACTGAAGCCCAGGATTGCTCCTATTACCTGACAATAACAAATATACCCTGTCCTCTGCCATAGCACTGCCAACTAGTACTAGCCCACAACAGGGAAAGAAAGCAGAACAGAATAGTTCTGATCTCTTCTCATTACCAGATAATTATAGAAAAACATTTATAGTAGCATTCAAGTCATATTTATGTTTGCCTAATTTGACTAACCTACCCTGGGAAAGCCTGTCACCTTTACCAGAATGTGAGAACATGTTGAGCTTCCATCACTTGTATTTCAGCAGACTGCTCCTTAGCCTGACACTTCCTCAACTTCAAGACTGACTGGGAAGAGGAGAAAAAAAAAATCCAGGGTGCTCTATTACAGATTTATGCTGCCCTGTGGTAGTATTATATTTAGATAAAAAGTGGTCAGATGTACTTGGCAGATGGGGCACACACTAGCTTGCTATCTACTAAATTAAATACATGCATGAAAGTCACACATTAATTCTCTCGCTATTCTTTACACCCATCAGACCAAGGTCCTTGCTGTATCTGTTTTCTCCCCTCAATCTTTTCCCACTTTTGCCTCAAAATGTTTATGCTATTCTTTGTCCGTGCTGTACCACGAGAATTAGGAAGCGGGGGTGGTAATTTTAGCTTTCAGTCCTCCTCATCCCATTAGCAGTGCTCAGAAAAAAAAAAAAAGGCTAGGATGGAAAGTACTTCTTGTTGTACAGTATTTTAAAACCTCAGGAGAACTCTACTTTGAAGAGTGATTAGGAGAATCCACTTCTCAAAGGATGACCCCATTTCTGTAGGACAGGACTCTGTGGACTCCTCAAGTCAGGAGCTGTCCCCCATACATTTTACTTTTTCTTTTCTTGTAAAGGCAGCAAAGTGGTTTGACTTAACCAATGCCAGAAAAAAGAGACTACTGCCAGCTGAACTTCTATTGGGTTAAGGAAAATCTAGTGAAATCTAAATGGTGGGAGTTCAACAGTACTTGTTCACAGACAAGTTCACAGATTTGGGCTGTCTTGTGTCCTGGAAAGATGAAAGGTTTTTCTCAGCTGAACCTGAACAACACTGAGCCAAAACAAAGAATCAATATCCCCAATAATGTCTTGCCACGCAATTTATGTGATCATGAGGAAAGAAATATATGAGCAAGTTTTAGACTATCCATTAACTCAAATACTTTGAAGAACACCCTTGGAGCACTTTCACATATCATTCTTCGTAGTGTGGGGAAACAGAAGTATTCCACAGCTCTTTATAGACCTTCTACTTCACAGAAGCTAGCAACAAATTTTTTTCTTTACTTAGCTTCAATTACAATTTTAGAAAAACCCTAAAAGAAACATCACTGTGAAAAACCCCCATTAACACCATGCATAATCCCCCACATGCCTTCATGCTATTTAGATTACAGACTATTTGCATAGTGCTAAAGTACATGATTCATACAAAATCCCCTTTGGATGGTCCTGCTTTTTTTTCTAATTTCACAAAAAACGTAACAAGTGGGGAAGAAACAGCCCAAAATAATAATCCCTTCCCAACTATTCTCTCAAACCTGTATTGGATTTCACAATATGCAGTAACCAGATCAAACAGATCATTAAAGGGCATTTCTAGTTTCTGGAAAGAACTCATCCAGCCCAGTATTTACGGCAGAATCACCTCACATCTGCGTAGGACTTCAGCGTGCTCCTTTACTGAGATCAGCTCTCGGTGTTCATTCTCAGTGCCAGTTGTATTCAGACCCATCTATTGAAAACTTTTCCTATGTCCTAAATATGGAATATTTATGACAAACTGATGAGTATCTTAGACAGATAGGACAGAATCAGATTTCTTTTCATTATTAGCCTGAGGGATAATTCATCGCTAGTAGAATTCTTTCCATTTCATTTTTCAACCAGTTCTCTGCAGATGTAAAACTGTTATGGCCACAAAATCAGCTATAGTTTTACATCTTAAGCCAATGTAGTAGAGATTATTAGGCTGCATATTTTTTAATTAAAAAAATTTAAATTGCATTTCTGCCTCTTCACTGAAAGACTCAAACACAACATTCAATCACACTCATTATTGTCAGTAGATTCAAGGCTGCAACCTTAGAAAATCTGCTAAATATGAGCAAGAGTTCAGCAGGTTTACTTTAGTTGTCTGCTCTTCACACATTCTTAAGATACAATAAGACACAATAAAATATTCATCAAGGAGGTATTTTGTGCTTCTAGCATGGACAATTGATTCAGAAGATGGAGTAATTTTATATCTAAATGTGTAAATGGAGATGATGGACAGTGATATGCCAAATAATCTATTACCATTCAAACAGAATAAAAATAAACCATCCCAAATCATATAATTGCCTAAAGCATCTGTTTTCTCACTGTTAATCAATAAAGGCAGTGTTAAAAGCAATGGAATGAAACTTAGTATCTCTCTTGATTTTGGGAATACACAAAAACATCAGTGTGAATTACATTTCATACTTTGGTTAACAAAAATACCAAACACTGAACATAAGCCCTAGCTTTCCATTTTATAATTATTTACTATATTATATGTCATATATTTAATGCTTATGATATTAAATATATGGATTTTAATATTTTATCTTTGGAAAGAAGCATTTTTTCTATAATTTTGGGTTGTTTTCTTTATTCTGTTTTCTTTTTCTTCTCTTTTATTCTGATTACACTTATTTTCCTATATCTTATTTTCAAGAAGCACCAAAATATTATTTAATTTAAAATTAAAACCAACCAAACATGAATCAGTGTTGTATGTTCAGTCCATTAGAAAAATATCTGTTTACTTAAAATTCAAGTGTAGGAATTTTTTTTTGGTTTTATTTTTTAGATTACATGGTACTTTTGCCTTTTCTTTCTTGAATTTAGGTAATACAGGAAATGAAAAATTGAGGGCTGCATTTTATTTTATATTCTTTTTACATTGTCAGAAAAAATGCACACTGGATAAATAACATTTGAGCAGTAACATAATCAGGGAAGTTGCAGTCTTATTTTAGACATTTCATTCTGTCTAATAAAAATAATACATATTTTTATTATTTTTAATAATAATTCATTACTTATGCCCTTGACTGATGATGGGGACTCAAGGAGAAGCCCACACTGTCTTTATAATGTTCTTAAAATAAAAAAAAAAATTACATTTCAATGTTTAAAAGGAAAAAAAATTAGAGCTCACCAAAATTCAAGAGAGCAACAGTAATTTCCAAAACATTAGAAACATACTGCTAGTTCTCTTCCTTTCCCCTCCCACACCCTCCCTAGTTTTTTCCACCCTATCTTGAAGTAAATGAGTGAGTTTCAGAAAGGAGCTACAACTTAGCTGCTACTTCAAAATTCTGTGGTTTCCATGGAGGGAGAGGCAATAGTTGAGCAAAAGAGATACTTGAAGGAGGTAATTAGCATGAAGGCAGCAACCACTTGATACAGTTTGGTGTGATATTTTCACCTCTTCTACAAATGCAGAGAGTTTAAAAAGTCATGATAACCCTCACATCTGATGGAAATGCACATTATGCTGTCTTCTGCCTCGACATCAACTTATTGCCTATTAAACTCATCCCAGAGTTTTGCCATTGGTAAAAAAGGAGCATTTGGATGGTGTAAAACACTTGCAGAGTTTCTTGCAGTTGGGGCAGATTTTGAAGATGCTGCAGGAAAGCCCTGCCTTTAGAGTAATGTAGCAGTTCTTATTTCAGAAATCTCCTCCCTGCACTCACTAAGTGGCTTATTGGGACATACATCAGCCTTGGCTTTGCTTGCAGCCACTAACGAACCAAGCAGCCCTCGCCTGCTGCTAACAACAGATACTTTATGCATTATTGCCTAATTAATCGTTGAATATAACGCCATGAATCCTCACATTTCAGTTCATACCCTTGTTAATATACAGGAATAATGTAATGTCACACAGCCATAAAATGTTACAGAGACCAAAATGAGAATCCTAGCAGATATAAATAATGTGGCATGAAAAGCATCTTCTTCATTTTAAGTATTTTTTAAACCACATAATTTTAAAAATGCACCCTGACAGTTTTAAAATTTGCATCATAGAAACAAAACCCCCGAATTATTTTTCTTAGTATGATTAAGACAATCTCAGAGGAAAGAATACTTATAGCATCTTTTCACCAATACTCTAACTTAACCTATCAGTTATTAAATTTAAATATTTAAAATACTGTTATTTCACATTTTATGACTTACCAGACTACTCTAAGCTTTCACATGAATGAAATGCACATTCTTGAAAGCATAGTAAAAATTTAAATTTTACTTTAGAGAAAGTGCAGGGGTAATACATTGTGTGTGCCTTCTTATTTGTAGAAATTATAACCTTTAATAAATTACTAATGTCTTTGGACAAAATGGAATTAAGCTGCCTGTAGAATAAAAACCAAAGGGTCTGTATGTCCTAAATCTGACTTGAATCCCAAAATAGTTCTTATGTGGGACTAAGTAGCATACAAGCCCTGCTCTGGCTCCCTGCACAGGCTCCAGTACTGTCAGATTGCCTAGTTCCAGTAGCATGTTTTATGTTCAGATGTGCTTAACATAAATTACTGCATTTTTTTCCATTACTGGTCCACCCTCTTTCCTTCTTGAAGAGCTTATTGTAAGTATTTATGTAAAAACAATTTCCTTCATTGAGCCCTACAGAGAAGTAGATCTGTGTACGCATGACACACGCTTTTACTGTTGGACTCGGTTTCATTTTATTGATGCCTCAAGGACTTTTAGCTTTAAGAAGCAGGGAGCTGAAATGTCAGATATTTTATTCTTATAATGTTCCATTTATGTCGAGCTATTCTTGTGTCATTCCATGCTAAGTTCTCCTGAGAATTGAAGTCAACACCCAAAGACAGATTCATCATGCAAGAA
This sequence comes from Passer montanus, assembly GCF_014805655.1. Lineage (NCBI taxonomy): Eukaryota > Metazoa > Chordata > Aves > Passeriformes > Passeridae > Passer > Passer montanus. The sequence goes on along the minus strand of NW_024356505.1, from coordinate 10,581,286 downwards.
TTTAAAAATAGATATTATCACAAAGCATTGCTTATTAACTCTAAGGATGTCTAATACCAAGCTGCATAAATAAAACAATCTTCAGGATTTTACACAGTATTAATCAAACACATTAACCAACAGATTTTTCAGTCTTTCAGAATTGTATCACATACACAATGTCTGCACTGGCTCCTCCAGGCAGTAAGCAATCCAGAATGCCCATTCAACATAAATATGGCAAAAAGAAATTGATAAGATGCATACTAAATTAATCTCTAAAATCTATGGATGCAATTTTTTCTTTCAAAAACAGACACCAAAGTCACAATGCATTCACAGTTTGATTTTTAAAGAAACTAAATCCATTTGTGAAAACACTGGATTCTTGAACATGATTCTCCAGTTGAGAAAGAGCATTCAGCTCAAAAATGTTCTCCCAAGCTTAAAACATAAGTGCAGATTTCGATGGAGAAGCATTTTTTGAAACTGATTTATAAATCTGTATTCAGAGGACTGGGTGGGGTAAAGCTTATAATGGAAATTTGCAGCAATCTTAACATCAGGAATGTGAAATGTCTGGTCTTAATAAACCAAGTTTTCAGGCATCATGAGTTGTTTGAAAAGGACGATAGCAACTTACGAACAATTCAGCCCCACTAAAATGGCAAATTGAACATTCCCAATTCTTCAGACTCTGCTGCAATGAGTCACACGTCTACAAAATAGCCAACACGAAAGATTCCTCCTTGAAGGTAACAAAGTTCAGGTGAAGATAGACAAGGAAAAGTGGAGAAGGAAGAAGATAACCATCACATGTGTGTTTGCTCTTTCACACAAATGGAATAACGAACTCTCATTTCGGTAATTATGTGCTATTTTAAAAAAATGTACTTTTCTGCACTTTAAGCTGATTTGACTGACAAAGTTAACAGTTCATTATGTAATCATCACTGTTGTAGCAGTTTGGGGAGGGGGAAGTACCTAAGAACTAAGAATAACTCCTGAGGTCCCATTAGTCACCTGTGAGGTATAAAAGCAGAACACTGATTTGCATTTGAAAATTTTGTCCCTGTGAGTCTCGCAGTGTGCTATTGCACCCAGGCACGTACGGGATGCAGCAAATCCCCCAGTTTTGTTCAGTCCAACAGGAAACCATTCCCTTGCATCCCTCACCGGCAGCCACTCTCCCACCTCCAGCTCGAGTGATCTGATGAAACCAGCAAAACCCTGCTAGGATGCAGAAGAAAAGGACTGACATCTGAACAACTAACAATGCACTGCTGCTCAGGCAGACAGCAGGGAAGTTCCTTCAGCCCTGTTTGATCTGCTTTGCTGGCGTTATTGCAGAAAGCCGGTTTTTCATTAGGTAAGGAAAAAAAAAACAACCCCAAAGTTGTGATGCAGCCTAAGTGAGGTTACAAACGCACCCTAACACAATGAAAGAAGAGAAAATAGATGGTGTAATACAGAAAGGCCCAAGACTTGCAAGTGGAAAAAAGTATAAATTACTATTTTAATTAATTTCCTAATGTAAAACACAGCTGCAGTAACGTTGGCAAATATCACCTGCCTGTTTTAAGTTTGTTAAATTAAATCATGCCCTGTAATTGGGTCTTAACATACAAAAGTATGTTTTATTTACTTTTTATTACAATATCAGTATTTTAACTTTCAGTTTGCTTGTGCAAAAGCTTTATAAATTACTTGAATCACTTAAATCTGAATACTATAATCTGCAGTTACAATGTACCAGTTTGAGTTTCAACAATTAAATGCCTTTTTTGTGGACTCCCGCTGCTATGTGAACTAGCTGTAGGCTATTAAAATAATGAGTCCGGACTGAGTCATCTGATCTCAGCCTTGGTGCAAAGCCTGAGGAAAAGGACTTAGCCCACAATTCCTAGTCTGTTTACCAGACTAAGACCAGACTGTTGGAAGCATTACCCCAGCACTCCCTTCCCCCCCGCCCCGGCACTTGGCCGGGGGAAACGCGGTGTCACAGAGCCCTCTGCAGGCAGCGCCCGCCGCCCGCACCACCCCGCATCCCTCATCCCATCCTGCTGTGCCGCATCACTGCCCATCCCCATCACCCCGCATCCCTCATCCCATCCTGCTGTGCCGCATCACTGCCCATCCCCATCACCCCGCATCCCTCATCCCATCCTGCTGCGCCGCATCACTGTCCATCCCCATCACCCCGCATCCCTCATCCCATCCTGCTGCCCTGCATCACTGTCCATCCCCATCACCCCGCATCCCTCATCCCATCCTGCTGCTCTGCATCACTGTCCATCTCCATCACCCCACAGCCCTCATCCCATCCCGCTGCCCCGCATCACTGTCCATCCCCATCACCCTGCATCCCATCCTACTGCCTCCTGCATCACTGCCCATCCCCATCACCCCGCATCCCTCATCCCATCCTGCTGCCCCGCATCACTGTCCATCCCTATCACAGCTCCCTGTCCCACCCCACCACCCCAAAACAAGTCACCTACATACTCGCCCCTTTATGAAGTGTGGCTTCCAGAAAGGCTCGGAGAGGTAGGCCAAGGTAAGGTGGGAAAGTACTCATCACAGGCTGGCGGAAAACCCATGCCAACAGAATTTGGAGTGCCCTGAAGAACTCATTTTTTCCAAAAGTATGGGTTTAGGATGTCAGATGACACAAGGGAAGGGAACTCAGTGAACTAAATAGGTCTCAGCTTGAATGCCACAAAAATACCACAGATTTGGCTACACCAAGGATGCTTCAGATTACAATTTGGCCTCATGAAACCCCACAAATGTTGAATTCTCTGCCAGTGATAGTAATGAGGAGCAAAACCTAAAGTCTTCCCCTACTTCACAGAACCAGAATCATAGAATGGATGAGGTTGGAAGCAATTATCTCCCTGCTTAAGCAGGGTCATCCTACAGCATGCAGTACAGGATGGTGTCCAGACAGTTCTTGGATATCTCCAGTGAGGTAGACTCTGCAACCTGGCAACCTCCCTGGCCAGTCTGTTCCAGTGCTCAGTCACTCACACAGTAAGGAAATTCTTCCTCACATTTGGTGGCATTTCCTGTACATCACTTTCTGCCAATTGCAGAATTGTCCTAAACCCTCCACACTTTCAGAGAAACACCACCAGCAGCACCTGGCACAAAGGGAACGGGAAAATCACCTCTCACACCCTTCAGAGGAATCCAAAAGTGCCGTAATTCACTTTTATTTCCAGTAACACAAAATACACCTTCCTACAATGTTGGTGTATAAAATACAGAAACACACGGTACGTGCACATAGCGCTGTCTAAAGCAACACCAATCTCAGGCTGAACTCCAGGTAGTGTCCAGGGACTGCTGTAATCTGCACTAGTTTTAAGTTGGTTTGTGTGCCAGACTGTGTAACTTATCTACCTCCTTGATATTTCTGCAGTTTTTGATCCTGCATGAGCAGGTAAAGGGATAATAATTAAATTGAGAACTTTCTCTAAAATGAATCTCCACAACTCCTTTAGTAATTTACCATCATCATTTCTACTTACCACTCTGGAAAAGACCTGACCTCTACCTTTTACACTTTTGTTCTTTACACTCCAATCATGTTCACAGGCATTACCACTCCACAGCAGCATTTCTGCCTTGTTCTCCAACACCTTTGTTACACCCAAGAGACAGGCATATTCTCTGCATTACCCATGTCATTCACAACTCTTTTTGACTGTGTCCTTCTGATCTCTGCCCTCTCTGTTTCATACCTCTCCAGCTTAGGTCTTCTGCCTTGATTAGGAGTCCATGTCCTGAATTTAAGGAGCACTGCATTACTGCTTGTACATCTGTCCATCTATATCTATATATACACACAGAGATTAATGGATGCACATATATCTATCACATGCATACATATGAATTAAACACGTTTGTATATTAAACATATATGTGTATTCTTTTTCATTTTAACTGCCAAGTGAAAGCAGTTCTTTTGAGGGACAAAATAATTAAATAATGAAGTTTTAAAAAAATGTGTGGCCAAGATAGTATGACTTTTGGGGAGCTGTTACTCAGGCAGCACATACCTAACAGGATTCAGCACACACAATAGAATCAGCAATTTGTGCAATTCCTGATGGTTCTCTAAGGTAAACCCTGATGAAAGAATCTGTTTTGAGAAGAGGACCACAGCACTCAGACAGACAGAAAATGTTCCAACCCGTCCTGTAATTTTCAGGTTTGAAATATTGTTTAAACTCTAGACAAGTTTGCAAATATACCTTGAGAACATCTTAAAAACTCAAAACCCAGAAAGTAAGAAAAGAGAACTATAACTATTAATTAAGATTTAAAATAACCATAATCAAGTGTGGTAGTGTCTGACGTGAATTTTGAATTTCTGAGGTTGTCAATAATGAGGTACAATGCCACACATGCAAAACACTGACCTGCATCCCTTTCTGCTTCTGAAAATATTGCTAAACAGAAGGAATGTGGCAGATAAATTTTAGCAACGGCCTCAAAACACCACTACCACTATCTCTATTCTTCAGTCAGTGCCTAAGCGGCTATGCCACATCTTACAACACATATCCAAATTTCAGTTTCATTTCAACAACCTGCAAAAACATAGTCTAAGAAAATGCTTTAAATGCAAATTTCTGCTCATCCTATGCAGATCCTAAACCACACCAACAACCTCAGTGCAAATATTAGCCACAGTTAATAGCTGGTCTGACCAACTACAGGGACTGGAAACCTCTGTCCCTCTAAACACAGTGGTTCCCACGAGTGTATGCTCAGCGGTTCCATGATGGTCCACAAAATTAAATTAAACAGCACTTCATTAGAAGCCAGAGGGGAGAATTTGCTGTATTATGGACTAGGAAAATACTGAGTGTTGACTCTGGTCTCCAAAACTGCCATGCTAGAGAACCCCTGTCTGGGCTGAAAGGCACATGGCCAAGGTTTTTTCCCATTTCTGCCCCGAGCATCAGACATGAACCCATATGAGGGCATTTCTCAGCTGTACGTCTCACCTAAAACCCTGACTTGGGCCAAGCAGCCCCTTGGCAAGGGGCAGCTCTCTCACATCAGCAACACCATGTAGAAAGAGAGAGCTAAAAGGCTCAGACAGTTAAATAACTTTCTGTTGCTTGCCGGTCACAAAAACTTTACAAAATTTCCTTTACATATTAACATAGTAATCTCTTTGGAGATGACTTCAAAAAATCTTTGGCATATTGATTTCCAGATTTAATTTTGCTCACAGGGGCTAAAAAGCTATTAAAACCTTCCCACTATCCTTTCTGCTCTGTCCATTTTCCAAGTCTGCTTTGGCATATTCCTACCACATAAACTCCCCACCAAATACTGAGACTGGAGAGATGTCCTTTTCTATTTTCCCCAAAACCTATGGACTGATGTTAATAAAAGTCAATAATGGCTATCCTTAACACTTTTAATCCATCAGTCAACATCTGTGGTAAAAAGCTTAAACACTTTCAATATAATGCACTACACAAAACACTTTGCTTCTTGCAAATCTTTAAACAGGAGTTTTTAATCTTCAAATAATTTAATCCTCAAAAATGTTTCAAAAGCTGTTTCTAAGGCTAGCTCCTTAAAATCAATTTTTTCCTACATTTCTCTATTTATCAATCAAACAAATTCTAAAGGCTGTTTTATGAATAGGATCAAGGTAGACCTCAGATCATGGTTCAGAATGGATTTCTAAAACCAATTTTATATAGAAATTATGAAATACAATGAAAACAAATATTACACAATTTTTCCTGGAGCTGACTTCCTAGAAACCCTGAAAGACAGTTCTAACCAGCCTTTCACAGTGGAAGAGAACAAAGACACTTTTCGAAAGAAGAAAAATTATTTTTTTAACACCTGCAAATGCAGAAGTTCTCTGATGATCTGCCTCCCCTTAATCATTATCTTTTTCCTTCTATGCTAGTGTCCTTTTCCTATCCAAACTAATTTTATAAAATATTTTTTCATTTATGGAAGCCAATTTTTACTTTAACTGTCAATTCTTTACAATGAACTCTCAGCAGACCTAAACAATATAGGAACAGTGCTTTGCAACAAATTTTACTCAATAACTTTTAAGGCTACTAGGATTTTTTGGATACTCAGATAAGCTTGCCCCTTGCTGCAGACTGATTTGTCTTGAAGGAAAGAATTCTTAAATAGCCCTTGTACAGCATTTTCCTATGTGAATTGCTGTAAACTTTCATATATAATCAAGTGAAATACTTAAAACTCCTCTCCACTCTCTGAGTAACTCATCTCTATTGTGCTGCATTAACTGAGAGGAAAGAGCAAGAAAATCCTTTATGCAGGCTCCATACCTTTTTGAAAATAGGAGGCTCATAAAGGCCTGAATTTTAAAGGGCTAAATTTGAATTTAACAAAAATATTTATTTTAATGACAAATATGAAAATGAGAGTAATAAAAGTTATTAACTAAAATGCAAAAAAACCCCCCACAAACACCAAACCCAAAACGAAAACTACAGCAATTTTGGTATTTGTCTGAAAGTTCCATTTCTCCCTTAAAAACAAACAGATCCAGTCACTTTTCAAAAGTTGTTGAATACTTAACTGCAAAGCTGTCAAACAATTCACTCTGGCAACCCTAGCTAAGATTTTCAGATTTATCAGAAATTAGGATGGATATTGCTGAATATACTCCTAGGCTGAAGCATTCTTTATCCTAGCGGAGTTGAAAGACTAAATAGATGCAATATTTTTATTTTCTTTTGCTCCAAATTACTCTAAAGCTCCAAAAAACTAAAAAAAACCCAAAAATGAAAAAACAAACCACACTGAGAAATGTGTATTTGCAGTAAAAAAACTGTGACATTTAGCCCCAAAAGTTAACCCTCTCTCAATCCCCAAGTTAACTTCTTCCTTCCCCCTTAGGTAATAAACTTCACAGTGATACAGCCTGATCTGTTTGCAGGGGTGACATAGCAGCCACTCGCTGGAGCTGCTCAGCACCATTTTTATCCTCATCTCCCACTGCCACTGGAGTAATTGAAAACACTTGCATGAGGTGCTCAGCAACTCGCAGAATCAAATACCAACGTCAGTGAGCTTCAGCTCTGCTCAAATCCTGCAATGAAACCATCGGGGTCACCCCGGCTCTTGAGTGGGAGCCAAGGTGAGTGGAATGAGATGGGAGTGCTGCCATGAAAGGGCTCGATACTGAGGCTGCTCACATTCTTGTCAGCAGCAGCTCCAAACAGCCCATGGCAACCTGGCGGGACAAGAAGCTGCAAAGATGGATCAGAATGTGCAGACTGGGCAGGATAGAGAAGTTAGGAGGAGTTAAGGTCCTTAAGGACAAAGGAGGGTTAGTTAAAACTCAGCTACTAAAAGGAAAGCTCAGAAATAGATAAGAAATTAAGGAATTTCTGTTAAGAAATAGATAAAATTACATTCTGTTTCCAGAGAGACCCCTATACCTGTCCCTTAATTATCAGTAAGGCACTGCCTTAATCTCTCGTTAAAAATGTGTGTACCCATGAGCTCAGTGAGAAAACTCTCTAAATCATGATCCCTCGACTCTCCCAGTACATCCCCAGCTGGAGAGGAGCATCTCTGACCTGAAACTGCACAGCTGAGGAACATTTTGGTACACTGTGTGCCTCAGTGTACCAGACTGCCAAGGGAATGGCAGCTGCCCAAGAGCTGGCACAGCATGTGGGGCTGCAGTCCCAGCACACCTCCAGACTGCTCCCCCAGACTCACAGGCTATTGCTGCAAATTCTTATGCACCAGAATGTATTTTCAACACCACCAATGTGTATTTTCAACGCTACCAATGCCTTCCTCATTTAGAACATGGGAGAGGACAGGTGGTAAGGATTAAGAGAAAATAAAGTTTGAATATTTTCAGCACAGCAAGGAAAGCCACACCACCGTCCCACGATTTAATGGCAGAAACATGAACATGGAAAGAATAAAATTTAAAGCTAACTCTGTGAGAAAAGAACCAAACCCTCTGAACACTAACCCTCCTGTCCCCCAACCCCACACAACTCATGTAAGAGTGGAGGAGGGAAGCTACTCACAGTAATATTGGCAGTGATGAGCAGGAAAGAGCTAATGGAAGAAACAGAACACTTCAATCAGCCATGACATCAGGCTATCAAAAACAATCTGGCTGTTATCACATTAAAAATCCATTCAAGTAAGCAAATAAAAAATAAAGATCAGAACAGAAAGCTCAAGACTCAGTTTACCAATGGATTAATAACTATCATGCTAATGATAGTTCCCAGCTAATGCTGGGAACACTCTAGAAAAACAATCTATGCAAATTAAAACATTATTATCCATAATAATTGGTTCACTACTGAGAATGCTGCCTCTCTGCCAAAACCTAGTGCTAAACCAGATAGACATGCTCTGTTCATTTTCTTTCCAAGAGTCAATGCAGTGGTTGACTTGTCTTCTTAAACCTTTGGCTATCACAGCAAATTAGAAACTAGAAAATAACTCTTCATAATTTTTACCCATTAAAAAAGGAGTCTTCTCCAGAGCACACAAACACCACAACAGCCACAAAATCTCTTAAATTTTCAAAGAGGAAATTAATGATAATTCATTGTGGATTACAAACATACATAAAGCCCCTTAAATTGAAATAAACAGAGGGATAACATTATCTAATGGGTGGGAATTGGAAACATTCTGGCATGAAATTAAAAAACCCCACACCTAGTTGACAATAAGGAAGATTTACCAAGTGAAATTAAGTATTTCATTTGGCCTCAAATCAATAGTGGATGTTTTTCTAGAATAAACTCATTGCATCAAATCTCAAGTTACAAAGTTCTGACTTGTGAGAGTTCTCACTCGTGAGAGTTGTCACTCTATATTCACCTCTGCTGCACAAGAGTACAGTTCCTCTGCAGATGTGGGTGAGGGCACTTCCTTGCCTGTGTTATGTCTAGGTAACCATAATGATCCATTCTGTACTACCAAGAACTTTGTAAACCTTGATACAGATGTAATTTATCAGGGGCCTGTTCAGAGCTTTTAATTGTGATTATCTCTCATCAGCCATTTGAGAGGGCTGATACTCCACGAGATGAGCAGGAAAGAACATCTGCACATTTGGGAAGAACTGCCTTCCATTAGCTACTGAGATCAAGTTAACCTTTCCAAGTCTCCACCAAGTCATCTCCATGCATACACATAAACCTCCTCATCCACCTCTCCAGCCCACTGTAACAGCTTCACTCACCTCATCTTGCTGGTTTCCTCCACTGATATTGCCCTTGATGTAGGGAGAATGGATTAATTTGGCTAATCTGGACTATCTCCTTGAGAAGCACCTCTCTCCTCCACTGATTAAAGAGGGAGGCAGTTCAGCCTTGCCTTGTCAGCCTAATCCCTTTTTTCTGTGACCACCTTCTCAGTATCAACTACCAGACACTTATCAACAAGATACCACTGAGCAGACTAGCAATCTTTCACATCATGGTTCTCTACATTAGCAGTCCCCTCCACATCCCCTCCAATTTTTAGTACAAAATTTTGAGTCAATCTGCCAGGGAAATTGTACAGCAGAGGTAAGGTAGGATGGGGAAACCTGAAATTCACAAATAACTTTGCAGGTAAAGAATACAGATGACAAGCAGCATGTGGCACCACTCCTGAGAATCTACAGTGTTGGTCTCTGAAGGGAGGTGCTGCTGGAACACAGCTTATCAAGTAAAAACTGCTTTCCTGCTATCAGATACTTAGGGTAAAGTACTTATACAACTGTACAATATGAGGCCACATGTCTGTGCTTCAGGCAAATTTCAGAGAGCTTCCCTCAGCACGGAAGACATACAGTAAGAATTTTTGTTCCAATTTGCTAAATTGAAGACCATAAAAGGTTTATAATATCAATACACAGTTGCCTTCATATGGTGATTCTTCATTGTCATCAAAAGACTCGCTGTCACTGTAAAAACTAAAATTAATAATTAAAGCAATGGAGACGTTTCTAGGTGCAAAACATAGTCTTTTAAGAAACATGAAGAATAGTTACTTCTGTGGTGGTTTTATTCCACTTTTCTTTTTCTTTCAATTGAAAACCTGGGGATAATCAAGACAAATGGCTCACAATAACATAAAGTTTTAGCTCTCCATATGTCCTATTTATTTCCACTCTGAAATAAAGTGCTTTCAAATATTCTGCCTATTTCACCATGTTGTTCTCAGTTTTGCAATTCTTAGTCAAGGAAATGAACATCACTTAGAAACGAGTAACTACATGTGGGTATAAACAGCTGAATCAGAACATACTTTTCCCACTCCTCTGTCATCATTGTCCAGGAACTGATGAAACAGCCCACAACTGGTTTCTCTGTTGGGATAATCATCACTTCTGGGTCTATAATTTATGATCTCACTGTATTCTCTAAAAAAAAAAAATAATAAAAATTTAAAACCAGGACATGCAGAACTCTGATGAGTGCAGGGGAGAGGACTAATTTCAAATTTGTTTTAAAGGTCAAGCTGAATCAGGGAAATTCTGAGTGTCTTCTCACATTCACCACGAAACAGGGGCACACCTCTTACAGTGTGAGAGATGTCAGTGCAGAAAAAGAGGCAACCAATTTCATGTTCACTGGAAGAAACCTCTGCTAATATCTCAAACAAAACTAGTTTCTATTTTATTTACTTGCAGGTGAGACCGCAACACAAGAATGCATCCAAATATCTCTCCTCTACTTGTTGAACTCAAGTAGGGAATGCTCTCTAAGTGTGCTGCAGAAACACAGCAGGGGAAGGCAACACCAAGTTAAAATAAGCAATCCCGACCAAACTCAGGAATAACTTGCCCACTGTTTTGTAAATTTTTTCCAGAAGTAACTAATTCAGCTGAGTTTTTGGGTGCATCTGCTAGCCTGACATACACGCCAGTGCCTTTTTGTATTGTGCTCATAAAACCTGATGCATTCTCCTCGTTTATTTATACAGCTATAGGTTTCCTCTGGCTCCTCAGCAGAGTGGTTCTTATCCAGAAACCCACTGCCTGTAAAAGCAAAGACAACAAAGTCTACACCAAAAACCCCACTACCTTCAATGGCAACAAACTAACTGCCCAAATAACAAGCTGTTTTGGGAAATTCCCGGGCTTCAAGTCACAACTTGCATTGCAGTAACAATGTATCTGCAGTGCTTAGCGTCATAATTTTACTGCAAAGTCATAACAAGAATCTAAAAAGAATAACTTGATTTATCTTCCCAATATTAATGGGATTTTTATATATTTAACAGTTAAATAAGTTTTCTTCAGGTCTTTCCTAAGCTGAAGGCTCTCTATTTTCACTTACATAACAATCTTCTGCCAATATTTTTTTTGTATCTTGCAACTGCTAAACAATTATGTGAAAATATAATTGCTAAGGTGGCTTAAGACTGGAATAAACACATTAATAATAATATTTTATTTAGCAATAGCAATATTTTTCTTAACCTTTACAGAAATCTTGAATCATGGCATATTAATGAATTTTATTTGAATTCACAAGTTGCAGAAGATGTCTTCTATCAAACTGAAGTCCAAATTTATTGCTGAAAATCCTTTGCAATTTGTGCTCTGATGAAAAATAAACCAATTCTAATGCAGCCTGCTCTAAGTACATTTTAGCCTGATCCACTACAACAGATTTTATTTGGCTCTCAAATTGTAAGCTTTTGCACTTTCAGGACTTGATTATTCTCATATGTTATAAATTGCATCTGGAGCTAGGCAATGGTATATCCGCTTTCAGATCCCAAGTTCCTTCTCCACTTGTTCACGTGGTCCTCCACTTAGCCAAAAACATTGCAGGGTCCTTGGCATCGCCTAGGTAATTGGGCTGGCAAAACCAAAATCCATTTAAGAAACCCCAAAACCATTAATCCTTAAGGATTCCCCAAATGCTTTTAAGAAAAATAAGAAACAGCTTTAGATGGGGAACATATAACTTGTCTTGTAAACTCTCCCACCCAGAGCACATAAGAAAACGACACAGGAAAGGTAAGAATAGAGTCTCAGGCTGTCTCTGTCCTCCCCATTTTCATCTCTCAAGAGCATCCTAAAACCATGTAACAAAACCTCAATCCTCAAATCATTCTAAACAGCCTCTGTGCAATTTCAGGTATAAATCTGAAAAAAATTCATAACAAGCTGCTTTTATGCACTATATTGGTTTTACTTTTTTTTTTACCCTTCAGCATCTTTATTATGGGCCACAGCCTTGTGATAACTGAAATCCTGCTGTGAAAATGAGACAAGGTGAATGCTTGCAAAAAGTCACTGAAGAGCTGGAAACAAAGTATAGGGTTCTGTAGCCATTCTTACCTTTTTTCACTTTGCCAGTCCCAAAGAAAACTGCAAAATTTCCTGCTCCTAAAAGCCATCCTTGCACTGTAATGCTGTCTTTCCATAATGTTAAACTGTGCCAATTAAAAATTTTACTAATGCTTCCCATTGCATGGACCTGCTGTTTTTTCATAATGGAATAGCCAAAACGAATGAAGCTTTTAATGTCAGGTCCCAAACTCAGTCCCTGCAGATGCAGTGTCACTACCACAGGGCCATTCTTTTGAAAAGCATCAGGCTACAAGAGGTCTCCCCCAGGTATGGACAGGATCCAGGATCCAGTGGTTGTCCCACCAGTAACTTGTGTGTTATCAGGAGTGGAAGACAGATGTCCATACCATGACCAGGTACCTCATATGGATGTGGAAATACAGAATAATTAATACTAACCAAATTTTAGCATAGCCTTGCTGCAATTCAGTAGTTATATTTAGGTTAGTGACATTAAAAAACACAGACAACTTCTCCATGATGTGTTTGGGATTCCAAATATGATGAAGTTAAGTTTGCTTGCATGCATTTCAAAGCTAATGCTGAATTTTAACATGTTTATGGGTTTCCAAAAAAATCAGACTCATTGTCGAGTACACTTTGGATCCAGCTAAGAGATAATAGTTGAAGATAATACTTACTTTTCCTGGACATAACCTTTTCCAAACTAGTTCCATCTTATTAAAAACTAATAGAAGCCTCTGCTGGGTTGGTAGGCCTATAAAGATATTCCAAGTGTCTCCTGCCCAGCTCCTACACACCCCTCAGTCCTGAGGTAGGCACTCAATTGCCCAGGCAGGGAAATGTCTTTTAATAAAGGCTTGTACCCCAAGTGAGTTGTCCTATATCTGAAAAGAGTGCAGTAAACAGATCTGATAAAAGAAAAAAAAAGACAAGAAAAAAGAGAGAAAGACAAGAAAAAAAGAAGACCAAGCATTATGTTATCAATAATAAATGTGAGAAGTCAATGTCACTATTACTGAATATTTATTAAAAAATAATTATTGACATACAAATACTTTCAGTGTCACAACGTATTATTTTAATGGTTCTGAGAAGTCCTTAAAAACATTAATGCTGATTATCCCTCTTTAGCATCTCTCCCTGGATGCAGCCTCTGACTCTGCTGCCATCCCTGTGGAGGTGATGGTTTTGCAATCCCCTTGCCTGGCCCAGCTCCTCGCAAGGCAAATTGTTCCACCTTTCATTCCACACCAACCTGCCTGTTCCCACCACTGTCTCTTCCCAGCAGAAGTGTTTGTGTGCTTGTGGGCAAGCTGGAACATGGACCTGGTCCAAGTGAAAGCTAACCCAACCAAAACCACGTCAGAACCACAAAGTCAGCACACAAACGAAACAGGCAGCCTGAACAGGGAGAGGCAATCATCCCTTTCTCCAGCAGCACCGAGTTGTGCCAAATGAAAGTGATGACAACTTTAGACTGACTTTCCTCATCACAAACACTTTCCACATATTCCTCAAATTATTTTTTTTTTGCCTAAGTCTTTCCATTGCCTGTTCCCATTTACTAGTTCTGACACTGGGCTGGACGTACACCATGGGAGCAATTTCTGAGATACATCTGAGAAAAGGAAAGGACTTCAACTGTGCAAAAACCAAAAAGCTATTTGTCACCACGTCATTTCCCAATTGTGAGTCCACTACCCATCTAGCCTAAATTAAAAAGCTCTGTAAAGAACAGAACTAATGAAGCTGGATTTCCTAAGGACATACAAACCACTTCCTTCAAATTCCTACTGCAATAAACACCAGCTCCTCCTGTGTCTTCTGTAATTCCATCCTCTCGTCTTCGTTTTCCTGTGACCCACTCCCCTCCACATTTAGACCCAGATCTTCTTTCATACTGTTTATAGTTGTTTCAACCACAACTGTAACCTCAGACAAATGTCTAAATATTCACTGTAGCCCGCTGACTTTCAATAGCTACAAAGTTCTCTGAAAATGAGGCCCATGCAAAGGCATATACAGTGGGTCCTTCAAACCCCTAGTCACTTTGGAATCCTTGTATGAACTCACTCACGGGTGGTATTGAACCCAGAATCCCACCAACCTCAGTCAGTACCCCTAGGAAAACCTTCTGGGCATAGGCGGGGGTTTGCACTCAAGCCAGACCTTGGCTGCATGTAGGGAAAAAGTTTAAACCTGTGCAACTTTCAGCTGTGGAACTGGAGTGTGACCGTACCCAGGAGGAATTGTCAAGGCATACCACGCCTGAATCCCCCACCCATGAACTGCCTTCTGTGATGGAAAGAAGTCAAAAGTTTGCGCAGGACAAAAAAGGTTCAACTGGGAATTTTTTTTTTAGAAGGTGACCCTTGAAGCCAAGCAGATCGGTAGGATGACTGAGTGTGCACTGTCCCTCTATCAGGTCATGTGTCACTCCTCAAAACCATGCAGTTTACAGGTGGTGGAATTTGGAGGCACCAGGGGATGCAGAGAAGAGTGTGGCTCAGCCACATTACACTGCACACATCTACACATCATCATGGAGAAGACTGTTCTTTTCTCTGCCTTTCAGGTGCTTCTGTGAAAGTGATATGAAAGAACCAAATCCAATAAACAAGTTTAATGGTATCTCGTTATTCACATGTAGGTGTAGAATTCTTATGCTGTGAGATAACAAAGTAATAACACCCTCCCCCAAGTTTCCCATCAAATTGTTATTTAAAAAGACATTTCCATGGTTTAAAAAAAATACATTACTATTACACTAATACTTATTATCTAACATGCAATTTCAAGGGCAAATTTTTTAACAGAGCATTTAAGATGCTTTCTTAGGAAGTCTGGGTCTTTGATGTTAAATTTATGATCAGTCATTGCTTGACAATTGTAATTAATATGCTAGGTGATTTTCTGACTTGCTGTTCTAAGAGACATTATTATTTGTAGTCTGTCAGTGTAACACATAAATTATGAGCTATGTTCACCTGTAATAGACTGAAATGAAACTTCAAAAATGACATTTATGAAGAAAAATGAAAAAGTCCTTTCCACCATGAGAATGGATATATCACACAGTCTGAAGTAGACTCAGAACAGAAAAAAGTTTAAGTTATGTATTTTGAAATACCTGCCTGCCAAAAATAATTACATGCTTAAAAATAGATTACTCTTTAGTTGCAAGGTCTCATAAACCAGGCAATGTCATGCACGATCAAGGAGGAGTTTTACACACACTGTAATTTTTTTTTGCCTGCTGAACAGTAGCATGCAGTCATTTTTCAAGATAGTGATGCATATTAGTACATGAAGAAAGACCTCCTAAAGGAATGAAAAAAATTACCTCCCTGAAACAAAGCATGAACTATTTGTAAGAAAATCCCTGTGCACATAAGAGGTTTCATTTTCTAAAAAAAAATTTAAAACTTGTATTTTCATTAGAAAGCTATACTAGAGTTTAAGTTTTACATCCTGTATAATATGAAATTTCAAAACAGAATGAATCAAGACAAAACCAGAAGCTATTTCAACCAGCCACTTGCCAACTTTGTACCTTGATCATCTAGATAGGAAAATCATTGTGTGGAAGAACATGCCCAAACTTTTACTAGGTATTAATCTGAAAGTCTAAAACAGGCAAACATTCTTCAAAGCTGTTGACCATTATGTCTACAAAAAAAAAAAAAGTGTGCACATGCTAGGAAAATTCATTTATAAATACTACATCTTCAAGGGCTTTTACTCAATAATGAAAGTAAATGGAGAATAGGCAATGTGTACTTTAACAGGCAATAAACAAAGAGCTTCCATTAAAAAAACCCCAAAAACATAACCCCCCCCCCCCAAAAAAAAAAGAAAGAAAAAACCACCAAACCAAAAACCAAATTAAGTACCTGAAGTAAGTGCCATGAGTCTATATTACTGGAAATGTCTAGGTATGCCAAGTATCCCCATATTCAACTAGCTCCAAGTGAGAATCCAGAGGAAGCAATTGCAGCTCTGGGGTTCTTCTGCAGAGCACTCCTGCTAGTGGAGGGAAATGCTCTGGAGTCTGGATGTCCCCAGCCCTAACACAGACACTGCAAGGGCAGAGGAGAGAAACAGCACCAGCTACACCAACCATGCACCAGCAGATCATGGGGAAAGGCATCCTTTAAACAAAGAGTGAATCCTGGTCTCCCCCCGGCAAGTGTGGGGTCATCCACAGGTGAGCTGTGTGGATCAGCAGGAGTTCTGCTCCAGATGGTGTGGATCCCCTCAATCACTATGTGTACCTTTAAGTGTAATTTAATAGTGTGGTGTTTTAAATTTCTGAGAAAAAAAAAATCGTAGATTGGAAAAAACCCCACGGTTTTAGGCAGACCTAGGCAATTCAGAACATGTTCAACTGAAATAAGTACTCAAGCTGTGACAGCTTAAAAAAGCCTAAACCAAAAAGTTAAACTGAAAAGACCAAAGTGACAACTAAACCAAATTTTGTTCTTCCCATATTACAGCCTGAAATAAGTGAAAACACCAAAGTGTAGTTAAAGTTTTGTGCCAATTTTTTGGTTTGCTCCCATGAGAAAACCTAACTTTAGTCCTTCCAAGTTTTAAACTAATCAGAACATTTTGGCAATTTCAGTTTGGAAAATATGAAGCATACATAGTTCCAGGGAATAACCTTGTAGGCCTTTTTATTGTTTTATTTACATTATGCAACCAACTTTGCCCCATGCATTTATATCTGAGTTTGGAGCAAGGGAGTCTGTATCTGTCACTGCTGTCCCTCCCTGTTTATACATTACTCTTGCCTTTGCTCCTCACATGCAACTCAACAGGGCATAGGTACAAAACAAAAATATCCAGCTTCAAGGAAGTTCCGGGCAAACTGCAGACTGAATCCACAGCATCTCTCCTCTTAATTGTTAATTGTATTTTGCTAGCCCACAATCTTGGGCTTACATTATTTGCCCAGGTTGTGGAGACTAAAATAGGAGCGATAAAACCCCTGAAGTCACAGATGCCAAAAGAATTACTGTAAATACCAGGGCAGTAAAAGTTTAACCAAGCAGTCTCAGTTTAACAAATACGTCTGCAGCTTTACTACTACTGATAGCATTATTGGTACTGTAACTATATAATGATTTTTTCCTGGTTTTAAAAGGTTTAGACTTTGAATTAGCACAGCCAATGCATTCAGCCTACAAAAACATGTCTGTCCAGATTGAGGATATTTTTTTTGCACACTTGTGGACAAGATGTTGGCTTCATTTTACAACCAACATCTTGTCCACATCAGGGGAGCGTTCTCACACAGACATGCATACCATGTGGGCTACCTGCTGAGTTTTGGCAAGCTTGGCAGGCTGCAGAGCATAAAGGGTAGGCAGTTGTAGTGGAAAAAACCTTCATGGGAATTTTTTTTTTATGTTGTGAAAAAAGAAATAGGAAAAAAAAGCAAACCATTTCCCAATGAACCACACTGTGAGCTGGCATAAGGAAGATAAGGGCAGGAAATTAGATGTAAAACTAGTGCATAGGTCCTTTAACAGAGAAGGCACTCTGCAAGTTGCCAATGTGACATACACATTTCTTTTCTAAAATTCAGCCACTTTTTTTCTTTTTAATTAGCCATATGGAAAGTTGAAAGACTTGTGAACTTACAGCATCAATCCCACATGTTGAACTTAATTTTGGAGAGGTTTTACTCCATCTTGTGTCTTTAATTTATTTTTATACTCAGATTTATACACCGTTAGACAAAATAACACACGTAGAGCAAGATATGCCTTATGCTATGAGCATAGTTCAGTATTACATAGTTCTTATTATAAAGGTGCTAAAGTGTTTCAAATTGGGAAATGAAGTGCACCCGACAAGATATGCCTTATGCTATGAGCATAGTTCAGTATTACATAGTTCTTATATAAAGGTGCTAAAGTGTTTCAAATTAGGAAATGAAGTGACCCAACAAACGGTTATGTTTTAGTGTTCCACCTTGGTAAATTTTACAAATATTGGTGTAGCCAAGTATTCTTAGTTTCCTGGTATGATCTCGAAAGCAAAGCAGAATAAAAACGATTGCAGCACTAACAAAAACAGCCACTGCCAAAAGAAAAAATGCAACAGCACCACCTAAGGCCCATCTAAGACAGTGCAAAAAGTCACAGAGGTTTTACAGAACCTTTATTCATATTTATACAGCTGTAACATGCATTATAAAATTATAGCATGGCATTTCTTCATGCCTTGAGTGTTGGCTAACCAATTCCTTATACCTATTTATTCACATTTGGATTTCCATGCAGTTCACAGTACTGTGTGAATCAAAGGTTCAACTGTTAAATACATTTAAACTCCTCATTTTTCCACTCTGAAATTAAGTGGTATTGTATTTCAAACACATCATGGGGAAGAAAATTCCTAAACCATTTTAAACTATTGTGACAAATCATCTAGTCTAGTTGCCACTGGCAGAGTTTTGGCACACACAAGTGCCCCCTGGTGCAAAATTTTTATTTTCTACAGTAACTGAAGCATCGAGGTGACTACAGCTTCAAGTGAATAATTTTCTTCCAGTCTGCAGCCTCAGAAGATCCATGAACAAATTTATAAACATTTGTTTTTCTAGCTATGTGATTCTTTACTTTGGATAGTTCCCTTCTCTGCTTGTTTACTCTTCATACAACATTTATAAAAGCTAAGCTGTTCTTTCCTAGCCTTGGCTAGTCTTTAAAGGAGAGCTAGCCTCCTCTGCCACGACTTTATTCCCTTCACTATACACCCTTTGCTGCCCTACACCCCATCCCAAACAAGTCACAGTGCTCACTGCAACAGCACTGGTCTCACCTCCACTGGAAGTAGCTCTTCCAACACAATCCCATTTGGCCTTTTTTTACTTACCCCTTTACATCAGCTGCTGTGCTGTGATGACTGAACAGTGCTCAGTAATATGATTAAAGTCTGTTCCTAGTGAGGAATACAAGCATGTTCAAGTTGCTTTTTATTTTGCTCTCCTATTATTTTATAAGGAACTAATTCATCATAACCTATGGTACTGTATAAGTTTAAGACTTTATTAATTAATCAGTGTGCCTGCTACAGAAGACAGACAAATATGATCTCTTCATCTGACCTGCTTCTTCCCTTGTGTCTAAATTAACACAACATTACCAAACTAAGTGACCTTTCCTACAAACATGCATGTAAATGATGCAACCATTTTCAGAGAGTTTTGCTAATGTCTGAGCTGTATTATTAACAGACAATCACAATGAAAAGGGAGGCTGGCACTGCATTTGCTGCCAGTATTTGTACAGAAAAGATTACGTGTGTCACTCAGCTTGTCAGCTGTGGAACCTGATGGGTCAGAAACAGCACTTCCAGAGGAGATGGCTGTATTGAGAAAGCAAAGTCACTGAGGGCACCCCTCCACACCTCTGCTGAGGTGGGTGCACGTAACACACCGCCACAGGAATTACAGAACACCCATCCCACACCACGGGTCTAGGAGCTTTACAGGGGGAAAACGGGTGCCTTAACAAGATGCCAGGGACATCTGGCACAGGTGTTGAGATCATGCAGGTTTGATCTATGATGCTTTCTTCATTGCTCAGGCACTCAGCAGCCCTCTCTGCCTGCCCTCCTTGTTCCTTACCTGACAGATCTGAACGTAGGAAACAGCAGCCCAGAGGTTCAGAACTGCCAGGCTTCCAGGGAGTGGCCTCCCTTCTTTTTCCTATTTTATTCCAGGCACAACTCCAGCTACTGTCCCTTGTAGTTAGACTGTGAAAGGAGCTTTTTGAAAGCAAATTCCTAAATAATGCCTTCTGAGCAGATGCGATTCCCAACCTGCCTGCAAACACAGCTCTTTCACTGTGCAGAATTTAAGCTCACACCTCCCCAGGGTTTGTTTACGTTATCAACACAGAATTAATAAAACATTAACAATGTTAATTGGACAAATCTGCCCCAGACTTGGGCAGGGTAGTCTGCTGGATCCCTAAAAGCTGAATCTTGTGTTAGCAGTTCTCAGCACTCATTGCAGTTGTACAAGAGTAACAAACTGCTTACGTGCTGCAGTCAGCCCAGTGCTCTGCTCTCCCGGCTGGCCCTCCATTTGAGCTTTAATATCCTGTGGCCCCAAAATTACAGTTTCTCACACAGTGTGTTGCTCCCCCCAGCCAGGCTGAATGCTATAGTTATGCACACTTCTGCCCCCTGCTACTTAAGTGAGATAGAGGGACAATTCATTAGCTAGAAAATTATTATAAAGATAATAATAATATCCTAATAATAATGATGTTCATACAAGTACCACAAAAAGGCTCAGTTTTTCATTCATTACAATCAGGTATTTAAAAAGATTAAAGACTATAGCTTTTATTAGGTATACCATGAAAAATAGTGTCATAGAAATTTCAAGTGCCTGATAGGAGAGACCCGCTTAATAAAAGAGAGATTCAAGTGCTTTGTTCCCCACAAACAAGATGCTTCATTATTGATGAACCTAGTAAAATTAATAACTTTCATGATTTCAAAAGGAAACAGTTTCTAACTCTGCTTTAGATTCAATATCGAGGAATTTTGCAATTTCTAACCTTATGACACAGGCAGAAGTCTCTTCAAAAAACAGTCATACATATCTGTTTAGAAGACAATCTATATTCAAAGGTTACTAAAGACCTTTAGTTATTGAAAATTATCTACTTGCTGGAAATTAAGTAATACTTCAAATTTTTTTCTTTATATATATATTTATTTATTTCTATTTATATGCCTAGTATTTTGTAACATATTACTTTTTAAAGTATCTTTCATCCACACTTCATTCTCTCAATTTCAATTGAACAAATTTCACAGTAATTGCTCTCCTTAGGCAGATGTACTAGAGTCCTGTCATTATAAAAAAGGACCACAAACTCTATTTCCAGAACCAAAATAATGAGTTAACCACAAATGCTGCAAAAGAGAAAAATGGAAACATCACCCAGTCTACATGAAATATTTAATGGCACAAAGCAAATAAAAAAAACAACTCCAAAATGCAAGGCTGGTAATATCTCAAAGCTCTCATTTTTTCAGCTGACACTTCACAGTATCCAGTTGTAGATTATTTCAGTAATAACTGAATACTTATTTAAAGTTCTTACAGGGATAAACAGTAAGCTATGGTTTTGTAGCAGAAAAGAACAGCAAGATAACAAACACACCACCTAAAAATGGCTGCTAAAGGTGCTAAAGAGATATGCAGTGCCCCACTAAGAAACTGTATTCCAAAGGTAGCTACTGCATTTCAGCGTCTCTTGAAATTTCTTTTCTAACACAACACACATCTATTAATTATTCATCTTTGCAGTAGCTTTTTTTTCAAGGAAACATACTATGTGCATAAGTGCTATGTTCTCATTTGGTTTTGTATCCTTCAAAAACTAGAGGTGTATATGGAAGTGCTAGATCCTTAACATACTAGTTTGTAAATGGATTTCAAAAACTGCCTTAAAATAACAAACAGGCTTCTTTAATTAAATGAAAGTGCCATAAACTGTCCATGTTTGAACCAAAAACAAGAGCTGTGTTAAATTAAAAATGCAGCATTTTACTAATCCCAACAAATTAGGACTGCCTTCAGAATAGAGCATTTCTTCCTTTAATATGTCAAATTATTACGGTAGTGATATGAATGGAACAGTCATGCTAAATCAGCATTTCAAAATTAATATTTCTTTGCAATCAATTTGCAATTTAAACAGATCCTAAGTACAGACACTCCTGCACAGACTTATCTCCTTTCATAAAAAAGCTTATTTTAGAGATATGATCTTTTTGCCAATATTACATGAAATTAGCATGGGAAGTATTGGAAGAAAATGTTTCTTAAGTATAGCTTGGCCTATAATTTTTTTTTGTAAGGCTGCACTTAATCTTTATTCTTCCATAATCAGTATTTATTGTGTGACCCTGACAGCTTGCTACTGCTGTGATAAATTATCTGACTCAAGTCAGATTAAAAATGCAACCCTGAATTCTAATTATCTTGGCAGATCCGCTTAGTAATGGCGTTTCTTGTCAATTCTGGAATCACAGCATGGGTGTCAATTGCAACAAATGCCCCGGCCCCTCTCTGAAGCAGGCTCCCCAGAACGCTTTCGTATCTGCCATATGTAAATCTCAGATGCTCTGTACCCTTGGTGACCTTTTATTAGCAAACTGACAAAATGATAAAGCTAGTCATGGCAAAACTCCCACTACTGCACAATTATCTGCTACAGTTCCAGTCCGTGGGAGATCAACAAGACATTGTTAATTGTGATGCATTTCATTGACTTCCCCTGCTAACAGACCCTACAGGTCACCCAAACCGATAGGGTTAGGCTTTTATTTCACATCAGAAGGGGATGGCAATGTAATTTTGACCCACAGGAGAGTTTCCATCCTTTGTTTTTCCTTTTCAGTGAGACGCCCATCATTTGTTTTTAAAACGACTCATGAAATTATTTATAGGTATTTCTAACACACAGGCACACACAGACACACATGTGTATGTATTATATATATGTATGTGTTTTTCAAAAAATGTTTAGAAAAGAATGAGCTGCTTCAAGAACTTACAAAACTGAGATACATACAGAGGAGCATCATTCTGATTGAAATTACAGAGAACTCCCTCCCATTGCCTCACCATGCTGCAAACCTTCATCAGAACTTAAACCCTTCAGGTAATGACTGGATTCACACCCCAGGACATCCAACTTTGGCAACTTACTGTGGCACAGAAAAAGAACACAGGTAGATTCCAAAAGCATGAAAACCAAATAACCTTTTAATCCCCAAAAACTTATCCAAAGGAGTTAAGATTCCACAAAACACTTCTGCCTGTGTTTTGTACACAAATACAGTTCAACCTCAAGAATCTTCTGCAGGTGTTTTGTACATAAATACAGTTCAGTCTCAAGAATCTTCCTGCAAACTTATGACATCTTGCAGCGTGTCCACTAAAATTTTATACACCTATTAGGCTAACAAGTAAGGTAGAGAGTGAAAGAAGCTGAAAACTATTCAGCAAAGTTCAGTCTTCCTGCTTCCTCAGAGCTTTCCAGGGACCCCTGTATCAGAATAGCATTGAAAAAGTTTACAACACACCCTCATATATTGCACTAGAGATTTAAAACTGTAAAAGTCTGCTCTGATTTTTGCACTAGTCACTCCATTCCAGCTACCTTCTGGCTGGCTCTGCAGGGCATATATCAGTCAAAACCCGGTCATTTATGGAACTCATGCATATTTGCTTTGCAATGCAGTTTATTTCTGAAAGCAGAACTTGGCCACTAAAATGACTTGGATTTTCTCAACTGCACATGAGCTATTTGGAGAGTGCACACAGAGCTACAGTTTTGTCACCAAGGATATGGCTGTTTGGCCAGTATGAGAAAGAATTACACTGTGATGATGTGGAGCATTCAGGGAAGATATTCTTATGTTACTGACAACTGGTCCTGTGCCACCAGCTCCTGCAAAAGAGATGTGCTCACCATGGAGAAGAGAAAAATGAGAGGGAAAAAATATTAAGTTCAATCAATTCCCATTATGCATTTCCTACTCCACACGGAATACAATTAATTTCTTCTTGAAGAAATGGAAAGACTGATGAATTCTTTGAACTGATGTCGAAGTGAATGATAAAAAGATAGACTATGATAGCCCTTCTTACACTAAACAGAAGCAAGTGAGAAAAAAGGCTTACAGGGCAGACAGGAAACCGATTAAACACAAGGGAAAATAAAAAGACCCATAATGTGGACAGTGAATAGTTCAATCAAGATATGGAATTCAGAAAAGATCCTAACACAAGAAAAGTCCTTTGCTACATTTTTCTCTGCAACCATATTTAGAACAGTCGCTGTGTCCAAGGTAATTCTCATCTCTGCAACCACGTTCTCTGCCTGGGTTCTTCTTTCCTTGTTTAACTTTGAGAAAACAGATGATTAGGGCACCAGCAACTCCAGTATTGAACAGCATAATAGATGACAACCAACACTGACCCTCATGAAGCAAACCTAAAATACCGCCCAGTCCTGCACATTATTTTAAAGTTAAGTTCCTTGCTTGGTTAAATGATTCCAAATGCTGTGAAACAAGTCCATCTTACTATATATGAAAAACTTGTGAAGATTATATCAGTTTATAAATCAAGATGATGGAACAAATTCAAATGTCTATATCAAGTTGCGTAACATTCTTCCAATAACATATCCTCTGAAACAGTCTCACAGCAGAGAGGAATATTTGGTTCAGACACGACAGCTCTCTCAAGTGAAGCAAGAAGTTTGCAATTCCAGCTGCAACTAGGATGAAATAACTCAATAAATATTGGAAAAGAAGTATGAGAAGCTTTGAAAGAATATATTTCAGCATGGCATTATTTCTTCTTTCTTAAGCGGGTTCAGTGTAATGATCTGATCTTTGTGCCAACAGTTTGTCGAATCAGTACAGTAAATACTGTAATCAAGTTTTTCACAAGTTGCACTTGGCCTGATTTTCTTTCAGCCTGCACTTTAACCCTTAGCCATCATCCTTTAAGGGTACTCATTGTTTTCTCACAAAGAAAACGTTCTTGACTGCTCTTTAATAGTTGTCTAATTGCTTCCTTTGCTGACCTACAAGCTCATTTCTGCAGCTTTGGAGGCTGAATACCACCTTGGGAGATTCATACCATTTTGCCTTCTGACTTTAACCTGGAATATCTCTTTGTTCTTTGGAAGCTGATCTAGTTAATGCAGTAATATTACAAAACTTCCATTCGCTGACCCAAGAATATTAGATACTAAAAACCATTCAGTATGAAAGAAATATCAAAATCATATAACTAGTCATTGAAATTATATGGGTTGGGATGTTTGGCACCACAGATCTGACTAAACATACTATCCTGTTCCCATTTCTCTTGTACTGACACACATTTCAAAGAAATAATGAAAATGCTTTTGATTTACATCCATACATAGTGAAGAGAAAAATTTGTGCAGCAAACTAGCTGCATCAATTAAAATATTTCTACCGTCAGGCCACACTCAAATAAGGTTTCAATTTGTATTCCCTTAAATATGAGATTACTGAAACCATGTTTGGCATCAAGAAATGCAGATCTGTCCAGAAAATACCATGCTGTTCCCCTGGCTGCTTGATTTATTTTTCATAAACAATATGCTGTATGCATCCAACATGGTTTGTACTCCACAAAATGCATCTTGGGCAACAAAATCTACAGTGTCGGCTCTGCAGGACGAGTTCTTCATTTAGACTTCAGCCCCATTAGGACAGCTCCACTGGCTCTCCAACACAGCATCCGTGCTCTTACACAAGAAGCAGAGAAGGGAGGGGGATTCCTCAGCTGCAGCAGTGAAAGCCAAAAGAGCCAGAACTGAAAGAAGGCAGTCCTTTCTGGTTTACTGCTTCCTTTCCCCTCGGTAGCACAGCACATATATAAAAGTTTGCCTTTGACCCAACTCCTCCCATGCTGCTGTAAGACCACACACCCTCGCCTGAAGCTTGTGGATAGAATCCCACTTCTGCCAAGGGATGGGGTGGCTACATACCAAAGTGAAAAAAAAAAAAGTTTTATAGCAAAGTGCTGCATTTGTTAGGCTCACATGCCTGGGAGAACATATGGCTCTTAATCCTTCATGTTTTTTTAAACTATTAGTGATATAGTTATTAAAATACTTAGTGGTCGCATCTGTAATTGAGATGAATTCCACTGAAGGCATAAACTGACCCGGTTATGTGAGCTGCTCTTACAGCAAACTCTCAGAGGCACTACCCAAAGAACATTCCTCATGCAAACTTGGATTGATCAGCAACTGAATATTTGGTGACTGATACTCCAACTTCTGGTGTTTAACAGTCAGACACACATGACAGAACAACCAGGCACCTACACCTGTCTGTAGCTCCTTTTTTTCATCTTTTTTTCATTTTGTTTTGGGTTGGTTTTTTTTGTTATTAAGCACAGCACTGCTACTACAGATCATTGCAGCGACTGAGGGCTTAGGAAATGCTACGTCCTAGAAAAGAACTGGTAACAGGAAGAAAGCATCTTAGCCCAGAGCAAGCAACACATCACAGCAGCAACAGGTTAATCACACAGCCTGTGTTGAGTGAATCCATTAAATCCATCTACACAGCACTCATGAGGACTGGGCTGGAAGAGTACGTCCCCTTCTGCAACCCCAGCAAGAGGCAAAGCCATGGACGGGCAGCAGGGAAGCATGGCTGAGGCTGCACCATGCAAGAGGTGAAGAAGCTGAAAACAACCTGGCTGGTTTTGTCTCACTAGAAGGTTAAACCAGGCTCTTCTCAGAGATGTGTACACATGAAAAGGGCAAAAGTCAATGGATAGAAGTTTTTTAACACAGAAAAATCTTCGTTTTATGTAGGCAAAAAAGGTTTCACGAGAGCACCTTGGCACTGGAAAAGGCTGCCTAGAGAGACAAGATCCTTAATCAGCCTCATCTAACTTTGAGGTTAACCCTACTTAGGGCCAGGGGCTGAATGACAAAACCTCTTGGGATCCTTTCCAACCTAAATTATGCAGTGTCTACAAGAAGGTAGATATCTATCCTTCCCTAGAGGAAAAAGACCTTGTCTTTACATCTACCTCCCAATAACATTTATTTATTCAATACTGGATCTCATCTTAAAACCAACATATTAGAACACAAGTGCCTAAGATACAGATCAATGATTAAAGAATAATTCTAGGAAAAAACACTTCAAAACTTCCACTGTATTCTTCAATGTGTCAAGAGCCCCAGCTTCCTGCTAATGTTTGTGCAATCGGATTATCCAGGCTCTAGCAATTAGTCTATCAAAACAGAGCTCCTCTTTGATGTTAAGTACTTTAAGATCCCCATATGGAAGGCAAAAAAAGCTCAGCCCACTCTGCTAATGTAAAATGCTAGCTAGTGAGAGACTAGTGCACATTATTTTCTTAGCACTGTACTCCTCCTCTGTGGTTTCATTATGTGACATTTTCATTTATTCCAATATAAAGCTAGTTTCTGAGTATTCAGAGTTGTAACACACAGACACATTAATCACCAGCCTAATACATGTCCTGTGTAGTAGCTTTATTATCTTTTCAAAGCAGAGCTGTAAAAACAAAAAAACTGTGATCTTTTATGCTATCCTTTAATAAAGTTATTTTAAAATGCTATAAAAATTGTTTCAGTTTTTTTTTTCCAAGCTACAGCTTAATGCAACTAACTCTTGTACATCCAAAACAGTAAAGTCTGAATAAGTAGTTTTAAAAGTCCCTGCAGACTTGTAATCTAGCAAGAGCGAAGAACTCTAACCACTAGAGACAGAAATGGGAAGGAATCCTGAGTTTCAAGTTACAGAATATGCCTGTTCTTTTGTCATTCTGACTGGGCACCGCCTTGCAAAGTACTCTCACTTCTGTGATAAATTTTAAATGTCTATTCCTGTATGCCAATACTTACATATTTAGAGCAAGGGTGGGCTGCATTTTTTTCCCCCCCGTTTTCTTCAGGCTCAGTATCAGCCTACTTCCTTAAATTAGTGAGTATTTTACACTCACTGAGATTGTGTCCATGTAACACAGCCTTAGCAGACCTGTGTCCTCTTTCACGCAAGGCACGAAATGGACCAAGCAACTTGTCCTCTGCCCAGACAAACAGCAGGGCCTTGAATGCCACAGCACCCTGTCCTTCATGGAGGGAATGCGCTTCCAGCAATACAGGCTGACACCATTCCCTTCACTCCCTGCTCGTCCTTCTGCAGATGAATGAGGACTCACCCACACGTTTCTGGCTTTCAAAAATAACACTTTCCAAAGAAAGATCTGAAACTTCAACTCAGATCTGAATAAAGCCAACGCGTTATAAAAATCCGTCTCTGCAACACGAACAAATTGATGGCAGGCTTCAACATTGTCTGCTCATTACATGCCACTCTGGTCTCCTCCAGTGGTGGCAATGCACACTAACTGAGGAGAAAATAGTATCTTTCAGCTATGTGCAACTTTTACGCCTACGCCTTCAGGCAAGCCAACTCCTCCAGGCAGCAATCTGCAAGAGCCATGTAATTCCCCTGGTGGGAAACACAGTTGCGATAATTGCATGAACTGAAGTCAGGCTTGAAAAAAAAAGCGTTCCTAAATAAATAAAGATGATTCATTGGCATAAACCCAGCACTGTTGCAACAGATTTTTACCAATCCAGCAGAAAAACCACTCCTCAAGCTCTGTGTGAAACAACCACCCACCCACTCCACGTGTTGCAGGGTAGGGCTCTGGCCAGCACACTGGTGGGCTTTGTGTGGCTACTAACCCAAAGCAGGAGATGCTGCTGCCATTTTCTGGATGTTCTCAATATTTCTCAGCTTTTTTACCCCAGTGAAAACTATAATTAGTATGGTGAATCACAGAATAAAAGTTGCACCTCATCAAGTACAATTTTAAATCAATGGATCTCTCTCTCATTATCCCTAGGCTCAAGAAGTTTCCTTAAGAAGATTGAATAGGATAGTACAGGCTGTTGTAGTAAGTTTGGGTTTGGGCACAACCAAGGTCTTCATGAAAAACTTAAGAAAGGTGAAAAACAGTAATATTCTTTCTCAGGGAAGACAAGGACACACATTACTCTGAAGCAGTACAAGGCTCTTGGCCTGAATTAATAATTTGGAAGTATTTTGAGACAGATGTGATCAGCACCCCAACCACAGCCTGTGACCAAAGCCATCTCAGTGGTGGCCAAGTGGAGATGGTGGCTGTTTTCTTACAGTACTGCATTGCAAAAAGCAAGTGTTCCTGTGAAATCAGCTGAGTCTGTTAGGCATTCTCTGGAAAGAAGCAGTTTCACGTTATTGTCATTCATGAGGCAGATCCCCCTATCCCACTTCACTCTTCCTTCCCTCTTTTTTTTTTCTTAACTTTTTTTTTTAAGATCAGAACTATTCTGAACTTTTGTAAATGAAAACCATTTATCAAAACAAGGACGAAATTTAACTCATACTTTATTGGACCCTTTAATTGGAGGGAAAAAGATGAATTTGTTCACTTTTATTTTTACATCTGGTAAAAAGTATGGAATTCAGATATTCTGTGCCAAGTTTTGACGAGAAATGATTTTTTCACATCCAAGTAATAGATGACTAGGGAAATGGAGTGGCTTAAAATGCAAATGTGGGGATATTAATTATTGTTGTTATTGGGACATTTACAAGAATAGTGTGGCACTATTTTAGAACGAGTAATGTCTAATCTTTTAAAACTACTGTAACAAAAATAGAACTAGAATAAAATCAAGCATTAAAATGTGAATTCCTATAATGTTTTAGTTTGTTTTGTCTGAAAATTTATTTGAAGTCTGGAAATGCCTAGTGCACATATTCAATATTTTATAACTTAATTTGTTCAACAAGAACGGCAGTATTTTAACAAGGTGAAACAATTTCATGATTAAAGCACTGCCTGCTTTATCAGTAGTAAAGAGCTCATGGAAAAATATCTAATCTTTATAAGGCAGAGACTCATAATTTAACTGCTGAGAACAAATGAAGAGTCTAATTCTTATTTTGCTGCTTTAGTGGTAGCATGTGGTGATAGCAAAGTATTAGCATAAGCCAGAACTTGCTCCCACTTTTCTTTCCAGGCATGTAACAAATATCTGATGGCTATGCAAATTTCACCCAAAGCAAAGTTGTCCCAGCTGGCAAGCCATACATTAAAAGGTAAATTACACAAAGCTGAGGCCATCTGGACTAAAAAATTCTCCTGTCAATAGTATTTTAAGCTCGCCAATTCCACACAATGAAGGACAATATATTGCATATGTATTTGAGGTGTAGGCTTTTACCAAGCAGTATTTAAAAAACCCCAGAAGTTAAAAGATGAGAATGGACTACAAACTAATTTTGGTATTTTGTTGGAATGTAATTTTTAAAGCTTATATAGCTCAATTTTAGCTGTATTATATACATACCATGCATTTTTAAGTTAATAAATGCCTATTTTCTCACAAATGGCAAGTCCAGAAGGCCAACAGATCCAACCTGTGACATAAACGCCAAGCAAAAAGAATTTGAAATTTGAAATAAGTCTACCAGCATCTGTGCTTTCACAAAGCTGCCAGCACTGCATGTAGACTTTTACTAGAAAGCAGCCCTTGACAGAGCACCTTGATAGTCTGGTTTCTTGTTTGGTTAAACCAGAATTTTAAAGCAGAAGACATGTAAGCAAATGAACAGCCGAGGGCAGAAAAACTAACCATGCCTTTCTGAACTACGGCAGAGTCATCACTTATGTTAGTGAAAATTTCTGCATTTAATTCACATTAAATTGCCCGTCTTGTCCAGTCTTGAAAAATTAATCTCTATGTTATATATTATGGAATTTAAAGTAACATCTGTGTCTTTGAAATTAAATTAACATAGTTCTATTTGATTAGCTTATTAACTGTAATTCTCAATATGCTGTAGGAACAGACACCAACTAGAGAGATGCAGCTGACACCACCACCTGTCTGATATAAAGTACTTTTTATCATAGACATGGAGGGATCTGTCAGCAGCCAGCCAAAGCATCAGACAGGTTAGGAAATGACACAGGGGCAGAAAAATTACTTGCTCAGATTGCAAAGCAGATAATTGATGGGATGGGGAACAGAGCCTGTGCCTTTTGGCTCACAGCTTCATACCTTTGCTAATGACTTTCCCAAAAATCAAATGATGTAAGGAAAGAGCAGTATGTAACTTGCACTACTTTAACAGAGACAGTATTTGAGGAAAAATACATTTAAGTATTTTACATGCTACTGGGAGTATTTATTATTCATTCTCTAATTTCCACAGAAAACATTTCCCATTTAATCCTCATACAGATAAGAAGATCTGAAAGTGTATGTTCACACTCAGTCTCAAGGTTATAATGCATGAACAGAGGTAAAGAATGAATATGGCCCCCTTGTAGACTCCACTCTCACGGTTTTTTCCTATCGGGTGAGATCCTATGCTCCTCTTCATAGCAATGAATCCTTGATATTCTGTCACCACCTTTTAACCTACATGACACCTCTTAAATCACAAAACTTCTCACCACATCAAATATAAGTCATTATCTCTGTCACTATTGTTTCAATGCACTGAGAAAGAGAAATGCTCTGAATTTACTCAGACAAAAATAAAACCACCACAGAAGCATAGTCTGAGCTGCACTGATTTAATCTTCACAGGAAATTGGGGGGTGGGGGGAAAGAAAAAAGAACACAAATGTGCAGTCAGGCAGCAGGAGCTACAAGGTACTGGTGGCCAGCTCTTACAGCTCTGAGCTGCTTTGGCTGAATTGCTCCTCAGGGATTACCTGGTTTTGTTCTCAAAGCTGCATCACAGACATAATAATGAAATGCTACTTTCTGTGAACTGTTGCTCTTATGGAAAAGCCCTGCCAGTGTGCTGTCTTTCTCTATGTACAGTTTTTAGGAAAGTAAATGCTAATGTAATTATCTAGCCAAGCCTTCAGCATCTGTCGCTTGAAAACTGGGGTTATAGTTCAGATACTGTGGACTAATTGTTGAAAGTTAGCAGAAAACTTTGGCTACAAAGGAACTTGGCACACAAACAGAACTTGAAGACCCACTGTTCAATAACATTTGTCCATTCAGATATTGCTGTCTCTCATGGCTCCCAAGGATCCCAAGGCACATAGACAGCCCCCATGGAGCCCACAGCTCCACAGACTTTGCTTGCCTTGCCTACAACACACAGTATCATCAGGAAGACAGGTGCCAAAGAGACATAACAGGAAGATTTAATTTGGGAGGTTTCTTAGGTATCTGGCTGGCAGTTCTTATTCTAAGTTCCTTCTAAAACTTTTTCTACCTTGCACTACTCTTTACAGCTTCCACTGATCCAAAGCCAGTATTACAGCAAGGCACTTAATTTCTCATAGATATTTACTAAATTGCCCAAGGACAAAACAGCAATTCTGTTAAGTACTGTGAGAAATATCAGAGTGCCAAACACAAGGCCATAGGGAGTTTTCCACTAGATGATATGGACAGAAGACAAATTGCCTTTGACCGGCAGAAGTAATGGAAACCTGCCTCCTCTAAACTCTTATGTACCAAGGCCACTCCAGTGCTGCACTGCCAGACAACATTTAGCACCTGAGGCCTTTCCCTCAGTACCCAGAGCATTAATTTGGGTCTTTCTTGCCAACAACTTACTAGATGAAGATTAGATTAATTTATCTAACTTTTAAGACCTCCACCCTACTGCTAAGCTTAGTAAAAAATGGCCAGCAGGTTCCACAACTCTGACTGGCAGGAAGCATGGCGGAATTTCAGAAACCAGGCTTCCTATATATGTCTTGGGAGATTGCTTTTTATTTATCATTAGATTTTTTTTTTGCCAAATATATTTCCACACTGCTATTTAACCCAAAGTTCAGCAACTTCTAGTGCTATCTGATTTATTTCAGCATTGCTGACAGAGAAATAAAAAGGGATCTGTTTGTTAGTGGTATTACCTCCAAAGAATGATACCAAGTCCTATTCAAACGTGGATCCATCAAACTTCTCCTGTGACACAGTGCTCACACGGGAGAGCTGCAAGCACCATATCAGCAAGTATCTTCTGATGATTAGCAAACAAAGCTTTTAAGTGACCCCCCAGCAGCCAGATGACTATTTAGCAGAGACAATTAAAAGTAGAAGGCTTTCCTTTTACATCTACTCATCAGGATGCAGAAATAAACCTTCAACAACCCTTCTCTAACTGTTAAAATGAGATACTGGCCCCCACCCATGACACTGAAGAACCTGTCCTGGACTCAGTTGGTGTATTGTGTCCCTTGAATTCTCCTTTCTTGATATGTTTCAGTCATCCCGTAACTAAGCTGACCCAGGTTTTTACTCCCCTCAAATTCTTCTATCACACAATTAAACTTTTCCCCTTGTATTTCCCTGACTGAAAGACATCCTCCATGAAACTCCTATGTTTGTATCCACAAGGTGAAGCATCCTCACTTTTGCTAGTTGGCTCTTTCTTGTCCTCTCTTCCCTGTCAACAAAAGACCCACTCTGTATGCACTTGTCACTTGTACTGTAGCTCAGTAATGACCAAGTGGGAGTTTCTCAAGTGTGATGGGAGATCCTGCCTACATCTGCCTTTCTCCTTTGTGCTTTTGGGAGTACAAAGTTTCTTGCTTTTTGTCTCCTTCCTACCTGATGGCACTGTCCAACCACTTACTACACTTGACTTTTTACATCACTTGACATGGGCCTCATTCCCTTTCACTGAAGTTAGAGTAAGCGACAACCAACTTTTACTGAAGTCACCAGTAGTGTGAAGTTACTGAAGGCTGAAACCATATGAAACCAATACATTTCTTGTGGTTCTTTCAATGCACAGTAAGTGAGCACAGATTGGCTGCAAATTCAACCCAGACTCAGAAACCTCAGCAAATGTTCCTGTGAACTTGATCCAGCCTTCAGGTTTGTTTCATCCAGTTTCAGGTTTCATCGTGAAAGTTTTACTCTGCCCTACACGCTGCCCCAATAAACCATGCCTCAAATGAAATAAGGACATCAGCAAAAATGAAAAACTCGTCAGATAGCGATGTTTTAGTTTTATACCATATGTAAGAACATGCATTGACAAGCAGTATGTATACAATTACTGCTCTTGCAAATCAAAAATTGTTCATGGTAATGGACTTCTACTTTACTACAATTTCTGCCAAGAAACTATTTTCAAGAAATGTGGATGGAATACCTCTGTGCCATAGTTCTTCTCTTTACCCATCACAATAATATACTAAGAAACTAAGCCTTTTCATCACAACCTGTGCACAAAACCTCCAGCATGCTTTTGAGACATTCAGGATGTGAAATAATGAAGTCCAAACTTCACTGAAGCAGTATATTCTGCCTGCATTTACCATCACTGAGGCAGGAAGGGAAAGAAAAAATAATAACGAGGAAACTGAACATCTTTTATGGATCACATGAATACAAAGCCAAAATACATGTAATTGCCTAGCTCATTGAACACACCACATATTTTCCTATAAAGCTTATAATACTGGCAATGCTTCCTCACTTCTCAATCATATTAAACCAATAATTAAAATAAAAAAAAAAGCCTAAAAAAAAAGCCTAGACTTACAATACCTTTGGGAGGGCATGTAGATTGTAATTTTATACTGCATTTCATGTAAGCAGAATTAAAAAAAATTCTTAGTCTGAAATTAAAGCACAATCCATGTTACATTAAGTTTTGGGAATGATTTAATTCCTGTTAAAGATATTGTTAAAGAAAAACATATTAATAATTTTAAATCAGGTAGGAAGATAGTCAACTCTGATCTGTCACAAGCAACTAAGTCACTCCTCATTTATACACATGGGATTTGTAGAAATATTCAATTAGAAACTGTGACAGGTAGTTTCCCATAACAGATTTTGAGCCAACGTAGTAGTTAAGGGCTCTTACTGGACTGCACCTAAGTCTAAAGCAAAATCCCTACTAACTGAAAGGGATGCAGGTTGGTTTCCAGCAGAGCAGTGGTGCTGTCTACAATCCCCAGCCTAGCTGGGCTGAGTTACACTGAGTTACACTCTTCTAACTGAGCCAGATGGGTGAAATCAAAAATACCAGCAGCATTAAAACATATGATGCAAATGAACAATTATGTGCACAGGACCTTAGGTGCCAACAAATGAGATTGCACTTTATGGAGTGTGAAAGAAATATTAGAAGTTCTTTACCTACTGATTTGCATGTTTCTCTTACTAGCATGAAGAAGAGTACATTCATTTTATATAACTGCACTACAGGTTTCTACAAACCTTTTCCCAGCTTTCTGCATTAAATGGCAAAAAACAACAGCAACAACAAAGGACAACCTCTAAGAGCGTTACGGCTAAGTACTAAGTGGAAGAGAAATTAGTAGAAAATTATTAAAGAAATAAGGCAATAGACTTTACATAGGAAAATTATTGGGAACAGGAAATCTAAGTACTCCCCTGCGTGTTCTTGAAAGCCCCCGCAAAATGTCATTTTTCACTATATTTAGCAGATTATGAGAATTACATTTAGCAAGAGGTATTTTCCTAATTATTTTAAATGGTAGCACACTTGGTTTTCTTTTTATTAAAGAGCTGCTACATGGTGCTACATGGGTGCAAATTCAGGGCATTTCTACACTCTCAGCATTGGGAACAAGTAGTATTTCTGTAGTCGGTCAGATCCCAAAGATCACATTAAAAGCATAAGCTCAAAGTCCTTGTGCTGGAAATATTCAAACCAGGCTTTTATACCCATGCTCTGTGGTCAAAAAGTCAGCATCAGCCCTGCTAATCCTCTGCATGGAGGACAGGAACTGTTCAGCTACCTCTTGCAAACAGCATTGCCTGACTAACCTGGTTTAAATTGCTTCACAACTTTTCCTAAGTACTGACCTTTTAGAAATGGCAGGTGAGCAAATGAACTAAGAAACGGTAGAGCGGGAAGTCGTACGTAAATGCTTCGACCCACTTTGAACAGGGATGTTTTGGGCTAGGTTTTTTAACACTTTATTAAGCATATTTCACATTGGAAGCTACTGCAGGGAAGGAAACTGCTTTCAAATACTCAAGTTTTGTTGAATTTACTTTACATTGTGTGTAGCAGCAATGGAACTTACTACCACAAATTGTTGCCACCACCACAGAAGCTATAGGTGAACTGGATGTTAAGAGGAATGGTCCTGCTATTCACACTATAAAAGCAAGTAATAAATCCAGTCTATTCCCAGCTCAAGTTCTTGGGAAAGGTTTGTTCAAGGCACCTGGTCAATCCTGAGCACTGATGGTGGCAGATATGAAATGTTACTTATATGCAGCTCTGGAACAAGTCACCTTTTTTGCACCTCCATCCAGAATCCACAACCCACAACTACACCTCTCTCTGTTACGGTGTCTTGCTCATACATTAAAAAAGCTACTCTAATTAGAAATTATAAGATATGAAACACTCATCCAAGGCAAACCCACAGCAATTCCTCAAAAAATCAAGGACACATCAGCAGTGAATACCCCTGCAGCCCATCTACACCTGCAGATGGAATTATTGCTGTAATAATTTCCATCTCTGCCTGTATCTTCATATACCACTTGGGGAAATACTTGTGACTGATTTAAAGAATCCAACAAAACTCCACAAACAAACCCCCAACACTGACAATGAAAGAAAACCTTTCTCAGTTCTCTGAAAAATTGGAACAAGAAATCTAGTGTCTGCAAAATGGTACTGCTTCAGGGAAACCAAGACTCAGAAAGTACTAAATCAGCCTGACTAATTGCACTATAACTGAGCCAAATTAATTAAATAAAGCCTCCCTTTAATAGCATTTGTTTGCTGAGCCAAGCAAGCCTTTTGAGTGTTTCAGGTCACCATAATCCAACATAAGTTACTTAAACAATGTGTAATATGTAACATACACAACTATTGTTTCAGTGCATTGAATTAGACTTTAGACTTTCAGAGGTCAAAGACATGCAACTGTCCACCTCTATTCACAAACATATTCAACAGTACCTCAGAAAAAACCCATGTATTTGCACCAGTTTCAGGGTTTTACTTCTGCTTTGTCATGCAAGTTCTCACTTTTACAGCCTTGTAAATTGTGTTCACTGTTTGAGTTCTGGACAAGATGTTTCAGAAAAAATCCAAGGGCAAGATCAGAGCAATCCCTTCTCTGTTTTTACATTCATAACAAAAATTCAGGAATCCCTATGGTTTTACCTATTGTCTCTACACTGTTAAAAATTATTTTCTGATTACATGATACCATACTATCTTGGCAAAATTAGGTAGATAACAAAAATCACAGATGATGTTCCAGGGCTTCCTCCTCTTAGCACTTGGCAAGTTTAGGAGAACAGCCCCAAAGGAAAACCAAAACCCAAAGGAACCTTTTCTTCTTTCTTCTGTTTTCACAGTCTTAAAAGTTCCTTTACTACATAATACCTACTCACAATCAGTGCAGTCCAGCTTCAGTAATTCCTTATCATAATATATATCCTCATTGCTCTCTTTCATGCTAAAGTTTTGTATCCACCAGTTGCTTTCAGATGGCTTCAGTTTTGACCTTCATTTTGTTCTAGCACAAAGTCTAGTCAGGATTCCAGTGCACAACACAGGTTCCTTTCAGCTCTCTACTGAAGACTGTGCTTAATGACTGCTATAACCTGTGCTATTCCAGTCAGAGACCTAGAAGAACTATCTTACAAAAGCATTTTACTAGTGGACTCCAAAGTTCCCTTGCTGGCCTGCTAAATGCACCCTTGGCCTCAATAAGAGAAGAAACCAACTCTGTCAAGCTCTCCACCTGGTCTCCATTTCTCGGGACACTGGAGTATTATGGAGGAAGTGGTGGGATAAGGAATGTATCTTTGCAGGATATAAAATTTTCTCTCTGGCTCAGAATCAAATTGAGAGGTCAACCCAACCGCAAACGTATTTAATGAAAATTAAGGCTGAGAGTAACACTTTGGAGGAGGTTTTATGTAGCGGAAGATGACATCAATGTTCTTTCCTCACGAGCCAAGTTCTCTAAGCTCTAAGAGTATTCTCTCATCTGCACTTAATCTCTAGTCTAGGCTACAGGCTGTCCTAAAGCATGACTTGGACAGCCTTGGCATGCAACCTCCAAACTGTGGCCCTACTTTTATTGTCTGTGACAATGTATAAACTTTGTGCTGTGACTGTTTGCTCCGTGGCTTTATGTTTCTAGGCCCCATCCCTAGCAAGACTTTGCAAATTACATGCAAGAGCCCTTACCTGGACGTGTTACATGCAAAAATGAGAATGAAGGAGAAGAGAGGAAAACATCAACATCTTTAGACACCTTAGGAATTATGGATATGGATTGTTGCATTGTAATAAATTAGTGGGATATTCACTCCTAGAATGAATCTACGAATACACAATATGCTCACGCAACTAAAAGCTAACATAGGAAAAACAAAGTAATTCAATAATTTGCATTTTGAATGACCAAATTTATTTGAAAATCTGATTTTAAGTCTTTCTGTAGATTAATCCTCTGTGTGCTTTTTTGCAACAAATCAAAGTAGGCAGTTTTACAATGAAATATTATTACTTTTAAAAAATCAGTGAAATTATACAAAGAAGCACAACTACTTTTGTACACAAGGTCAGTGATAAGTACATTTTATGTTCATAAAAAAATCAGGTCACAGTCAATGAAAATTACCAGCAGCTGGTCTGGGCTGCCTTGGGATTCCAGGGACAGCAAGTTTACCAATCTGCAAGTCATCACATGTAGCTAAGATTGTCATGACAAGCTTTTAGCAGAACACTGGACAGCATGAACCTTTCCTAAGAAGTTATCTATTCAGTCTCCAATTTTCTCCTGTGCATGTAATGTTTTGTTGCTGGTGATTTAAAGAAAATAAACGTACCAGGATAGGAGGTAACTAGCTGTATATGTCAGCCATTTTTCTAAATGGTAGAGACAGGAAGAACAGC
Source organism: Passer montanus (assembly GCF_014805655.1). NCBI lineage: Eukaryota > Metazoa > Chordata > Aves > Passeriformes > Passeridae > Passer > Passer montanus. The sequence continues at coordinate 10,542,447 of NW_024356505.1, read as the reverse complement.
CACTCCTTTCAGCCATTTTAACTCAGATTGTGCTTGAAAAGAAAACTAATCACAATTGTAAAATTTTTGCTTATCCTTCACTCGTAAACCAAAGCATAATAGTTTCTCCAAGTTCTTATTTCTGCAGAGGATCTGAAACTGGGCACATTAATGTGTTTTCCAAATAGCTCTGCAAATATGTTAATTAACTGCAATATAAAGAATGAACATATGCCATTACCAGAGTCTAGTAAGAATTAGGACCTTTTTGTGGTATGACACAGAAATAGATACTGAGAGCCTTATTAGCCCACATGGCTGACAGCAAAACATCTCAGTAAGGTTTTTTTGTGCTGCCAACACCCACTTGTTCTGAAAACATTACTACTGCTTAGGATCAAAATTAAACATCCCAGAAATTACATGCCCTCCTTTTTAAAGCAAGAGACAATAAAGCATTTCTCCTTCCCCTTTGCTAAATGCAGTGACTTGTGCAAGAGACCTATGCAGAAAGCTGGGAATTGAAACCGAACTGGCCAAGATAAAAAACAGTGCCAGGAAGACAAGATGGTTTTTTCATCAATTTTGGCATGCCACGTTGACAAAGGATGAAGAAATACCAATATAGGCAAGAATCCTGAAAATCTTGAGGACTTCCACTGACTTACTGAATTACACAGAGGTGTGCACACATTCACTTGCAAGAAATGATGCTGACTTGGCAATGCTTCTTTCACTTGAGATTCATGGGATGGAAAAGAAAAGGGAAGGAAAAATCATGCGTCTTGCACAGAAAAATTACAATAAGAAAGTGAATTCCCTATCAATTAAAAAAAAAAAATCAATCCCATAACTAAGACACATTCTTTCAGTGTCCTATGTTCAAATTCACCACGTAATTTTAATTCAAGGCATGGCATTAAGGGTTTTCCTTAAAGTGCCAATCTGCTTTTTGATCTTTACTGCTGACATGAAATAGAAGAGCTGTACATCATATAAATCTTCAGCTTTGCTTAGCTTGAAACTGGTAAAGAGAGAAAGAGAAAACAAAGCCATCTGCATAAATCCTTCCAAACCAAAAGGCATTCCCCTCACCCTAACTATCATTCATTTCTGCACATCTTGTTTGAATTATCATCTGAAGTTTGTCTTGTTCCATCTCCAGAACAAGTCAAATAGCAGAGCATAAAGATATGGCTACATGAATAAAACCATATGATCTACTTGGTCACCGTTAACTTAAAAATAGGCTTACACAGAAAAATATTATCTGGCAATTGACATGTTACTTTGATCCTTTTCTTTCTGTATCCTGTCACATGCATTCAATCCAGCAGCTACTGGAAGCATTGGCATGCACCTTCAATGTGATGAGAAGCAACAATCCAAGGGAATCACTGCACTTTTACAAACTTGGGATATACAATTCAAATGAGACAGTATCATGTTACAGGAAGGAAAAGTGAAATTTTAAGACAAAAAGGAAGAACTGTGGTACTAGGCACTATAAAATGCAGTAAGTCTCAACAGGTGAAACAGCAATACTTCAACAGATTCACAGGCTCATATGTTCTCCTGCGGAAAAAACTCATCTACAATAGAATTCCTGAAATGGAAAAGTCTCCCTTGTCTCTACCCTTCTGTTTCTATATCATGACATGAGATTTAAGACAGTGTATGCTATACCAAAAAAAGTTAGGATGGATCTTAGTTATACCTTTAAAAAAAAATTGCTTTTTACTCATTCAGAAAAATCAAATAAACTATTTTGAGATTTAAAAAAATAAATTTAAGGGGTTTTATATATTTATTGGTATCATGTCTCAATCTGTTATGTACCATCAATGATACAATTTCAAAGTGGAAATATTGTGCCTGAATTAATTAGAAAGACTTGAAGCTTGATCTACTGCTCATCAGGTAAATGATGCAGGGAATAGTTATTTCAGAGAAAGATGCTCACCCTTTCAGCATTATTTCACTTTCCATATGCCTTCTGCAAAAGTATTTTTTATGATGACAAGTAAGGAGAAACAAACATATTTCTCTCCAGGCTCCTGACTTTCATTCCGAAGTGTGCCCCAGCAGCCATTACAGTGATGGTACACAGGCATCAGAAGGCAAGGAAGGGAAATGCCAGGAAAAGAAGCTACATCCTACCCAAAACTGATCAAAAGTCTCAGCATTAAAACACTCTTAGGGAATCAAAGGGGAGAAAACTGAATTGTCTTCCACAAATTACTCAAGCAACGTAACACTTGTGCTCTTAGAAAGAAAGGAAGCAACAAGATTTTCACTGCTGCTGAGAAAATCGTTGATAGAGCACTTTGGTGGCACATCCAGCCATGGGCTATGACCTCCAAGAGGCGACAGTCTTTCACAGGCTTCTTGTGCAACTACTGCTCATAGTTTACCCCAGGAAAATCTCTCAGGGCTGAATCACAGGAAAGATGCAATGCGTTGCATATCACATGGTTTGGATGCTCTGCTAAGAAACTGGTGCCTAAAGATTTTTAGCTTTTTCATATATTTGTAGCTTTATAGATTTTTAATACATAGTTGTATCGTTTTTAACACTTTCTCAGCCTTTCTCACATTTTAGAACAATAGATAACTGTTTCTAACACATTCTTTAAATTCTGTTTAGTTTTATGCTCCAGAAGAGAATTTCTAACATGGACATTTTGTTTTACACCAGCAGCTGAGAGACATAACAAGATACAGGGCAAGGAACCCCTCGAGCAACTCCAAGGGGCAGCCCCAAGGATGGACTGCTGGGGCAACTGGTCCCTTATTGGTTGTACCTGCTAGATATAATAATGAATTAACCTTATAAAAAACATAGAAATCCTCTGCCATGTGTGCACATTCCTGTATTTTGTGCACCTGAAAGCTTTCAATAAAGAATAGCTATTTAGATTACCACTTCATTATTATTTGCAAAAGCTTTTCTTGTGATTCCAGGCAATAAAACCCCACAGATGTAGTCAAAGTACATTGCCTCAAATGCAAAACCACCCTTCTTGTTACTGCGTTAGTAACATAGTGCACACTAAACAGAACATTACCTAAAATTTTGCCACTTTTTGAAATAATTTTCAAATAATCATTAGATTCTACAGTGTTGGCTGTTTCTTTTACTCCTGGAAAAAAACAGGCAATAGCAGTAGAACCTTACTGAAATAACTGAGTATGGTTATTTCTTACTCTTTCTTTCTTTATTGAAATAGCGAGCTGAACAAGATATAGGGAGAGTGCAGTGGCCAGAACTTTACATGCAATTAATTTCTTTCACAAATGTATATAGTCACAGAAATTACTGATTTTGCTTCTCATGGTATTAAAAAAAGGAGGCGAAGTAAGAAAACTTTGTCTTGAGAAGTCAATGACAGGTGAAATAAAAGGGAAGTGGGGGGAGATGAGATGCCTGAAGCCTATAGGAATTTACAATGGTAACAGTGAGGCAAAATCTTGCTAGTTAAAAATAAAATCTCAAAGGAGGAGCGAAAATGTTAGATTGGTTCAGAGATGTGCAAGGATAATCTTGGGCTCTTCGTATAAGAATGCCATCTAATTTCACAGGTTTCATTTGTGCTCCCAGTTGTGATCTCAAAGGAGGAGCGAAAATGTTAGATTGGTTCAGAGATGTGCAAGGATAATCTTGGGCTCTTCGTCTAAGAATGCCATCCAATTTTGATCACAGGTTTCATTTGTGCTCCCAGTTGTACATGAGAATGCAATTGATAGACCTTGAACAGTTTCATTCAATAGACTGCCCAGAGGCAACACTGAAAATGTTCTCACCAGCGTGCTCTAACTGCTTGCAGGATTGATGCTTAAAACATATTTTATTATATAACCCTTCTTCTATGACCTCAATTATGAATAGAAAAACCACTATTAAAAAGAACCTGGGGTTAACATAATTAAAGTATTTTGCTAGATTTTAAAAGATTACAACAGTCTTTATTTTCAACAATTCCCTAATATAGCCATTATGCAATTTGAAGTAGAAACAGCATATAATTATGACTGCTTAGTTTCACTTGTAGGTGGATACTAGTTTTCTTTTTTCCCCATCTGGATTAAACTTTTTAAAACAAAGCAATTACTGTATTTAAGAAAAATGTATTTCATGGAAATTGTAATAAATACAGAATTGTTCTTTTTATGGTATATGTTTCCAATAATACATGTTACTATGGTACTTCCCACCCTTCATAATCAAGGTGAAAGGAATTTACTCCAATAATTTATCCTTTCTTCCTATTTCTGATACTTCCAATCTAAAAATTGAGAATACCGCCATTAAAACTTAATTGTAAAGAATTTTCCTTCACTAAATTGGGAATAAAAGATTTTCTACTATAAATATTTTTTTAATATGACTTTTTCAGACAAAGGAATTATTTGTATGCCTCTGTTGTCTTCTCACTTGTGCTACTAATATTGGTATCTTTGTTTTGCTGTTTTCTAAAAAGCCTGAACAGCTGCTTTCCTCATTAACAGGTAACCAGCAACATATTAAAGAAACGTTCAAATATGAGAACACTGAGAAGTCTCTCTCCATGAGACTGCACCAGTCTAAAAGCCTTGGCTGTATGCTGCAATGCCAGGTAACAGAGAGAGCCATCACCTCTAAAGACCCAGACCACTCAGAGGCACAAACAATGCTGTGCAGGTTCCAATAAACTCCAAGCAAAATTCATAGTCATGTTTATTAACTTCAAGCTATAAACCCTGCATTTAAGTACCAGTATAAGCAATATTAATCACTGTGGCTAACTACTGCATTTCAATGCAATAGAAAATATAAATGTGTCTTGTCCCACCTACAAAGGAAATGCCTGTAGAAAGTACTGGAGGATGTTGGCACAAGTGCTCATTTGCCACTACTCCTGACAGATCACAGCCAGTACTCCATTCTTGTAGTAGCACCACTGAACTCCTTGCAGACAAACCTCTCCTGTATTTATAGGACGGAAACAGATTAACTGCATCTGCTTTGGCTGTAGCGTGTCTTTTATTGATTCCAATTCTGACTTCTAAGAAACCAAAGCAGAAGAAAGCAGGGAATAGCCATCAATACTGGGGACTGCACTAAGGCTACACTAAACTTTGTCTGAGAAAGGGATTTGTGGCAATTCAGTCAGTGTCTGATGGAAGTGTTTGATGTAGCAGTAACAAACCATTATGACCCATAATTTATATTTTGTCCACCCGTTTTAAAAGGAATGTTATCTGTCTACATGAGGATCACACACTATGGAAGCAGCATCTGTGTGTAGTTACTGAAAGCTGTAATGGCAGTAAATCTCCAGCAGAGAAAGAGTTGGAGCCTTACAGATTTAGACATCCACAATCTGAGGATCGTTTCAGAACTTCAGAGCTCAAACAGTATTGCCAAAATAATATGCCTGAGAAAATAACCAGGGCTAGAAGGGAAATGGAAACAAGAGTATGTTTCAAGTTGTAAACAGAGACTCCAGTACCCTTCCCTCTCTACTATCTGTTTTACTGATACTTTATCCTCCCAGCTATCAAGCCAGACAACCCAGATTTATGTTTTGTTTTAGCTCATAATAGCCACCATACAACAGGGCAATGGGCAGAGCATAAAGCACACCCATTTAATCTTTCTACCACAACATATATTTAGTGTACATCTTATCATGCAATTTTGGCAGTCCCTGAGAATCAGCTGTCCCTATTTTCCCAGGCTCCACGAGACCGTATGGCCCACACAGAACATATTGAATATACAAACTTGCAGAGGAAGATTGTTTTAAGGTCTGTAACTCACAGCAGGAACTGAGCTAAGTTCAGTTCCACTTGGAAGCCATAAAAGCATGGGTTTAAAAAAAGTGCAGCAGTATCTGGTGTTTGATATCTAACAGTATGCAACATGTTTATGACATGTATTAGGCTACAAAATCTGAGTTCATAGCCTGGGACAACAAAGCAGAACTCAGCTCTGGCATGTGTAGTGGGAAATAGAAAGGCATGTCTCATACTGTAATGGATATTGCTGCTCCCTCAAGAGCTTGAGTTGCATAGAGCAGGTGGTTCAATGAAAGATACTAGCACTTTGGAAAAAATTAAAATACAACTAAAAGAGCAACTAAATAGCAGCTGGTTCAAGCACAAGTCAATTCAGGTTCAGTTTCACTATACAAACAACACAGTTCGGTTCTCCAGAATTACTTTTTCTAAAATGACAGGGTAAGAAAGTTTGGACAAAATATGTGGCAACTAAAACTATCTCAGTCACACAGAACTCTGGTTAAAGGGTACTAAAATAATGAAATCTAGACGAGTTATTACTTTCAAACTACTTTAAAAATAGTCTGATTCTAAACTGGATGATCAATTCCCACAGCCTTAAAACAAGTCCCATGGTCAAGTATGTGGTCTTAAAACAGCTTTTCCCTAATTAAAAAAAAAACCAACCAAACCCAAAACCTTTCCCCCTCTCTCACATTAAGTAAAATAACCACAGAAGCAAAAAGAGAAAACACCCAAGTATATGATGGAAAGAGGGAAACATACCAACATGCACAACAGCATACCAAGCCTACATATTGGAAAAAAAAGTTTTATACATTAAATGAGATCAGCAGAACTAAGTGTTAGAAAGGGTCATGGCTAATTTCAAAATATGCTTTAGGAGTCGGACTGTCTCCAGGAAGAACAAGAGTTACTTGCCAAGTAGGAAATCATGTCAATACTGGCTATTCTTAATCATAGTCTCATGTAGTGGAGAAAATGTAGTCATTTCACCAAGTGAACAGCACTTCTTACTTCCATGCCTCAAAGTATTCTGCCCCCACACACCCACTGACACTTTTTTGCTACAGCAAACATAAAAAGTCAAGCAGTGGATTCTGTGTTTTTAAAAGTTTGCTGTTTTTTGCCTTTGTTTCATTTTTTCCCATTGTTATAATGAAATAGAATTATAAAGAAAAATTTTGTGTGACCCATGAGAGTTTGAATCAATTCAGTCCATGCCAAACTGAATCTTGGGTTAATCTTCCAAGCTTTCAGGGTTATGAGCTTGTATCTTATCCTCTAGACAGCAAAAATAAAAAAGCAAACTGGTCTTCTATGCATAAAAAGTAATAATCCATGCCGGAGTACCCTGGAGGTTTCAGTACCACCATCAGTCAATAACTGAAAAGCTGGGGCTCTGTTACTTAGAAAAGTACTTTAAAAATGATTTAATTTCTTAATTGCTTTCAAGTTTTAGGTTATACAGGGCTGGTAAGCAAGATTTTTAAAGATATATATATGGCGGTTGAATAACTTCTGAAGTTCTGTAAAAAATCTGCTCATAGACAATTATCAGATAGAGCTTTTTTCAATCATAAGTGAAATCATTCTGTACTCACTTGTGTGAAGTACAATAAAATAGAAAACTAAGCCAAGAAAAATTATCTTGTTTGTCATGAGATTTCACTAAAGCATCAAAAGCTAAAATCTCTTTCCTAAGTATTTGAGCAGTACAGCTGAAGTGCTGCATGTGCCCTATGCAAAAGTCATTAAAAATTTAAATTTTAATTCCACTGCTTTTCCAAAACAGGTGCTATGATAGTGTCATATCCCATGATGCAAAACAGTGCATGCCATTTTGGCAGAATATACATTGTGCAAACCAAGATCAGTTATACCTGAAAAATAACCACACTTACCTGTTAATGTAACTTAGGGCAACATAGGTTGGCTGCTGAAGTTCTTGTTTTTCTAATACACGTGGGTCTGTATCTGGAATAAAGAAATACATACACAAAATTGAGCTTTGTGCATTTACACTGCAATTAGGGGATTGAATGGTGCAAAGTAACCTAAGTGGACACAAGAGATACAAAACAGCTCAACCCAGTTTGGCCATAGTGTAGATTTAGCACAGCTCCATCACTTGCTCATTCATTCATAAACACAGTACTGCATTACTTTACGCAAGAATTTGAAACATCAACAGTGATGTAATTTCCAACTGTCACACAAGCTTTCACAATCCCCCTCATAAATACTAGTTTTCACTGCTTTCCATGATTTATAGCGCTAAATGGCTCAAGCTTGCTTCTTTTTTAATGTAGCTATTTTAACATTTTAAGATGTTCCAAGACTGATTAGATCTCTTCTGTTGGGTCTTGAAACTTTTCTTCTGCATCCCTGAGTTTTGTTCTCTCCCTTCTCTACAGCTTATTTTCTGAAGCTCTGAATCAGAAAAGTCATACAAAAATGCTCTTGAAGCAAAATGCTTGCCAAGCAGAGCACTGCCCACCAAAAGCCCGAAGCAAACATCCGAATTCCCTCAAGTGCTAACTTTCTCACTCAAATGAAAAAATATGTTTTCAATCACTGTCTCCATTGTCCTTTGCAGCTAAGTTGTGCTTTTATCTAACAAAGGAGCTTTGGTTTGAATTTTTGAAACCAAAGCCAAGGGAGTATGTTCATAGTTTAGACAGCATTCTTATACCAAAACCCAGGGTTATACTGAAGTTTCAATATAACTTAAAAGTTTCAAATACAGCTTTGCCCTGCAAAGTTGACAGGTACCTTTAGGAGCGGAGTACAAGTTATCTTCAAAAGTTCCCAAGGGAAAGCATGCATCCTGCCTGTGCAGATTACTATAGTCATTAACATCACATTTTATGCCCTACTTGAAAAGCAATTCTGTGTGTAACTTCTGCATTTTAACTATCAAGAATAAAAACTGCCTTTACCAAATGGCTCCCCACAGCACTGCTGCTATCCATCTTTTATTTCTCAGAATCATCTACTTTGTGTTTGGTGAGGGGGGAAGGGCGTGGGGCATTCCAAGCAAATCCCATATTTTGGACTGTTCTTGCTTCCTCCCAGACATTTTAAGTATTGTTAATGTTTAAAAACTCATTATCTTGATAAGCACATTTGTTTGACTTGATCAGTCGCTTTTGGTGTTTTTTGTGGGGTTTAAAACATGATACAATTATTTCAAAATCTGTCTGTGCTGCTGTGTCTTAAGGAAGATTTTTAACTGAACTGAATGGGGACCGTGCTTGAGGGTCGGTGCATCTGTCACACCACTGCTGAATAATGTCTTTATTCAAAGAGAAGGGAATCCCCTGTCTGCCTCACAAAGCTCAGACTGATCCTAATCCTAATCCTTGTCTTTACACTTGCTTCTGCACAGTTTAGGCTGCAGGATTTGCTAACATGCCTTTATCAATAGTATCCCTGAAGTGATAAATAACTCTATGAAAGTTCAGTGAAGAGGGATAAAAGTACAAGTGCCAATCCAATCAGCAAACCCAAGCCTGTTGTTCTTAAGAGGAAAAGATCTTGCTGGTGCCTGGGGAAATTCTGCAGTAATTGCCAGCACATCACACTCCTTATGAAGCTCACCAAAGACAGCAAAGCATCAGTGGTCTCCCATGGTGTCTAATTCACTTTTCTGAGGAAGTTAGGTTCACACAGCATACACAGATCTTTTACTTGCCTTTGTTTCTATAAAACCCACCATCATTTAGCAGGCCAAGCACACAACTACTGCCATGGAGAGCTCTTTTATATTTACACCTTGGTGGTGCAAGGCCTGCCACAGAACTGTCTCGATGCAGAATTCTGCAGGGCATTAATGCCAGCCAGAACTATCTGAGAACTGCTGTGATGCCCAAAGAGGCTACCTGGAACAGAGGCTGGACAGAGGTTAAGGAATAAAGTAGCTATTTATTGAAAGGCCTTTAAAAGATACACCCTGGGCAGTACAGGAGCCTGGCCATGGCTACACCCAAGATGGTTGACCAGTCATGAGTTTTCACACTTTTATAATTTTTGGTCCATTTACATATTGGGTTTAATGGTCCAATTACACCTTCAGGTTATGAAGCCACATCCTCCCAGATTGCTCTCCTCAATCTCCTCAGTCTCCTCAATCTGCTGGTTTTACATTTTGGGCCTGAAGCTGCAATGGTGCCCTTGGTTCTTGGGCTGGAAAAGGTTTGTTTTGTCTTACAACTGTTTTATCTGTGAAGAGAACTTGCTAACACTTTATATGAAGTTCAGAGTCACACACTAAGGCAGTACAGAACCTGAAAAATGTGAAAGCTAAAACGTAAGGCATCAACTGCAACCCAAGTTCAGGCATCTGTGGTTAAATAACTATGTCCTTGCAAAGCCAGTTCTTAAATGGGATTAACCTCCACCTATAAACAACAGTTTCTGTGACTGAAGGAGACAAAATTGGGGCTGGTTTACATCAGAGTGCTGCACATTATCTGTGGGAGGGGACAAGGAAAGGCTCTAATGGAGAGTCTGCCACCCTTCCCACAGCTTGCCAGCGGCTCCCTGTAACACCAGCTGAAGATGAAAATACAAAGACAAAAACCAAAAGCCCCATAAATTTTGTGGGAGTGTGTTATCAAAGCAGAGAGCAATTTGCCTGCTGGCACCTGGAGAAGGCAGACTCCTGTCTCTCAGTAGGTGCTGCCTGTCACACGAGGAACACAATGCAGATTCTATTCAATCTATCCCTTCCCCCTCCACATATCAGACTTCACACATTTTTAAAGTCAATTGTGCTGCATATACCAATTCCACAAAATAATCCAAGCCATGGTAAAAAAATCTTGTATGAATTTAGCACTTAGAATGCCTGACACATTTTTATTCGTCTTGCAACCAGGTGCTGGGCTGCGAGTCATGAGAATGCTGCATTCACTTTTGCACTGCAGCAGGGGCTACATTGTTAACAGCCACAAAAAGATCACAACCATCTCAAACTTGATAAAAACCCTATCAGTAGTTAGCACTTTCTTTTTTTTTTTTTTTTTAAGGAATAGCATGTACAGCTACAGTGGGATTAAGCAGCAGGATTCCATGATGCTGAACCTTCAAGCCTGACTTCCAGCACTCTGCTTTTCTCATGCCTAAGCGCGTTCATACAGACAATATCAATGTTTTCTAATACCACAAATGCTTCCCAGAGCATATCTTTGAAACATGCTGCCCCACTGACCAGGAGGTTATACATCAGCCAATGCTCTCACTTAATCTGACTCAGAAATGAGAAGCAAGGGAGACAAAAATCTGTGGTCAATCTCACAAAAATGGCCCTGTATAATGTTCCATGTTTAGTCAATGCTTCTTCAAACTCACACAGACTGGTCAAAGTCAGCCAAATGTAGCCTAAATAGTTTCCAAACAGACACCTATAATGGTTTAAACACTCACAAGTGACAAATTTGATCTTGAAAATATTTAAGCAATATAACTTAGGGCTGATCTGAGTTCCCTTTCTTGTAAGAAAAATATCCAGCATAAACACAAAAACTCCAGAACTTGAGGGGACTGTTGATTAACATTACTTTAACTAGCTACCCTCACTTCTTGCAAACATCCACGTAAGAGAGACAGAATTACTTGGTAATCTGCAGGATTAGACCCTTCCAATTTCTCACATCCACAACCTGCTTCATACTGGACAACTAGACAAGTAGTATGAGTGTATAATTAAGGCTGAGAGACCACAAATTGCACTGAGCCATCTTTGAACTGTTCACACAAAGCCAGGCATTTTCTGAGGAGTATGTTCTAACAAAATAAATCACTGACTACTGAAGCATGCTGTGATTACTAAATCACCTCACTACACAGAAATATCTTGCAGCCTGAAAGCACTGCAAAATCCTAACCTGGCAAAGTATTTTAAAGAGAGCAAATAATAAACAAAGACATACACATCCTGTATAAGCACAGTCTTCAATTATATAACTTGGTTCTACATTAATGTTTCTGCACAAAATTACACGCCACATTGTCATTGCATACAATGCAGCAATAAGCTTTTACCCTACAAGATACAAGAGAGTTATCAGAAGCAACTTCACTTTTGTAAGAGCCCTGGTTTTAAATCACTGTGAAAGATCACTTTTCACCTTACAAAATGCTAACAAATTCCAGTGGCATTATTTTACAACCACAAGCTTTCTTCTTACGGGGACCAGGAAAGGTCATTACCACTAGCAAAGTGGTAAAGATAATCTCAGAAGAAAAATAATGACCTAAAGGTGGTAAAAATTATACTGCTCTTCAACATCTTGAATATGAACTGGCCAGTCCTGTTCTAACCCCACCCTGCATTTAGCAAAAGCAGAGGTTGAGGTCAAGATTGACAGAAGTGCCTCAAGAAGATGACATGAATCCCTACTCACTTACAAATGCAGGGGCTGCTGGATTGTCAAATTTTTTTGTTATCTTTACCCCTCCAACCGATTGCAACAGCCTGAGTAGCTTCTTTATGGCTGATAATTACCCTTTTATCCATCTTTGTCATAGGGGGTACTACGCTAATTGAGTGTGGGGGTGATTGTAGGGGAACAAATTTCAGCCTAACAAACAAGGTCTCTCAGTGAGCTCCAGTGACCCTCTGGTGAGAAGTGCAAGACAATTCACTGATGTTGCATACATTACTTTTTGGAGGGAAGGGTTTAGAGATGTTCATACCTTAAAAAGACTTAGGTTTGAAAAATATGTCTTCTGTAAGTCGTATCAATTTTATACCAAATAGTTACAACAAAAGCCAAAAGGTAAAACTACCTTTGCCAACCCAAGGGCCATATTTCCATTTCAGTTTAATCTCTAAAAGAGTAACAAAATACCTTTAATGTAATGAAAATAACAGCCCTGCAAAGGATTTTAAAAGGACTTTAAAAGCACATATTTGCAAGGAGCAAGGACTTACAAGTCTCTCCCAAGTCACTTGGAGATGTTAATGATAATCTCACCTTTTTGTGCAAGATCACACTGGGGTAAACTGCCAACACAGAGGTTCCCCAGACTCCAACCTGACTTTGCCAGAACATCCATACACACGTTCTGCTCGCCCACCAGCAGGTTCACAGAGTGCCTGTCTTGTATTTCACTTGGCCTTGAAACTGGCTGATATAAGTCAGCTCAGCTAGTTAATTAAAACCTACACTTCCCTTGAAACTGGCTTGCTTCACTAATGATGCCAAGGCAAATATTTCTGTTGGCTTCCTCAAAAGTCTGCAATTGTTCCTATGTGGATGTAGCTTAAAAAGCCAGAAATAGATAAATTCAATGTTACTGGAAATTGCTCCCCATCTTAAACTTCCATTACAAGGACACCATTATGAGTTTCACAGTATCAATTCCAAATGCAGCGTTATTCGTGTCTTCTTATAAATAAAAAGAAAAAAAAATCACAGACAGGTTAACACAGTCCCTTAATTATATATTTAACAGAAGAAAAAAAGTCCTCATCTTTAAAAAGGAGATTATGCTCTTCACTTCAAAGACAGAACACTGGAAGATAAATATGATTCTGCAAGAGTTTTCAGTCTGGAATTCAAGAACACCTTTACTATTTAAGCACAAGTTTAGGTTCTTTCCAAGATCAAGGTGTTAAATGCCACAGAGACAGACTTAATCAAAATGTGTGAAAGAGATCAGATACCAAACTTTCACATTTCCACAATAAGCTCTTTAGCTCTCTAAACAGATGACTAAGGAAGTTACATTGAGGCAAGTACAAACAAGAAAACACTGTACTTATGTCAAGTTTCACAGTTTTGGTAAACGCTAGAGGCTCCAGAATATGTTTTAGGGCAAAATTTTGCCTGCTTGGTCTACCCCGGAGTTGCAAGAATTTCTCAGTTTGCTGCAAACAGTTTATTTTCCCCATCAAATTGTACTTAAGTGCATGAAGCCATGAAAAAAGAGACCCTTACAGACACAGGTTACAGAAGTAATACAAGAAGGTCATGAAACTGCAGGATTTTTGGCCGGCTGGGGGACAGCTCTGTTGGGCTGCTGCTCAACCCAAGCCTGTGGACAACAACTGAGTGTTTGCAATTTCTGCACTACAGCAGGAGAATAATGCAGTCCAAAGACAATGTAAAGCCTCAGAAGTCACAGCCCAAAAGCTGATCTGCTGTGGACTTCTCCTAAAGCCTTCAAGCACAAAAAGGTTCTCATTAATCTTAATAACTGCAAATTACATATTACACATGTAGACAAGTGGTTAGCAAAAGGAAATGTCAAACAGAAGGTTTATTTAAATGGAGGCTGCCTCAGTAAAAAAACCCAACAAGTATAAATTGGGAATGCACACACAGGCAGCTGGAAGGCAAAGCAGCAGCTGCTGACTTAACACCCTGGATTAGCACACACTGGCCCCTTCATGTTGGTGCACCTCCCAAGGAAGTGAGGCAGTCCTTGTGGAGTTCCCAAGGAAAAATGGTAATTTGTAAAAACTGCCTCTTCATTGGAAAGACACCCTGATATCAGGGACAGCACTCCCAGCCTTTTAGCTTCACTGAGTCTTAATGAATGCAGAAACTCTAAGATGCAATCAGAGGACACCACTGCAAGAGGAAGTATAAAAAAGGGGAGAGAAGTTCAAAAGCAGAAAATCATTGAAAACTAAAGCACAAAAACCTCTGAGAGCACCACAACCAACAGCATCCATTCAGTAACTCAGACTAACACAACTGAAATTCCATTTTGTAACACAACCCCTGTGAGACACAAGAACTCAGGGTTTTGTCACATGAGAAAATGGTGCCTTGGTGGGTGATAAAATAACACATGGTATTTCAGATAACCTACACGAAACAAGCCTGTGCTTTGATCTTACAGCAGAATAGAACTTTTCATATAACACTACTTTGGAGCAGCCCTGTTCCATCCTTGCAAGCTGCCAGTATTCAATTCAGATTGTGAACTTTAAAAAATAATGGCCATCCCTTATCTTGTCCAGACAAACAGGGTTCTGATTACAGCTTCACATGTATTAATTTAGTGCACAGTTACTAAAAGTATTTTAGCAACACAAATGAGACGATCACTTGACATTTTCTATTTTTAATTTAAAAAACAAATAGCCAAGTAAACAAACAGAATGACTTGCAAACCTGAAAAATATCTTTCAGTGAAAAAAAAAATTGTGACATAACCATATGCAAGAAAAGGTTATTTCAGATATGGACAATAGAAAAGAGAAAGTATGCATGGAGTCCAGTCAAGGATCCTGAATATTTTTAAAATGTCCTAATTTCTGCAATTAACTTAATTATTGCACAATAGTAAGTGACCACAGTGCTCCTCAGCTGCTGAAAGCAACCTTTGGATCTGTCATGCTGCCTTCAAACAGGCAATTAAAGTGAAAAATGAGAGTGTACCTAACTTTCCAGTACCATATATTATATACAAATAACACACAAACAATAACTGAAGTTCTCAAACCAAACACTTGAACAATTTGGTCATGCTTTTATCTGTTTATTTGAACATGTATTGCTTTGCTACTCTTGAAATCCTTATTACAGATCATCTACTACCTTAAGAAGAGTTTTCCCTTACCAGAAATTAAGAGAACTTTCCAATTCTCTTTCCACAAAATAATTTGCATTAACTGAGGCTGAGTAGTATAAAAGTATAAAGTAGTATAAAAAAACTCCAGCTGTGGGCTTTCCTGGTCCCTTTTAGAGTGGTGCTGACTGGAGACAGAGCCCAGTCCTCGAGGGCCCTCTCAGACCTCGGGCACACCTGAGCAGGCTGTACCCACAGGCTGCCTCTGGCACAAAGAATGGCAACCCAATCAAGCCAAATTTAAGTCATCTCCTGCTATCACCTTCTCCTCTGAAAACCCAAACAAATCTCCAGCAGCAGCTACAAGACAGAGAGCTGTGTAGGAGGGTATAGCCCTAACCCTTTCAGAAGATATTATAGTGCACTGTGATTGAAGACACCCTCAATCTCAGTAGCTCATGCCTCAGCATAAAAAGAGTAATGCTGTAAATCAGCTGCTTCATTTCTATTCAAACAGAACATAATTGCTGGTAACTGGCTGAAAAGCAACAAATGCCAAAAAAAGGTCTTTGTGATCTTTCAGATGTAATGAACTGCAAGCACACTTCATGTGCCATGATGCTTTTCCACTTACTATGCTAATTAGTTTTTATTTGAAACACGCAATTATTGCTGCAACCAAATGCAATCATTAATGTATTTATTTGCTAGGCAAAATATTCATGAATCAAATCAACAAGAAATAAGCAGTGCTGGAAATGTCCCTTAGAGAAGGAAAAAAATCTCCATGACTGCTGCTATTTAATTTTACTTTTTAAATATTCAGTTTTTAAGCATTTGAAATGTTAACATCTTGCTTGCAATTTCTAAGTGCAAATACACTTAATGAAGCTTGACATAGAGAAAAATTAGAATGCCATTTTCACAGAACTTAACAACATTTAATTCAAGTCAAATAACCCCATGATATGCCACTGGAGAGTAAATAAAAGGTCCATTTGCACTTAACAGTCAAGCACACAGGACATAACATATATCATTAGTAATCTCTACAATTATCCCATTTCAGTAATTAAATGAGCATTTTTATTCCTCACCACACTATGATGGCTCTTTTGGCTGAGAGTTTTAAAAACTCCTGTTCTGTGGAAAGGCATTCACTCAGATCAGGGAAGGTCCCCAAAATGAATTAAAATAAAACTTAATTAATGATCTAAGGATACCATTCTGTACTGAAACCATGATCAAACCACTTTCATGACCTGCAGCACTGCCCACAGCAGCACAATGGTCCCTTGAATCACTTTTGTTGGATTGAAGCACTCCTGGCCCAGCATGGCTGCATTGCCTCCCCAGGTGACTCTGATGCCAACAAAGCCCCTCTGCCCGCATGGCTGTGACTCCCTGGATGTGCCCTGGTGCTGGGCTGCCTGGGGGGGAAAGGGTTTGTCATTCCCTACACTGCCAGACTGGAGAGAGAGGAGGAAAAGGAGTGCACCCTGCCCTGCCTGCACAATTTCTAGGTATTCAGTGAAACTGCTCCATTTCCAGCGTTTCACACATTTCTCCCCTCTCTAAGGTCAAACACATCATTACCCAGTACATCTGGAAGTGACAAAAAAAGAAGAATGAGCAGCATTCATCCTGCTCTTAGCATTTTGCCAAAACTATAAGGAAATACATTTTTAGAGTTGATAATTGATGGATTGAGGGTTGAATTCTGTGGGTTTCTATGAGGACCCAGGCCTTGTTTGGGCAAATCCATTGGAAGTTTGGCCTTTTTTGGGCAAAACTTTGTTACTGCTAGTAGTAGAAGAACAATCTTTACATAAACCACAAGGCTCTGTTTTTTCAGTGTGAGGTGAGTACATGCTTAAGACCATATTTTAGGATAAACAGTTTAGCATAAAGGAAGCAGTTATTTCAAAACAGCTAGTTTTCCTACTAAGTAATTTAAAAATTTATAGGTTTGTGTTTGCCTTCATATAAATATTACTCAAATACTCAAACCCTTGTTCTCATCTAGTTTTAATAATGAAAACCTGGCTAAACATTCAAAAATAAATAAAACCTAGTATTACCTTATATAAAACTTCAAAAAATATATATCTTGACAGTTCTGATGCTTCAGGGTTTTATTTCCCAAAGTAGTAATGATCTCCAGGAGTTAAAATAATATGGTTATATCCCAACTCCATGACCAGCTAAACCACAACTGAACTGCAGTGGCACATATTTCATTTGCAATGCCAGAGGATCTCCATTTCAGACTATCAACACAGCACTAAATTTCCAAGTGTCACTGGAAACAGGCCACCTCTAATTTTGGTTGGAAATACTAATATGAACTGCTATAAGCAGCACAGCCAGTGTTTTACCAGTTCAACCTCTTCATCTTCACCATAAATGAGAAAGGAAAGCTTTTTGCTCTCAGTTTAATACTGTGTCTTCTCTCCTTTGCAAACAGTGGTTGAGGGATTTTTTGGTTTATTTTAAGGGAGGATTGTATGAGAAGGAAACAAAACATATTTTTCCTGTGAGTCACTAAAATTACTATAAGCAGCTTATCTTCTGTGCTACTACTCTGCAGTCTTGCAAGAGACAGGATTCCTGATCTTTGCTTCCTGCTGACAGGGAGTGCACAGAACTAAGCCATTTCTTGTAAGGAAGAAGGAAAGAACATAATTACCTAGTGTTACTCAAAAGAAGCTCCAGAAGACAGCAACCATGCCAGGTGGAGCCTGGACAGGAACCAGATGCGTTGGAACACCAGGTGCTCAGCTAACTTTTCTTTCCTGAAATGTCTTCTTCCAAAATTCCTTGGTAAATACCGTGTCTTACAACATTTCATCATTTTATTTCACTGGGAATAATTTCACCACCAATATGCCTCATCCAAGGCCATGAACAACTCCAGATTTGTCACCAGAGTTACACATGAAACATCCAGCAACAAGCCTACTTTGCAAGGAACAAGAAATGCACAAAAACACACATCACATATCACATTTCCCAAAGGAAGTGAGGGGGTGGTGTGGGAGTATCCCCCTCTTTAAGGGGAAGATATCATCACTGAAAATAGTCCATGTGAACCTAATACTCTGAGATGACAAATCTATTTTTCTGCAAACAAGCTGTCAGAGAATTCAAATAAAATAGTTATCCCCAAACAGCACCTTTTGTAAGTCTAAGACTTGGGATAACAGGAACTGGTACATGAGAAAATCATTAAATGCTGTTAACTATCAACCACCTTGAGCAACAAGACTAGTTTATTTGCCCTTAAGTATTAAGAGTGGAGCAGAATCTTCGCAGTTTTGTACCTTTGACATCTGTTTTTGAAAGAGAATCTCAAATTATCTTGAGAACTGAGAAGGTGAAATACATTATTTCATACACTGAAGTTAGTGAATGGGTTCCAACATCCCCAGCCACTGGGAAGCCAAGTGTAGCAAGGGGTTTGGTGCCCTCCACTGAATGAATCTGCCCATCTCAGTGCAGCTCTTAGAAAGAACAGGATTGTGCAGAGCAGGGAATGGGTGAAGCCTCACAGCTCCACTAGAGCTGGATCCTGCCATGTGCTCTCTCACCTCAATGGTCTGAACCCAAACAGCACAAAGGTGAAGATGAGGTTTTACCCTCACGCAGCCACTCATAAACTGAGGCTTGCAGAGGGAGAATAAAACCAAAAGGTGAATGGTCAGTTTAAAACAGAAAATAAATTAATATAAGCTTAAAAATATCAACATTAAGCAGAGATTTAAGGATATAGATGTTACCTAGATGTATATAGATATATATATAGATATATACACAGATATATAATAATCAAAGATGTTCTAAGACCATTGCATGTTCTTATACATTTTAGTTTTACTTTATCATCCCAATAAAAACCATGTAGCATCCAACAAAACAAACAAAAAACACCCCCACAATCTCCTCCAAACAAGCAAACATCCCTCTCCCCCCCAAACCCCACCAACAAAAACCAACCAACCAAAACAAATAAACAATCCAAACCCCCACATCCACCCCATGCCATCCCCCCCTAAAAAACCAAAGAGAAAACTGCCAGGTGTGAACACATAGGAAATACAGGAAGTTACTAATTCCTTCAAAATTCTCACACTATCTTTGCCCTCACACAAAATTTGAATATAGAATAATGAATCAAATAGTGACACCAATGAATACAAAGCTAGGCTGACCATAATAATAAAAAAGTCTTTACAATGATGACAACAGGAAGACTATTCACTATAAACACTCACAAAAAAATCACATGCCATTCTTGGGCTTCCACAGTTTTGTCTGGCATTCATGTAATCCTGAAGTATCTATACTTCCTTAATGATTGATGTAAGAGAAAGCAACAGAAGGGCATTGACCTTTCTGCAGGTGAAAGTGGTGCTCCAGGTTCACACAAGTCAAGCTCAGACAGGCTTCTCAGCAGAGAAAGCTCATTTTCTGCTCAAGAATGTCTAAGGGATCAAGCATTCCAATAAATGCACTGGTATGTCAGAAATCAGTTTTAATTAAGTAAAGGTAAGAAAAAATATATGAAAGAGAAAATTTCCTACAAGCAGTAAAGCTTCTCCTTGCACTGAATTAAATAAATAAAAAATCTTATTTTTGCATGTGAGTTTGAAATATTGTTTATTTCTGATGTTATAGTGTAGAAAAGAAATGCCTCACTCTTAGCTCAGGGTAACTTTGAAAAGTAGTAGAGCCCTGTTTCAAAACAGTTTATTTAGTAATTTGAAAAATGGAGCATTCACAATTTCCAGAACACCAGTTATTTTGCTTTTTTATGCATTATAAGTAATTAGAATTAGGAAGAACTTAGAAACAGGTAGGGAGGAAAGAAGGACATTCAAGCAAGGCCTTCTCCAATCACGATACTAAAATATCTACTGTATATATGCACACCTTTCAGGGTAACAAAAAGAAAGATGCACATTCTTCTAAACAATCCAGCTGCTAATTTTACAGTCAGTAGCTGACAATTTCTTTCTGAAGTGATGGTACAGTACCTTCTAAATTCTACTACTGTTACCACTAAACAGCAATTAATTAACAATTAGGAGTTGACAGCATTACCAATTACTACAGCTATAAATCTTAATACAATTTTTATTCTATACTGTTCCTCCCCCGATCAACACCCAAGTATGAAACAAAAGCACAACATATTTACCAAAATTATTTAAGGGATATAATAAAAGGGAGACAGTAGATAAAGGTTCTGATGCTGAATTTAAGGACAATTTAAACTTTCATTAATTTGTCGCAATATTTAAACAGCTATGCTGTTACTTACTCTGTTGGATTTATTTGTAAATACAGTTCTGTAAAACCCTCTAAAGAACATTAAATGATTTGTCCT
This sequence comes from Passer montanus, assembly GCF_014805655.1. NCBI lineage: Eukaryota > Metazoa > Chordata > Aves > Passeriformes > Passeridae > Passer > Passer montanus. Next base: position 10,521,764 of record NW_024356505.1, on the reverse strand, counting down.
CAAAAGACTATCAGTCTATAGAAAAAGACACTTTCAACTTTAAAAACCCCATATTTCAACTTTAAAAACCCCATATATCAATAATGAACTAACAAGTGAAATTGCACATAATATCACCTTTCCAAGTATGTTACTGCCAGCGACAGCAGGTGCTTTCTATTTTTAGTCTGTTTCTCTCTTCTCAATAAATAGTTTTAGAAGTTTAACAAAACCCTTTAAACATTTAAAACACTCTAAAACATTTCCATCAAAGGCTTATTTAAAAAGGCGTGGCCCATTAAAGGGCCTTATTTGTTCAGAGGAAGAGCTTATTTGGTTTGTTGCTTCTAAACAAACTAATAAAAGAATGCAAGTGGCAACAAAATACTTCTCCAGGTTCAACAGACACCTGCATACTAGCATCAGGACAATACAACTGCATTCCTGCCAGGATTAATTCACAATATTTAACTGAAATTGCTTCAATTTCTTTTTATATTCAGGACTAACATGGTGTGCAAGTATGGTGGTTGGATTACAAGAGAAATTAAGACCACTAGCAATAATGCTCCCCCCTCCACCAAAGCAACTTCCCTGCCCCTTCAATAAGTCTTTTCTATTCCCTCCTCCTGTCTCTAAATGCATGCACTAAGGCTGTGTGAATTATCTCCCTCTCCATTCAGTTTGGATTTTAGCAAGTTCTAATATTCATTCCTTAATGCAGTGTCAGTGTGCTCACCCCTTGCTCTACAGAGTGGTGTTGATTTGCAGAGAGAAGCAGAGAAATGCCTTGCAACTCCTCCATAATTTATTCTAGCTCTAAAGTTTTCCACTGCAGTCAGTAGACTACCTAATAGCCTAGTCAAAATGAAGACAAACATCTTCTATGACAGAAAACCGTGGGGAAGGTGGCATGAATTAAAGAGCTGGAAAATAAACACCTTAAACAAACCACCTCAGCGGGAGACTGAGATTGTCTGGCAATGAACTGCAGACAAGATGCTTCAAAAAGCCCCATAACAAAGAAAAAGCTGCATACTGTTCAAGGGTTCCCATGTCAGCACCACCCTAAAGCCAGAAACATTAATAATTTCTCTTTTGTTTTTATTCTTTCTGCAGAGGCGAAGGGAGCCGAAACCAAAACAAACAAATAAAAGTATATAAACATGATTTCTTTTCTTGCTAGTTGAAATTTGCCCATGCCAAGTACTAATGTACAATCCTGGGGTTGAAGGTTTCTCGTTTTTGTTTTGAAAGGGGCAATGGAGTTCTACCATTTGGCTGAATGATAAAAAGCTTAAGACACTCCTTACCAGAGGCTGTCCACTGCATCAGCTCTGCAGACAACCTTATCAGTTTGATGAGGTAATCATCTTTTCCTAACTAGATTTCTCTTTTTTTTTTTTCCTTACACACTTGGAAGAAACTTTAATAAATTGATTATCAATTAAGTGCACCAGACTGCCAGCTGTCAAAAACGCTCTCTGCATTGATAAGCAGAAATTTACTATGAGCAAACTTTAATAAATTGATTATCAATTAAGTGCACCAGACTGCCAGCTGTTGAAAACGCTCTCTGAATTGATAAGCAGAAATTTACTATGAGTAGTCAAAATGTAAGTTTTCCTGCTGTTGTATCACTGGGGTAAAGATTGACTTTCCAGTGTGAAAGCACAGGCATATCATTCCAGTCAGGATGAGACCCGAGGAGCCTGACAACCCCTTGCAATCTGAATTCTTTCAATGGAAAGCAATCCGGTGGACTGTGGAAGGAAAGCACAGGAAGGTACAGCATGCTCTACCACCCATCAGCATAAATCAGCAGTGGACTGGGCCAGGGAGGGATGGCTGGAGGCAGACTGCACCACAGTCATGCTGCAGCCTGAGGTAGTGTCTGCTGGGAATACAATAGCTCATTCTCCATGCCCATGCAATAAATGGCCTTCTCTCTGCAGCTACCAGTTAAGATTATAAATCAGTATGTTTTGCAATATTAAAAGCCACTCCAGCTGCAAAGGAACCAAGACCATAAATTCTTTCCAATGCACTTCTGAACAGCTTCAGACATTAGTGAGGCTTTCCTGGGAACGCTAGACAGCTGTAAAATAGCTGCTTCAAATTTAGGTTCTATTATAGCAGATGGAAAAGACCTGTATGAACTATTTAATTAACAGATCAAGCCACCAAGACCCATGAGGAAAGAATTCAGCTCTTAACAAAAGGTTTAAACTGTTTCTTGATCCCCTATGTGATGTTTTTGAATTAAGTCAAAAATCTGAGTTGAAGGACATCTCCAGACCTCATCTCCCCATTGCTATTAATGCATGTCAAGTTAACAGTGGGATTAGTAGAATTTGAGGTATTTCTCAGAAGGATGAGCCTGCTAACTAGAGGTCTGAGGAACCCACACACCAGCTCTTCCTCAAACAGGCATGAAAAAGGTCTTTGCTTATTTGTTTCTTTTCTCATATGAAATCAATGGCTCTTGATCTCTGGTTGATCACTTAATTTACCAAAAATGAAATTAGACTATTTTTTCTGTAACTCAACAGCAGCTATAGTTGCCCATGCAAATTACATCTGCTGTTCATCAGACCTGGTTATTTAAGAGCAGGTTTAGAGTGGAATGGGAAAGGAACAATGTAGGATCTGCCACGACCTGTAAAGGAACTTCATGATTCTCTGCAAACAATGATCAGTAGCTGCAATTATTGCTCAGTGGTTTCACTGAGACTTGCTTGGGCTCTACAAGGAATGCCATCAGCAAAACCCCACTCTTTCTTAAATCCAGTTTTGTTCAACATGAACAAGGAAGGGAGCCTACCAGCTAGCACATTGTGTGGAATGGAGACATGGAGAAAGTAACAAGCTATGCTGTGCTTCTGCAAGACAGAACCACTAAGAAGGGAAGCAGAGCCAGGAGTTGGGCTGGATGATCCTGATGGGTCCCATCCAACTCAGCATATTCTATGATTCTATCCCTTTCTGATTCCCCACAATAAGGCTGGGCACAGTCCTGGTCTCCAGCACAAGCAATGTGTCTTAGCTCTTGTTTTCTGTGCAGGTATAAAAGGACAAGGTTCTCTCCTTCAGGTTTAAAGCCCAATAGGAAAAAGAACTGTCACAAGCACATTTACTATGCATTGCATAGTAAATATTTTTAGCCCACTATCAATAATGGCAAAGGTTACATTAAAGAAAATTATTAAGTACCAAAGTTACTTTTGGTCCCAGTTTTAAATAAGAGAGTGAATACACTGCACTGGATAGGAACAAAGGCCTCAAGGTCAATTTCTAGCTCAGTCACAGACTGCTTAACAGTCCTGACACTTACTTCTTTGCTCAATTCACATTTATTTTTACTTTTTTGCACTGCAAACCTTCTTCTGCTTGCTGTGCATAAAATTAAAGAAGATTCCTGAGGCTACATTATATTTGATGGTGCAATTAAGTATCTACAGTGAGATGTGAGCGTAACTATACTTCAAAATCTTCCCATAAACCCTTTTTTTTTTTTCACAGTTCCAACAGAAACAAAGTGCCATTTGCCTTGTTTATTACCAGTAGTGGAAGGCTGCAGTGAGGTCTCTCTGGAGCTTTTTCTTCTCCAGGCTCAGAGAATGGCTGTGCCATTCAGCTTCACATCATCTGCAAACTCACTGAGGGTGTGCTTGATCACACTCTCTGCCAGTGACATGTTAAAGAGCACCAGATCCAGGACAGAGCTCTGAGGGACACCATCCATCAGCAGCCTCAGCCTGGACACAGAGCCATTGACCACTGCTCTCTGGCTGCATCAGGGTACCACATAAACAAAGAACTCAGGCTGCATGGTATACAACACCGAGGAGAAAACACAAGAGAATGTTTGTAACTCCAGGCACTGCATGCATCCAAATATTCAATCATCCACAAGCGCTTGGAGCCACTAAAGCAGAGTGATCAGGGTGGGTGGGGAGGATGACACCCAAAACCACCACTACCACCCTGAAAATAAAAAAGATGCACTCAGCTTGAGTTCACTGTCATATTCCTGGCAAAATATCTGCTGAAGCACTGCAGAGAATTTTACAGGCCTGGAGGAGACACTGAAGAAATACAAACATATCAATGAATACCAGCAGTGAGAGATAAACAGTTTCAAATGCTTCGTACAACTAGAATCACTTTGCAGCCAGATTCATTGCCAAGATGAAGACTTGGAAGGCTTCTGTCAGACTATTTCCAATTACAGTGTTTTATGAAAACACAGGGCATACAGTATGCCTTGATGAGAAAAACCAGTGTATATATAGGCTCATCATCCTCAAGCAGAAAGCACTGAGGTAAGTACCAGTTGTTATGGATACGTCTGCATAAGTAATGGGTGTTATTGCATCTAACCTTCGGGTTTCATTTATTTCATATTGGAGGGTGTGGGTGTGTGTAGAGAGATTTATGGTTTATGTTATAAACTTTCATGTGCCACAAAATCCCAAAGTGTTCTTACACTGACTGAAAAAATACCTTCAAGCAATGAGTTTAGTGTAAATTCAGAAGAATCAAATATTTTTAGACAACTTTAAAAATGCACAGTTGATTATTCTTTTAATCAGTTTGTGTATTGCTCAGAAATTCTTTGATAAGCAATGTTTTTCACTGAGTATGCACAATTAAAAGTGCACAGATTTCATGACCCAACAGATCCAGAAGTCATTTGTGTGATCCTTGTGTCAACTGACCTATCAGACTGAGAACTGTTTTTGTGACGACTGATGCTATACTGGGGGGAAAAACCCCACCCAAACATCTTTGATGACCTCACAGTTACAAAATGAGGCACGCAGAGCCTAGAAATACCATCATATTCTATACATTTTTCTTTGTATGCATACAAGATATGCATACAAAGAAAAATGTATAGATACAAAGAAAAATGTATAGATAGGAGGAAAGATTCTAAGGACCAGAAAAATCAACTATCACACAAAATTATAAATTGGTTTTGGTACTGATAACTAGTAACACAAAATGAACATCTGAAACCAGGTGTGTGGGTTTAGAGTTTTTTTGTGTTGAACTTTTAAAAATAAATTTTAATTTCAGTTAGAGAACAGTGTTATTAATTGGAGACAGTCTGTGTTCTAAGCCTCTTCTGTTGGGTAAACCTGACAGCTCCAGAGAAAGTTCATGTGTTTTCTGTTTTTAAATGAAAAATACAACTTGCTTTGTCCTATTTAGGTAATAATACTAAAAACAAATAATTATACATGCAAGTTGGGCCTATCAAGACTCTACAGAGTTTAGAAGCTCTGCGCCTACAGATCTCATAGACCATGACTTGAAAAGATGTAAAAATTCAGACCTTGGCCTGTTTCCTTGGACCTCTGTTCTCCTTTAAACCTAATCCTGAAAAGCTTTGCCTCCTCTCCTTCTCTCCTCACCTGTCAGCAGTCCCTCAAGGCAGTCTATACTCACTCTCATTTTTGGTCAGAGAAACAAGGGAGAAAACTTTCAGGTCCCCCTTCCCAGAGACTTCAGCAGCCTATCAGAAGAGTTGCCAGGAAGTAATCTTTCAAACTCTTCAACAAACAGCCTCTGGTAAACATAAAGAATTCTTAGAAACTTTTGCTTCTTTACAGTCTCATTACAAACATCTACTATGCTAAAATAATGAACCATTTCCAGATACTGTAACCTTGCCAAATTTGAACAGTTTTAATGAAAAAGAATTCACTTTCCCCTCTCTTAAGTTCTAAAACTTGCTCCAAGACAGAGATATGGATTAGCTGAATGAAATGTTAAATACCTTTAACACTAGGGAAACATAGTTTTTCCTCATTTTCTTTAAAAACCTAATGAAGTTTTTTCTTAAAATTCAAGAACAAAGAATGCATCCATAAGCTGACGCTGAGCACCAAAAAAAACCCCAGTCCAAATAGTTTAGATGTGGAAAGAATATAATTAAAAACACTCCTGAAATAGAAAATGGAAGTTCATTGAGAGGTCTTACCACAATTTCTTTACAGATCTCGGTAGCTTGCTGTTTTTATCTCCTGAACAGGTACAGAAAGAAGGATCTACTATAAACAAAAAGCCTTATTGACAAAACAAGAGAATCTTGACAACATGAACAGAAGGAGATACTATCTAGCATATCGCTTCTTTCTTCTGCTCTTCTAAGCATTTCTTTAACCCCTTTACTTTGAAACAAGAGTAGAGAGGTATAATGTGCCAGGTAACTTTGCATCTTATCTATTTGATCAATGCCAACCTCTGAAAGGGAAAACTAAATCCTTCCCAATTCCTTTCAGAATTTCCCAGCTTAGTGAGTGGTGCCATCTGGCTCCATCAGCATTTTACTTCCGGTTCCAAATTTACTTCAACTTTTTGATTTCTCCTTGAGTTTGTTTTCTGTAAGACCCACAATGTCAGCTACCTCCATACACATCCTTGGCATACACATTCTTTGAAGCACAGAGTGGACAAATAGCATCAGTGCAGATCAAAAGGACAGCCAGTTCTTAGAGGCACATATTTTCTGATCTCATCTCATGATTACTTTGTCATCAAAATCAGCTGCACTATTACTTCTGCAATATCAGTATCAGAACTGAACTCCTTTTAATATTAGTCCTGCTGCTTTTAAAGCTTTAATGATGTTCCCAAATAATTTGCCACAGAACAGAATTTACCACAATTACCAAGGATGACTGAAATGAAATAATGAAAGAAAACACAGGGAGGAAATTAAAATCAAACTAATATGGAAGTTATTTCAATGGGATTTTTAGCTGCATGAAGAGATTTAGCTAGGAACTATACTATATGTGTAATTCCAAAATTATGGCACATTCTTCAGAAAATAAATCAACTTCAACATATCACTTAAGTCAGTGAGTCAAATCTGTAGCAAAGAAAGATTTTTGTTTTCCAAAAATCATTGTTTCAGTTAATAAAGAAGGCTTTTAACAGCTAGTTTAGTTGTGTCTTTGAACAACTTATTTATTTTTATATTTTGAACTCACATACGCAAAACCTATAAAATCACGTTTAAAATACATAAAGTTCATAAAACTAGCTCAAGAGCATGAAGAAATTTTAAGTTAGAGATGCCAGCCTACTGAAACAAACAGAACTCCTGGAAACACCAGTCTCAAAAGACTTGCATTTTCCAGGTGCAGTAAATTCTTCAACTCTTCTCATGGTGAATAACATGGGAGGTTTCCCACGTTCTTAGCAGTACCAGGCTATGCCATAAGGAACTCTTTACTTAACTGGATAAGCAGCAGCATTTCTTTCCCCTTCCTCCAGCCACATTTCACAACTGCTTCTGGGAGAAATCCCAGTTTCAGGAACTGGTACATTCAGCATGACTGCTGCACTCTCACTATGCCTGAACTTCATGGACCCCGTGAGCTACTGGCATTTGGCTCCAAGTTCAACCAGAAAATACTGCTGTTTGTGAGAACTGCTATAACTCTTATTTATTTTACCCATTCTGGCATGTTCTCTGTCTGCCTCATTCTCCCTGCTCCAACCTGCTGGTAACAGCTATGCAGCAAATTAACTTAGAGGAAATCTGAAGATCACAAAATATTGTTCTCCAATAACAAAATTCAGGTCAATATTTGACCTGCCAAACAAACAGGTTCTTTCACCAAAAGACAAGCCCTCAAGGACAGAGAGCAGCTTGCCTGTTCAGATGAGCAGCCAGTCTTTTAAGACCTCAGAGATAAACCAGACAAAATGCTGGACAGGAACAAAACGTACAGTAACAGTATACAAAAACTGGAGTCTAGGATAAGGACACAAAGGAGGGGGAAATAATTTTGCAAAGCCAAGTTTAACTCATAAAACTAAATTTGAAGCATAAGATTTTATCCTTCATTCTTTGTGACTTCTGGGAATCTCAGAGTACACCATACTAACTCAAGACTACAGAACAAATTATGGAAAAAAACTGTTTGTACTTTGATACTTTCCCCATCACCAGTCTGAAATGGATTTATTATGCAAATTTCATTTCTAGCATGCTACAGATAAGAGTAAATTCCTGCTTGTTAAACTGTCTCCATCTTTGTTGCTGTTTCCTGCCTAGTATGTGAGAAAGTAAGCTATACTGCCAAAACCAAAATGAACTCAGAAAATAAGAAATACAAGAAAGGCACAGGTATTTACAAAACCATTTCTCAGGTAATTTAGATAGTTATTAAGATTGATTTGTTTTATATGCTATAGCCTCTGGCATAAGCTTAGAAGAACAAATGGCTTGATCTTGCAACCTTTCTTCACACAGCTTAATCTTACTGCCTTTGAGGAGTAACCTACATGATAAGAGGGCAAACAATGGAGAAACTGAGATCAAACAACTGAGATTAACAGATACCGAAGTGAAACCAGTGTTAGAAAAACCAAGTCTATCTAGTTAAAAACTAGGTGTGAATAGGACTCCAATATTTATTTTTAAAATTCTTGTAATGCATTGCACTCATCTTTTGGGCTGTCAGGCTGTGATGAGGGCACTGGCAGCAGAACACAGAAGATGAAGTTACAGGACACTCTTATCAGATGCCTCTCCAGAATGATCACAGACTCAGGCTGCCCTGGGAAATCAGGCACTGCCTTCCACTGCCTGCAGGCCTGGCAGCACATGCCAATGGTGTAGGGAAAGTTCAACTCCTAAAACAGCTGCCACAGTGGAAAATAGGTAGATTGCACTGAGCCACAGTTATAGAAACAGAGCAGAGATTTTACTTTTCAAAATATTACTGCTGTCATGCAGAATGACTCCAGGGTCAGAACTCTCCAGCAAAGGAGTCAAAAATGAAAGCAATTAATTTGTCATTACTCAGTTTATCAGCCAGAATAAAATGAAGTGTGCAAGAACTGTACCTTATGAAGCCTCAGATAAATGGTAATTTGCTCTGTGAAAAGTTCATGAGGCAAAAACAAGACCTTTGATACACAATAAAGAGTGGCTAAGAGAGGACAAGGGTGGCAGTGCCTCTGAGAACAAGCTTCCTTCTGTGTCAGAATTCAAAGTTTAAACTAAGATGTAAAGTTAAATTTTTTATTCTGCTTATGTTTGTGCTAAGTGAAAGGTGATGCAAATGAAAACTTGCAAGAAAATGGCAGCATGACATTACTAAAGAATAGGAAACCAGAAGCCCAAAAAATAACATCAGGAAAATGATCATGAGAGACAACAGTGGGCTAATGCAAGCCCTGGGATATACGAGTATGCCCATATGTCTTGTGAGCTCATCAGCTATCATGACCTTGATTTCTGCACAAGATGTTTTGTCTCACTTTCATACTTTCCATTAATTTTCCACTTCCTATGTATTCAACAGAACTACTTCTTTGGAAGAGAGTCCATATATTCAAACCCCTCCACGTGGCTCAGGATAGCATGTCACAGCTCCTGGCATGGCCCTACACCTTTCACTACAGGATTATGACATCTTTCAGCAAAGCATTTCTGAGTTTAAATGGTTTGTCTCAAGGCTCTCAGTAGGGAACTGCAGGGTTTCATGAATCACTGCAAAGATGGAAATACCTGCTGTCAACAAACAGTCAGATGGCAACTGTTTCACATAAAACCAGAGGACAGATGTATCCGGCATGGTCCCACTCTGCACTGCTTTACCAGCGGCTCGGAAAGCAAACAGCTGTGCAAGTCACAAGACCACACAGCCTGGATGAATAAAGTGTTTGCACTATGATTGCTTATATGTTCTTTTCATAAAGTTCACTTCAGTTTTCACTGTTAGGGCCATTGATTTGATTTCCATTCGACATCTTGCTATCTGTGTCCGGCTCCACATCCACATAACACAGGCTTAACTTTCACATAGCCAAAAAATGCCATATAAACAATAGCTCACTCCAGCTTGTTTTTTTTTAATAATGATGACCAACTGGGTATGTTCCACCAATTTCTGTTTGCACTGAACATTGTCTGAGAGACTGGAGAGCACCAAAGTGGAGGAACTCCCCAGAGACCACCAGCAAGGACGTCTCCATGGTGACAGCATGTTTCGGATGTGTTAAACATGATTACTGCACATTATTTTAGAAAAAGGACGAAAACAAAGACATCATCAAGCTGGTGAGACAGCAATGAGGTATTTCAATAATTTTAAACACCTTTAAAAATACACACTAATTGGACTGCACTAAGAATCAACAGAAATGAAACTGAAGAAAAAGGGCACGTCCCGTTTTCATGGGAAATTGGTGATGATGCTTTGACAAGATAAGCACTTAGGTGCTTTGTTAATCAGCTTTTGCAAAATGAATTTTAACACTTTGGAGCAAAAAAATTGTTTTAATGAACACAGCAACAAGAGATGACAACTTATTACTCATTTTTCTTTGCTACAGTTCAAAAAGCATACATATGATACAGACCTAGCAATGGCTAGAGTATATTCCAGAAGTAACTTCTTCATGAAAACATCTTTCAGAGAATAAGTGACAACATCCTGTGCTGTATTAGTAGAGAATGGCAAATATTACTCTATGCAGCTGGCCATTTTTTTCCTGGATTTTGTTTCACACTCTTCTTCCTCCTTTCCCCCTTATATTCCTAGATTTATTTTCTTTCACGGTTCACATGCTAACGTCCTATATAAGTCTCACAAATGTAGTCAAAACTCTGAATTCCAGAGTAATGCAAAAGACTATTGAGAAAAATATTCTCTGTAGTTCTTCCATACATATACATATTTAGTACGTTTTAAATATGAAAGAACTTCATCAACCCTTCTCCAAAGTCATGAAGAGGTACTCTTATATGAAATAGTTTTCCTCCTTTATATGGGGTTTCTTCTAATATTAATACCTCAAATACCTGAAGTGGAGACTTCAGCAATGAACAAACACAACCAGTTCTACAAACACCATCTGTTCTTCTTGGGAATGAGAAAACCTTTTAGGGTACTCAGCAGACTAAATTTTTAAGAATCATGATGAAGAGATAACCCACTGTCTGTACAGAGTATTCTTAGGAAGAGATGAAATCTCTGACCTACACAGATTACAGAGAAATGCACATTATAAACCACATAGTTGTAATTTAATGGAACTAGGAGCCACATCACAGACACAACATGATTCTTCTCACTATGTGTATAAAGGAACTGGTTTCATCTCTACGAAAAGAATATAGTTACATAAATACATTACATGGTACCCAAGGTTAAAACAATCTCCACTTCTAAAGCAGGACATTCTCAAACAAAGAGTTACAACTTTCTTGCCAGCATTTCTTTCAAAAACATTGCTCTACATCAGCACTCAGGACTCCATAATTGAATCATGGCAGACAGTACTAAAAGGACACAAGATAAAACAGACCTTTGCTGCACAAGCCACAGAAGAAAGCAAAAAAAAACCCCAAAAAACTATACAGATCCCTTTGTTCACTTCCCTATCCTCATCCACCAGCATTACAACTTCACATTTTCAGGCTGAGTTGTAATGCACCCAAGACAGTTATTATAGTATTAAAGTAAATTTATAGCTTTTATTCTGTTGTATTACACGACACAGGACAAAATCATACAAACATTTATTTCCTGGAGATGATGTTACAGAAGTGAAGCTATGGTAACAGATGAGTAAGGTCTTTCTTTCTAGTTTAAGTAAACCCATACCTGCTACTTTGAAACAAAAAAATTCTACCAAACCTATCACCTAAAAAATTAACTCTCCGCCAGCAGTCTGGTTTGAAACACAAAAGTCAGCAAATGCTTTTTTATCCACCTGGGATCATGCCTCAGGAGACTTATACAGCTATTAAGTCTCTCTTCAGGTGCCCAAGGAAGTTAGAAATTCAAATGGCTTTTCAAGAAGAACAAACACATACTCCAAACCTATTAAAACAATTTAGTGAGCACTAAATACAGTAATTCCCTGTTGCAATTATATTAATGATGGTGCAAGGGAACTTCACATCAAGAAGTCTCAGAAAAATCTAATAGCAGTTAAATACAGTGGAAGGCTACTAAAGGCAATCTGCATTTATTTTATTTAAACCAGCTGCATCAAAGTTCTGAAGGAATAAAATACAGTTATTACCATTAGTAATATTAGAAGTTGCTCAGATTCAATTTGTAGCCATTTTAAACAGAAACATTTGCACTCAAGAGCCCAATAGAAGATGTAATTATCTTTAGCTTTATAAAAATTAGTTTTATTTATTTATTTAAACTCATCTTGCTCTCCGGTGAAGGTTAACATTTTAAAGAGACTATTTTCAAGTAAAACATGAATGTATTTTTCCCTCAGGAGTAAAACAATCAGCACAGCAGGTTTTAATCAAGTAGTTTACATTCCCCTACCCAGAACTCTCCAACTACAAGCGTCACAAATAATATCTCTTTTCAGATATCAACAGGCTAAGAAATGCCAGTTGTAATTACAAACTCTATGAAGTTGACAAACACATTCATAGTAACAACCACTCCTTACCCCCATGAACTCTCATAAACCCAGGCTAAACCTAATGGATTCAGCTCCTCTGTAACCATACTCTAGCAGTTGTCAAGAGGCTGTTCTGCAGTTTGTTTTTTTTACAAAACTAAACAGCATCAACCTAGCAAGTAATTTTAATCTACAGATTCTTCAATAACTTGAATGAGGGAAAAGTAAATTGAAAAGTGATAGCCCTATTATCAAATTTAGAAATACTATAAATCTCTCTATCCAGACCTCCAGCAATTATATAGGAAGAGTCATGATTTGTTTCCAAGTTCTCTGTGAAATGTGGGCAGCATAGCTGTATCCCTCAATAACAGACTTTCATAGCTCTTGAAATTCACGAAACACCAAATCGCACATTCATTCATCATCACCTCTCAAAAGAACCTCCTCAGCTACTTACAGAGTGGTCTTTCTACAATAAAACTTCTATGGCCTGAACCCACAAATTGATCTTCTAAGCTTCTAAGCAGTTTTGGGTTAAGACTGTTTTATGTGTACAGAGAAAAGCCAAACCAATTTCCTTTAGATTTGCTGTATGTCACTTATACCTTCTGTCTCCAGTGTTTCACAGTACTACCTCTGCTGCCCTCAGACTCTTCCCTGCCAGTGTCAGTGAATGCACTGTAAATCCCACATGTGCAATCCTCAGTTTTCACACATATCCCAGGACATCCCATTGCTTTAACGTGCAATCCAATGCTTGTTACTGGCCAGGCACAAACAGCCTTGTTTGAATTCTATCCATATCAACCAAGTGCCAAATAAAGCGAAACTCCACAGTCCTCCCTCTCACTTTGCAGAGGCAATAATTTCCCCAACCCCAAAAGCAGCATAAAGTTTCTGGAAACCTATTATCATTGAGATTTTAACTCAGTGGAATCGTAGCATGTGTCTGCCAACACATTCAAAAGCTATTAGAAGGAGATACAGTGGTATTTTAAAATCTTGTTCTGAGCAAACCTAAGAAAATAATCAACTTCTGTCATTCATCTTCCAGGAAGGGCTGGGTAGGAGTTACTGTAATCACTTGTGTGCCTATAGTTAAAAAACTAAAAAACAATTGTTAAGCACGTTACTACCTCCATGGTGTATTAATTCCTCTAGCCATAAGCTTTGCAGAGAATGAAGAAGCAATGGTGACTTGACCTGATGTCGCTCCCCCTCTTCCCCCCCATGACCTATTGCAGCATAATTGTAAAGACAAAAGGAGCAGCATTCAAAACCTTCAAACCAGCAACAGCCTGCTCTGGCAGCCTCTACTTTCCTAAGCCTGTCTGCAGCAGCATGACTGCCGTCCTGGGAAGGGTTTTGCATATGTCTGCTGTACTGTGGAAGCCTCCCTACACCTTGCAGTGCACACACAGTACCATTCTATTTTTCAGCACAGTACAGATGCAGACGACTCTTCTTGTTTTAAGCACACAGAACAGAATGTTCAGACACAGTAAAATTGAGAAATTGTTCCAGCTATTATCTGTTTTCACTCACTTTCTCTCACTGTTGTCATATACCTACTTCACTTTCCATAACTACAGAACAAACATCTAATGACAAAAAATGCTACTTGGTTGCAAATCACATGTAATAATTCACCCTCTTGGTGCTGGGATGTGAAACTGCTGAGGGACAAACAGTAGACATTCACGTCAAAGTTACAAAGCTGCCTATGATTCCAACAGCCCTGGCACTCTTCCAGCTGTATTGGGTCACAGAATGACATGGGAAGCCACCAAGTTGTTACTGAGACACCAAACAATTCCAAAATACAACTGGGGAAAAGGTGAAAGCTGAACACCTACACTATGACAAGGGTTAAGGGTATTTATGCTACAAGCCATAGCTGTTTTCTTCCATTTTGCCTCTCTTGCTTCAGTTACAGAAGCAATATAAGAAAAAAAATACCAATCTTGTTCTCATAACCTTAAATAAGTGTGAGACAAAAGGGATCATGACTCAAGTTTTAAAATTCAGGTCTTGCCTATTCTATCAGACCACAGCGATGAAGAACTAATGAAACAACAAAATTGCAATATAAAGAAGCAGCAGGGTAAATTACACTTAAAATCTGTTTCACTGCTTTCTTCTTCTTTCTGCATCTAATCCCTAATCAACATTTTAGGAAAGTCATCTGTGTTTAGAATCCAAAAATTTAGATCCTGAGGTGAAGAACTAGATCTTGCCATCACAATTTGAGTCCCATAACAGCCTCTCCATTAGGACTCTACCTAATATCATCCACCAACACTCTAGGAGGTAGCAAAAGCAATTACATTTGAAATAAGATACCTGGAAGACTTAATTATTCCACCTAACTCTCAAGGCAAACTCCTTTATGTTCTCAATTAAGAACTTGAGGCAGAGAACATTTAAAACTATGTTTAATCATTTCTTTAACATTCAATGCTTCAAGATCTATGACATGTACTACAGTTTTAAAACTGAAATTGAAGTGAATGGTTCATAAAATGAAACATTCAGAACAAACCAGGGCTTCTTTCATCAGCTGGTGATTTGCTACATAGTGATTCTGGCAATGCTTTTCAATAGCAAAGTGCTTATAAAAACACTTGCAGAGAATTACTCTACCCTGCAATACACATGAATGAACCCTCCAATGTTTTAATTTGAAATCTGATTAAAATACTTAATTTTGATTATTTATTACTCTCCTTTGCGGGATTTTTCTGGCCAGCACTGCTGATGAGCAGTCATTTGCCAGCACTGAAGCTTTAAGTTAGTTCAAAAGAGATGCTTCTGGTCCTTAAACAAACTAATTTTTATAGTGTAAACCTTTATTGTTTCGTCATTTGCCAGCACTGAAGCTTTAAGTTAGTTCAAAAGAGATGCTTCAGATCCTTATAACAAACTAATTTTTATAGTGCAAACCTTTATTGTTTTAGCTACTGTCAAACAAAATTCAGCCTTGTGACCCAGGTAAGTTTGTTTAGAACACAGACAAATGGCTATTTCCACATCCACTCAATTAAATTGTTCTTCTGAGTCTGCAAACAACAACACGTAGAGAGTAAAGTCTTTTAGCTGAGGTTAAATGGTCTTCTATAATCCATATAATGTAATCCTCATCATTACCTTCTCTCAGCAGACTGCAAAATAAAGATGCCAACATGAAAGAGAGTAAAAGAGTACTAGGAAGATAAGAAAGGGATTATCCAGCAAGACATGACTCCTAGAAATTTGAAAACCATGGTTCAATCCTAATCTGCCTATTCTAAACATCCAGGACAAACTTCTTAGATTTGCTGTGCTTCAAATATGTCCTAAATTATAACTATGCCATTCAAGCCACTCTGAATTTATGAGAGGATGGATGGATAGAGAGCCTATTCTACAAGAAGCTGCTGTTAGGGGACAAATATGTCAGTTCCACTTTGCACAACTCTCGGCCCTACTGGCTGTATCTTCAGCACACAGCTTCTTCACATGTAACATGCTCCCACTTTCCCCTCTGAGAAAGGGAGAACAGCAGGACACAGCAGAGATACTCAACAGAGAAAAAGGGGGCAGCTGAGAGATCAAATGGAGTTTCATCATGCTGCCCTCTAAGCTGCTCTGTGGCAGACAACTGGCTTGCTTTTTTCCTTTTGAACACAGATAAATCTGGAGATATCCAACGGGGAATGCAATGCTGGTTTCAGCATCAGCAGCACCCAAATCCCAAATTTCTCCTTTTAACCTAAAGGATATCTTCTGATTAAGGTTTAAAGCCAACAGACAGAGAAGGACAAAGCTCTGTTTATTAATGCAGTGAAAATATACTAACTCTGTGTGTCATACTGCAGTAATGGGCACCGAAAGTGTTTTGCTATCTAAAAAAGTGTTCTCTTTTAGCACTACTGACAGCAATGGTACCCCAAGAGAAAACACTGCAGCCTTGTCATCACTTAGCTCACACACTATCAAAGACATCTTTATCAATTTGGACACATTCTTCCAAATTACTGTCAGAAATTACTCTGTTTAGTACATCAGAAGTAGTGGGATATAAACACATATAATATACAGCCTACATAATCTATTTGTATTTTTTTGGTACTGGACTTCTGCTACCAATGGCACTTATGTTGGAAGCCCAGCATCAAAATCACAATGTTTACAATCTGATTTATTCTCAGGCAGTGCACAGAACCCCCTCAAAGAGAAACTGGCAAGGATTTCATTTGGGGCTGCCACCCAAAAGCCATTGTTCATTTTAGAGCTCTAAAAGCAGCCATGAAGAATATACAAACATAAAGCTTAAGGTTTTTTGGTGAACATTGTAAGTTAAAAAGAATCCCCCTTATTTCTACTAATTTAAAATTTAAAATGCAACATAAGAGAACAATATAACCCTGATATTTCTGCTTTGAGTTGGGGTCAGTTGAAACCAGCTAGTGTAGTTAAAAATTGGAAGCGGAAGGAGAAAAAGAAAAGAAAAGAAGTGAGAAAACATGTGATGTCCCTTCCTCCCTGAAAACAGAAAACAAGAAAAATGAGAGAATGTTAAGAGACAGTTAATGTCATCCTGGTCAAAACAGGGAGAAAAGGTTGGAACAGGCTTTTCAGAAGTACAGAAAAGAATAACTAAGATGAGAAAACTCTGTTCTTGTACAGCCATAAATTAGCTAAACCCAAATTAGTTCATGTTTTTCTAACTTCAAACTCTTGAGCTGCCTCTTTCCAAGAGGGGAAGAGGATCATCTTGTTCCCAGAGATGAGATGCTGATGTTATCAACCCTCAGCAAGGAAGGCAAATTTGCACTGGTTACAACACCCAAGTCCAAGTGCTGGAGCTTTCATGTGATCTGCCTTATACGCCCCAAAGTCTGGGATGCAAAAACTGCAGGCAGCAGACAGGGCCAAAAATCCCAACAGGCTGTCAGGCTTCTCCATCTCATACCCTTTCAAAAAGGGCACATCAACTTCACAACAGTGGTCCTTCTGACCTGCTTGTGGAAATAATTAGAACAAACCATTGGTTCTGGACTTCCAAATCTATTCTAGAGTCAGCAGCAGTCAGGTCATGAAGTGCCCAGGGGGCTAAATCTAATTTACTGTGTTCTACATTTCTGCCGCCTGTGCCCTGCCATGCTGATTTGGGCAGGATGCTGTATGCACTTGAGCTGAGCACAACTAAAGCTAGCAAACTTCACCACACACTGCTATCACTGCACTGTAGCAAACTCCCTTCTCCATCACCACTTCCCAGCCCTGATGACTTGTTATTTTCAGCAACAGCTTCATGGCAGGGACAGGATGACTTGGGGTAAAATTAATTTATCTTCACATGGTGACAGACTAATGGGGGACATGAGGTTTCTTTGCACCTCAGTTTGTACAGGGTACAACTCCTCCAACTAAAAAAAGCAATATGAAGGTGCAAAGGGTAGAAATACTGCAGCTGACATTATGTGAAGTATTAGTCTGGGACAAAATTCACAGTTGGTTGCTTTTGTCTAGGAGAAAACCACAAAATTTCATTCACTAGGGACTTTACATTTGGCAACCTGTGCTTGCACAGTTTCAGCATAGGTTTGCAAAACATTTTGAAAGTTTCTATCTATAGTATAACCAGATTTTTATAACATTGCTTTAATCAGAAGACCATGCCTCT
Source organism: Passer montanus (assembly GCF_014805655.1). Taxonomy (NCBI): domain Eukaryota; kingdom Metazoa; phylum Chordata; class Aves; order Passeriformes; family Passeridae; genus Passer; species Passer montanus. Next base: position 10,503,703 of record NW_024356505.1, on the reverse strand, counting down.
GTGTACTAATTTTTATTGCCAGTTTCACTTACATACATAAAACAAAAATGCCACCAAAGCCCAATGAAAACATGTATGAAATTTCCCTATGAAGGTCATTGTGCAATGAAAAAGGGTTATAAATGACACAGTCCATCAACATTTAAAGCCTGCAAATAAGAACAATTAAGATCAACTACAAAAGGGAAGTTAAACAAAAATCACAGGGAAAGGAATCACACCTTCAGTTGATTTAGGAGGGCAGTAGAAACCCTGGCATGTGATTTACTGGCAGAAACTAAACACTCTAGTGTGGGCTAGTTGTAAAGAAAAAATATTGTCATTTTTTTTCCAGTTTGAAGTCTAGTGCACTGAATCTTAAGAAAGTATAGGTTCACCCAAAGTGCAGGCTTCTTTTGATGTTAAAGGGGAAAAAAATTAGCCTACTCCATATCTTCTATATTAAAAGTTCATTAAAGAAAGGCTAAACATTTCATTCACTTGGATGGTTCTGGTTTTTGTCATTTTTGCATAGTTAACAAGATCATAATTCACATAGGTCACACATTGTAAATATCCTCACTATATTGTTTTCCTTTCCTTTATAATTAGACCACCTTTTGTTACCAAGAATCCTATAAACTGTTTAACTGTGAATGGTTGTAAACTGCTCGTATTAAAAATTAGGCATCTCCTCCTAACAACTTTGTGCAATGAGAATTGCATCCAACTCCCCCCCAACCTATGGCATATAAAATCAACATTACATCTCTGACACTTCTTTCTGCAGGGGTTTGACCCACATTGCATCATCTGCACACTTTATACAGCTTGTGTCTTTTTCTCCATCCACACAAATTATTCTCGCCTAGGAATCTACCAGCAAAGGGAGACAGACAAGCTCACTGACAGCAGAACAGATTCAAGCAATTCAGCTGCTGTGGAAAATAAAATCACTCAATCTTCACCAGAGCTGCAAGGTGGACACCACAGCAGCTATTGCAGCTATTCTTGGAGGCAAATACAAAAGGTGCACAAGTCCTGCCTGCTCAACCGGCACACAGCAGCAGCCAGGGAGTCCAAGAGAAAAGACAAGGTTTCCCAAGAGCCAAAACATCACAATGTTGCTCTGCCCTTCTGCTGTTTGTGTGTTTTGTTTTTTTTTTTTCCCCCCTTCTTTTTTTTGGTGGTGGTTTTTTTTTTTTTTTTTTTTTTTTTTTTTTTTAATTAAGGTGCTTTCACTCATTAGAAAGAAAGGTAGTCCTTCAGGGAATTATGGCCCCATTTCTGAATGACCTGAGCCACTGCTGCCCCCCACAGGTATTTCCAAGGTTTTACTTAGTCTCTTCTCACTTTTGGTCATCCTCTGCAGCAGCAGCCACAAGACTATATTCTTTTGTATTACAACTTACAGTGCATATTTATTGGAATAAGCAGAGTCCTGAGACCGAGGCAGAATTATTTCAGCCCATGAACTGACCAGGTTCATTGAAGCCATTAGTAGGATTAATAGAGCCTACCAGTGAGCTTTCAAGGAGGCTCCTTGCGAAGGGTAGAGTTGTCTTAAGAACACAGATTTTATACAAAGGATAGTTTGAAGTGCTTAAAGCTGTCATAATCTGAATTGTTTGCTGCAGTGTCAGTAGTGATCAATAGGCAACAGCAACAGGCTGACAAAAACTCTCAGAAAGCTCCTGTGCTTATTCTCAGGTCAAATGGACAAGAATAGGGAATGTATGTGTGCCATTTTAGGAAACACAGCACCTCCAGGTTGGTTTTTTTTCCTACCTCATCTGAAAAGAAAAGAGAAAAGGAAAAAAAGAAAAAAATTGTGGAAGAAATCTGTGTGGATGATCCCATTGTTCACCCACTTACTGAAGACTAAATTATTTTCCTGCAGTTAAACATGGGTTTGGTGTTTTAATTGCAATTTTGACAACAGCTGCTGTTTGACATATTCTGCATAAATTCTGATGCTGTGAATAAATGTTTTCCAACACTGAACTCTTGTCTACTATTTAATGGTAGTCTTTAAAACCTCATGTTTCTCCCTGAAAGGGTGGATTTTGAATCAAGAAAACACAGTCATTATATTCCAAAGAAAAATACACTTGAAGAAACAACTTCAGCTCTCTTAGATTTCAGGTCATTTGGTCAGAGAGAGATTATGAATTTCCACAGCTCACCAGGAAGAGCTGCAGGGTTGCAGTCTGATTTGTTTTTCCTGGTGGCACTGTTAATGCTGCAGCTAAGACAGCTATAAAGGAAGGTGAAGACAGGCAGGATTGTACAATGGAAGATGGATCTGAATGCCCATAATTAAATGAGGAAGGGTCCCCAACCAAAACCACCCAAACCTGAAGAATCTATTTCAGATGAAACAGGAATACTACTCAGAAGCAGAATGTAATAGAAGAGAAAATGGGATTAATAGATCAAAAAAGATGCTAAATCCTTGAGGGCATTATAGTCTCAATTAAGTAGTATAGAAACAGCATAAATTTTCAGTAAGTACATCTATGCTCTGTTAATTTGCCATAACAGAACACACAGAGGGAAAAGCCACAGAGATTTGCATTGCATTTTACTGGCTGCTTCCCAGCACATTTCACTGAAGGAGCCAGACAGCTCCCGTGACCACGGTGGGTGCAGATACCACACAACCCATCCCCAGGGCTAACAAAGGTATTTAGAAAAGGTGCCAAGTTGCTGCTTTTCCTGGTGTCAAAAAACAACTGTGAAGCTCAATCCAACATTCATTTGCAAACTTCAAAGAATATTTTTAAAGCATTTCATTATCCGACTAACAAAAATTCTGAGAAGTTTCCCCACTCCCTGTTTTCTGCCATATTTCAGAGTTAAAGAAAAAAACAAATAGGAAAAAAATGGTCCTATAAAAATAAAATAGTATTTGATGCACTACCATCATTATAATAACGAAAAGAAAACAATCTCTACTGCGAACTACTTTCCACATGTAATAAAAACCTTGGTTTTCTCCTTTTAACCCCCATTAAAAGATCAGAGGGAATGCTGACATCCAAGATTTGGCAGGCACTCAAGAAAGAGTGGGTATCCCATCAGACATCTCTTGTTCTTAAACACTAGACATCAAGTAAAAAATGAATCTTGGCCTGATATCAGACCTTAATAGTAATCTATGGCAATTTAGCTCTTCATAAATGAAAATGTTCAACTTTTTTACATTTTACTTTCAGCAGAAGTGAAGAGAAAGGGAACAGTAATTTAATATTGAAAAACAGCTCGCTAAACAGGTAATCTCATTATTAGACTCCTTTAATCTTGCTCTGAGCACCAATATGGTTTATGGATAAGAAACCTGTATTTGGATATAGTGATTTACATCAATGTCTAAATTAACATTATTTCCCTTGAGTCTTGGTTCATATCCCATTTTCAGTTATACTCTTTTGCCAGGTTCTTTTTTCCCTGGTACCATTGGTCTCCTCTTTCTTAAATAAGTATTTTCTAATGATAAATATGATTCACCCTAGTCCGTCATAGATTATGAAATATTTTTTGTCTAATCAGAAGAAACATCTCAACTAGAAGCTGGTAAATCACCTTTACCTTTGCTATAGTGCAAAGCTTAATACCAATACTGTAAATCATGTCAGCACTGAGAGAAGGCCAGCTTGCTAACATGATTAACAACACTCACATATTACAAGCCTTGGAAATTTAAATTGTTCCAAATTCCCATTCAAGTCAGTTCAGTCAAGCCTTATGCTGTGCTCTTCATGTCTTCTGATATTAAAAAAAACCCCAAACTCCCTCAAGCAAACCAGGAACCATGAAGTTAAGTAAAAGGACCCACAATCACTTCAGCCCTAGACAACAGTCCTGTGGATGATTCTGTCGGTAGAATACCAACAGTGCATTTCCTAAATGGTTTGGAAATGTAAGGTTTTAACTGATTCAAGCAGTGAATCTGTGACCATTCCTATGGAAGTAGAAAATACAGTCTTGAGCTCTTTCAAGCCATGACCACCAACCATATCAGTTGTGAATTTAAAGAATCGAGGTACCTTACACCATCACCCGCTCCTCATGCACAGAGGTAGCTGTGAAGGAAATCAGATCTAATTAAAAAAAAAAATCAAAACACTTTTTCTTTCCCAGAAGTAACTCCAAAGACAAAACCAAGTCTGGTTAGACTTAATGCTGGAAGTTGCTGCTGAATAAACATAGCAGCTGTATTGCTCCCACAGAGAAGTCCCTAACTTACTAAAAACATATGCAAATACAGACACCTTGAATTTATTATAACCCTGCAATAACCTTAAACACTTTATTTGGCAGGTAATCCTACAAAGACTTGTTTGGTATCTCCAGAAAGATAATACTTTAATATAAAGTGGACTTTCCTCTTTCAGTACTGTAAAAAATGTGGACCATTTGACAATCATTCCAATACTAGTACTAACAATGGCAAAATAATAATCCTGAATAAGGTAATTGAATTTATAAAGAAATTATTACATTGGTGTTAAACATAGACCATTCTTATACATGGGCTGTACATGTATGTGCACCACACATACACATGTACAAGTGCTACAATACATTCCTTTGCAAAGCATGTGCAGAATGGAAGTTTTTATTATGGACATTTTCAAGAGCACAACAGTAACTACATTTCAAAGAATTAATAAAATCAACAGAAATTTATATTTAGCTACCATGTGTATTTCAAAAAATAGTAATTCATCACAATGTAAACTTGAGAAGATAGTAACTTCCAAGTACTACCACCAATTTAATACAGCATTAATTAGCTACCAATGTTGTTTGCCATAACTGAAATTTTCATTTCATGATGAAAGACAATTTCTTATATTTTGCACAGACTTCATAAGAGATTGCTAGTACTGCAAATCATAAGTACTAGAGATACTTCAGAAGTAGTGGCAATTTAATTTTGAAAGACTGCAAGAATAATTCTTAATTGGGAGTCTCTCAGCAATACGATCAATAAGCAAACAGTCATGATGGGGTTACTGAAACAATTAAAAACCTTGGCAATAATTAGATTTTGCACACTCTGCCCAAATTTAGAACACACAGAAAGAATCAGTGCTATTAAGCTTTACTATGAAAAGTAAGAAACTATGTTTTGTTTGCTAAATACTTAGAAGCACAGCAGTGAAACATACATTATGAAATATTAAGAGATATTTTCTCAGATTCCAGGTCTAATTTTCCTTCAAAGCATTAGTAAGAAAGATTCCAACCAGCCAGCCCTCAGGCTTCTGTTGAAAATAGCATCATACAACTAAAAGAGGTGTTCAACAAAGAGTAGCAGAATTATCCCAAGACACGCATGCCTTGTTTATTTTGGGCAAAACCTGCCCTAAATCACAAGTGTAGACACGTTTAATGCTTCCTCTTCTTCCTGCTGTACTACTGCACGCTAGAAAGCCACAAAGGGTACCTAAGAAACTTTTACTGAGGTGCTACAGCAATATGGGGTTCCACAGCCTGCCCTACTGCAGACGTATTGCTATCCAGAGGCCTGGAATAGCTGTAAATGAGCTACAGTTGTGAGGTGGATGTTCTCAGGATTCACGTAAGCCCCACTCAGAGAGACCCCCTCTTTTACCCCTTACAAGACAGAGCAGCTCTCAAAGAAGGGCGTGAGGTATCTTGAAAGAACATCACAGCTCCCATCCCTCCAGCCCGTAATAGGGGACGGATTTGCTTGGTATTTCAAATATTACAGTTATCCACGTACTGACAGCATCCAGGAGAGGGCAGGAAGGGAGGGAATTTCCTTCTAGGACTTAGTGCAGAAAGCTAGGAGCAGTTGCAAGATATTCACAGACACAGTCAAACAGATGAGGAATTTGAAGTATTTGGCAGTCACTGCTCAAGAGAGAGCCAAACCAAGAGAATAAAAGTAGTATTTTGCAAGGCTCAGGTGCCTTTTTGCTCCACAAAAGAAGAAACCTGCAAGAACTCATTTTGTACTTGCACTGTTAAAAGAAAGTAATATTTCAAGTAAATATGCTATAGAGAAATATTAGGAGCACTTAAAATTACAACCAACTACAGGCTTGAACATTACATATCTAATATAGAAATTATAATTGGTTCAGACCTATTACATAAGAACGTGCTGTAGTATTTCACAAATGTGTGAAATTGCAACAAAAAAAAATCAGCCTGCAAATTACAGAGAAAATAATAATCATTGCAGTTGTAAGTAGTATTAAAATAAAAGTAGTATTAAAATAATGTGATGTATTTGCTAAGGTCTCCAAATATGACTCCCTGACCATCACCTCTGGTAATGGGAATGAGAAAAACATGGAGGTTAATTTAGCAACATTGACGCATAAAATGCTGCAAATGCTGTTTAATTTCTGGCTTTGAAGCAAACAGAATAAGAAAATCCCTCCTCTCAAGATACCCCAAGTGGAATTACACTACAAGGGGAAAGAGGGTCATACTTTAAATATTAATAGGATTAAGTTTGGGTGATGTACAAAATAACACAAAAGGGACATGCAGAGAATTAAAAATACCACAAATATCTTTACCAAATACTGCCAAGAAAAACTTGAATAATTAAATGTGTGTGGTTTTGATACTTAATGTACATTTATTTCTGGCTGGATGGCTGGCTATATATAAAAAAAGTACACCTTTTTCTCATCTATCAGCTAGCAGGAATACAAAGAACCTCCTCCCTAATACAGTTTATAAACATAATTTTATACTATCTATCTAAAAATAATAACCATTTTTAAAATAAAGGAAAATACATCTAGAATTTTATGCAAGCAGTTTCTAAGTCAGAGAAAAAAATTAGAGCAACAGATTACTGCGATTATTTGTGTGTGAACAACCACAACAAGATTTTACAGGTCCCTACAAATTCTGATCACAATTTTCTCTCAGTGGCACTTGTTAAGCCTGCATTTGATTTATTTTCAGTAAAAGAGCACCTTCTTCTACATGGCTGTTACATTACCCCAGCATTCACACCAGCAAGCATTGTTGAGATACTAAACACTAAACATTAGGTAAGAAGTACATATAACACAAGCATGGCCTTGAAAATCCATTTGCATGTTTTTGAAAACATTACTGTTCTCTTTGACAGTTCATAAATAAATCCACTACTGCTATCAACTAATGCACTCAGTGACCAAAATTCAGTCTTTAATATGGTGACTTTGTCAGGAAAAGGAAAAAAAAAAATTAACAGACTTATTTCTCAGCAGCAATTAAAAGTATTTAAAAGTAAAATACAACACAGAAAAATACCAACATCTCCCATTTATCTTCTACCTTCAGTAGGTTTTTATGATCTTTTTGAGGCTCTTGCGCAGAAAAAAACCCTTCTGCCCCTTCTCTTCAGGCATAGAGAACTGTCAAGCATAACTACCTTGATTTACTCTTCCTTAATGAGATTTCCTTTACAAAGTTTTTCTGGTTTTTTTGGGGGTTTTTTTGTGTTTTTTTTTTTTTTTAAATTTTTGTTTGTTTGTTTTTATTTGGGTTATTGGTTTTGTTGGTTTTTTAAAAGGGCAATTATTTTCTTCTGCACAAAATAACTGCCACATTATGTTTTCAGATTGATTTTGGATCCATACTTTGGTTAGATAGGGCGTCAATGATCACGGTGCTCATTTTGCCAGAGCTGAGTTAAGCCACACATTACTGACCTTCTCCATGCAAAACCTGACCAAAAAGAAAAAAAAAAAGCAGTACTGTATATTTATTCCGCCACTAGTCATGTTTCTCAAATGAACCCCCACTAGCTTTTACTTTTTCCTTTGTAATCAGTATACAGTTTAAAGTATTAACATTTTTTGCTAACTGCTTGCTCATGTGTGTACACATGAAGTTTACACTCATGTTAATATGATCGAACAATACCAGAGTCAAAACTTAAGTAAAGCCTTAATTTTATCTATTTTGTAGAGGTATGTGCAAGTCAAGTTGTATTTTGATTAGAGTGACTCTTCTAGGGAATACTAGGGAATTTCTAGGGAAATTCAATGGGAACTGCAGGTGCTTATCAGCACATGGGAATCAATAAATTCAAATTAAAAAAAACCCTCCAAGTGTATTCTCAAGATTCCCCCACAAGATCAAGCTTACCTTTCCAATCCTAAATCCACCACAATAGGATAGATATTTCTAATTGTTTGGGGGGTGTTGTGCACATGTATTTTGTAGTCCTTTGCATGTTATTGAGATAAATCCAGCAATTTAAAGCTGCAGAATAGGCTTTCCCTTCAAAGGATGGATTTCTGCTAGGTCCTTATCTGCATATAGATGTTTATTTATGATCCTATTACCTGCAAAATTGTGACCAGCGCTTTTCAAATATTCCTTAGGGTTTCAATTGTGAGAGTTAACAGGCAAGAACAAAAGCAGCATTTTAAATAGCCTGCGTTGAAATTTTATGCCTACTATGAATTGCTCTCTAAGAAGTGCCCCAAAAGTAATCAGGAAAAGAATCCTCATTTGAGGCAAAACTGTGTCTAGAGAAAATGCAGCCTCCCCAGCTCGAGTCCTGCACTCCCACAGTCCCTGTCAAACAGCATGGCAGCTTACCCTGTGATAATATATGAACAAGAAACTTCAAAGCAGTGTCGCAGCTTTGAAACTGTAGTTTAAGGATAAAAGATGATGGCTTAGAAGGACAAGAAGTTTTCAGCAGTACTACCAATCAGAACAATAGGGCTAGGTTGCCAATCAATGGTTTGAGTGCTAACCAGCCACAAAATCCTAAAACAAATTAACACCACACACATCCAAACACAGAATTTAACAGCAAATTCTAAGCAGTCTTACAATTTCACCTGAATAAATATTCCTCCTTTAAAGAAGCAGAAACCTCCTGCCCACATCCACTGTTCTCTCTTCCTAAGCTAAAAAGGTCAAGAGGAATGGATGAAACCACAGAAGACTCCAGCTATTCCAAAGCAATATACAGATGGTATACATATTATTACTACTTAAATATCAAAACAAGAACAAAAAAAGGCTACCACAGAGTTTATTTTTGTTTAAAAGAGACGTGATGCAGTGAAGCAACAAATAAGGAGTACAGCGTGAGGTTTCTGTTTTAGCAGGATGCTGTATTCATTAGATAGAAGAAAACCCAAGCACCTAATAACATATTTATCCTCCCAGAAGTATTTTTCAAATCAGTATGTAAATAAATGTTTTTAAAATACAGACATGTTGTGACACCAAGTATCCATCCTAGTAAAAATCACCAGAGAACTTTCTCCTCAGGTAACAGCTACCACCAAACACTGCACAAGCCATGACAGTGCTTTTCCTCTTTTAATCTCTTTTTCTGCTACTATGTTTACCAGAAGTTCTCACAAAAGGCAAATCATATTTTACACCAATATGTAATATTCACTTCCAGACCCCATAGAATGCTCTCCCATGAAAGCACACGTTCACACAGGTTTGTGGAATACCTTATACATATTTATCTCCATACAATCTATTTTTGGAGTTACACCAATGTGCATGCTTTTTATTGCTTTGAAGGTTATCTTTCCTTCTGAATTTCTTTTAAGTGTCTTTAGCACTTCAATGCATCTTGGCAAGCCTGCTATTTCCTGGTATTTCAAAATACCTTTGGAGTTTGAAGACTCGAAAGTTGAGAGATTTTTATAATATTTAACAAGGGAGCATGCCTTTAATTAATGTCTGTCTGTCTTCTGGTGACTGGAGTAAACTTTGTTAAGAATCATGTACTTCTTTGCATTCTAATTCTAAAATTGATTTCACAACAGTTTTCTCAAAATGGATGTGCTAAACTTTTTGAGTGACATCTTTCAACACCACAGATCTCCTTAACATGAACACTGCCCATATCTCAGTATCACTTTTTTGAATAGGCCTATTGTATATATTTCTTCTAGTATTTTCTGCTTATTCTAGCTTGAAGTTTACCTTGAAACATTCTGGTCTTTTAAGCAGGGTACTGGTAGTCAGTGACTGATAAAGCTTTGGTACCCTCCTGCAGAAACACCATTATTTGACAGCATTACCTGATTTCCTCTTCAAATGGTGCAACAGTTTTCTCAAAATGGATGTGCTAAACTTTTTGAGTGACATCTTTCAACACCACAGATCTCCTTAACATGAACACTGCCCATATCTCAGTATCACTTTTTTGAATAGGCCTATTGTATATATTTCTTCTAGTATTTTCTGCTTATTCTAGCTTGAAGTTTACCTTGAAACATTCTGGTCTTTTAAACAGGGTACTGCTAGGCAGTGACTGATAAATTTTGGTACCCTCCTGCAGAAACACTGCCGTTTGACATAATTAACCAATTTCCGCTTCAAACACAAAAAAGAGACACCAAGAGAAAGAAACATTTTCTGGGAAGTCTTTGACCCATCTCAGCTATCAAACATTTTAGAGGCATCCTCTAAACCACCACTTACTACAATTCCATCTGCTTCTGCCCTGTTTACTGATAGTAGTGTTAATTCTCCTCTAGAATGGAACGGGACAAGAAAAGAAATTTTTAAAAAATCTCCTGTTCTTTCTAACAGCTTCCTTACCAACTGAAGATGCTGGGTAAAAAAGAAAACCTTATACACCTAGGCTAATCCAACTTCAGGCTTTATTACTTTAATTGGTTTATTAACTGATCCTGCTCAGTGTTACCTTGATTTTGATCCCTGGCATTTATACACAAAATAATTATCATGTCTTCAACTTGAATATGGGATCTTGCTTGCAAGTATCAGGATGTCTTCCCCATTCAGACCTCTACAACTACCACCTTCCTTGCTTCTTCTCTCCTGTAACTCTCAAGCTCTATTGCCTGCCCTGTAGTCAGGTTGCTTCTCTTTCAGTCCAAAGAAGCATTTTCAACCAAAAAAGGTCAGCTCTCATCCACTAGAGCTGAGTTCCAAATGCTCATGCAAGATACACAGTAAAGGTACATTACACAAGCCTTCCCTTGCTCTTTTCAGGGAGGGAAGAAGACTGAAACCCTCTAAATGGAAGTGCTTGAGGAACCCTAATCAGACCCACACTGAATCACCCCCACATTATGCAACAGAAACTTTTCCTACTATAAAATCGGTATTTGCAGTCAGCTACATGCACAAAACAAGACACTCCCCAGTGTTTTGAAGTCCACACTGGTCTTCCAGGGTCAAAGTGACTGATGGACTGCATCTTCATAAATACACATGCACACACTCACTACCCCTGAGGCTGGTGATCACAGAAATACTGCATACAAGGATGCACCATCAATCCAGAATTTGAAACACTTCTTTAATATCTTTCCTGAAGTTAAAACTAAAACCACTCACCACAGAGTAGACCCTGTAAAAGAAAAAAACCCAAACCCTCAACCTGTAGATTGTGAAGTCTAATGACCATATATCTTTATTTTCATAAGATTAACACTAAAGCAGTATTTCTCATGGGACTGAATTTTCTCCTTTTAATTTTTTCCTCACAACTTTCTGGTTTAACTCTGCTGTAAGTTACTGCTGCTGGATTTAGGGCTTTATTTCTTAGATGTGTACTGATCTTATTTTTATTACCTATTTATTGTTATTAAATTAATTCTCTTACTGGTTTACCATTGGTAAGAATATATGCCAGATCTTCCTCTTTTTAAAATGTAATTTTGATAGCTGATAAATTATTCATACAATTTTGTTTTGCTAATTGATAAATCACTTTCATGGTATCCAGAGCTCAGAAAGGTTTTTAGTGTGATCTCACATGATCATAATCTTATATCTTACCTTGCCTGTATTCTTGTCTCAGTGCCTCATATGTATAGGTACATATAAACCACAGAATTTCATACTATTTCTTGACTAGGTAAAAAATTCTCTGTGTGTGGATATACACACACAGATACATATGTGGACATAGACACTACATTTATGTATAAATATATATATATATATATACACATATATATACATATGCACACATGTACAGACAAGATATGTAGATGCACACACCTATCTGCACATGCAGGAGCCTTCTTTCACAGGCAAATGATCTTTATAAGCCCCATGTTTTTAGGACAACCTAAGAGAATAACAGGATTGCATAGAGAATTTTAGGCATTTAGCATTTCTGTGGCAGAGGGAGCTCAAGAAAGTACACAATAAAAATCTGGAACCTTGGAAAATACAGATGGAGGATTTTGTATTTAGTGTTTCAATAACTTCCAGCTCCTGTAGAGGCATCCTAAAACTGAAGTTTTAGTTCAAACATTGTGTAGGCATGCATGTGGAGAAGGGTATTATATGCTAGACAATACAGTTGCAGAGATAGAGCTCACAGGAGCACTAAGGAGAAGGGCTTTGCCCTGCAAATGCTAAATCATTCATGCTTGTAACTTCTGCAGATGCTCAAGTCAAGCTCCACAACAGCAGGAGCACAGAATTACTGAGCACTGTTGTGCACAGAGCGTGAGGCACAGTCAGATTTCCTGCTACTGCAGAAGTGGCAGTGTTAAATGTGACGTAAAGCTATTCCCCACAGCCTCCATAAAATATAGCTCCTGCTTAGTCTGTATTAACTGCTGTCAAGTTCAGCATAGGGATTAGAGAGGACAGTCAACCATTTCACATGGGGGCATGCATGTCAGACAGGAGCCATCCCTTCCATGAAAGTAAAGCCCTGTACCAGCATTCATCATCTCCTGGCTGATAGCAGGCAAACAACTACCCTAAGCCATAGAACACATTCAGCAAGGAAGAGACTTTGCTTTCTCGTCTTAACTCACTGAAAGGCACAGAGGGCTGCCTCCTCTGACACCCTTCTACTTTCTGCTACCCAGGAAAGCATCCCATCTCTGCATCAGACAAGCAGAGGTTTGGCAGCCACCTCTCTGCTGCACAATTCCTGCTGAGAAAGGGTTATGACAGCAAAATCTAAATATATTTCTCTGTAGAGCTCCAATAGTGTATTTGCTTTGCAGTGTGGAAGAAATGATAACTTGACATGTAAAAGCCATTTTACTATTTTTCCAAATATTTTTCACTGCAATTCTTTTTCATTTTTGGTGCCCTCCTGCACTGCAAATATTCTAATCCACAGTGACAGGACTTAGGGCTGATCAGTGTTTGCAAATGATGACAAAAATATGCTCAAATGGCAGACAGGTTGTAAGGACAGATCTGCAACAGAGAAGGATAATAATTTATGAGCATAACCAGCTTTAAATTTGCAGTGGAATCGTTACCTTTACCATCCTCAATCCATCAGGAAAGCAAATAATTGTAATTTCAGATGGGACATAGCTCTTGCATATTTAAAATATTCAGTAACTAATTGAGTGAAGGAAATCAAGTGCAGTAATTTTTCTCCTTCCACAGAAATTAAACAGATTTAATATAATCCTTGTCTAAAATTCATCCAAATCTTTAGTATTTGTTTAAATTATATTAGTCTTTAAAGAAAAATCTCACTATTACACTTTAAAAAATAGCTGCTTTAGACAGATTTAATGAACTTTTACGACGTACTTATTTTTTGCCTTTTTTTAATGTGAGATTGATAGCACTTTTTCAATCTAGGCACCGTGCCTGTGGCCAAGTGAGCTGGCTTCAACAATTCACCAGCTACTACAGCCCAAAAACAAAGCCTTATCCAGAAGAATTAAAAATGAGCTACTGACTGCACTTCCACTCTTGCCCAAGCTGGGCCACAGTACTGGCTTCAAGACAATCCTATGGTCCTGCCTGACACATAGCTCTTGCAAAGGACAGGCTCTTGGCAATGAAAAGCAAACAAGCCATGCTTCACAGGCTCTGGTGAGGCTCCAAAACTGCCCACAAACTCATCTGTGTTGGCAGAAGAAAGTTTGACTGGAATGAAAATATGAATGAACTCTAGAGGATCAGTGTGGCGAGGAACCTTGCTTGAGAAGCCAATTCTTTGCTATTTAATACAGCATTAATTCCTCTGGAATACCTCCCTGTACTTAAGAGCACTCCCTGCCTCACCATCACAGCAGATGACAAAATAAAGCCACTGCAAGTCACTTCCATCACCTGAGTCTCTCCAGAAAATTTAATGGGAAAACCATCTCTCTGAAAGCTTCATCCCAATGGCATATTTGGTTAAAACCATCCAAAAGATGAGAGGGGACCTCAGGTGAATAACAAGTCCACGCACTGCCAAAAGGATCAGCTTTATCATTCTTTGCAGTTGCTTGAATAACCTCCAGGAACAGAGACTCTCAAACTATTTTCATCCCACCAAACACTTCTTACTGCAAGTTCAGCTGGTCACTCTTTGTCCAAATATGCATTTGGAAGGAACAAAAGGACACAAATTCCTCCCTGATTCTTATAAAGCATTACGTTTGACCCACTGGCTGCTCTTCTGGGACTAAAAGCTCAGCTGGCCCACTTCTTTTGTTGATTCAAAACTGGACTTAACCATTTGAGCTCATGCCTTCCCAGCACCACTAACAGCACTGAAACAGATTCTGCTTTCTGTTTCCCACTGAAGGGGAAAGAGCCCCAGCACCACTGGAAGGGGTCAGGAATTAGTCACCAGCAGAAGAAAAGATGACAGAAGGAACTAATGGTTGAGAGGAGATTATTGATTAGCTTCCTTTACTAGCTCACAGCACCTGCTCCATTGAAAACAAAAGCACAAAATGAGCATTTGATCCAGAATCAAGCTCTCCAAAATTTAGGCTGCCCATCACCATCTGCTTGGAGCCAATTCTCTCCAGGTTTGGCGTTCCTCTTACAGTACATTTGTCCACACCAGAACACTCTCTAAAGAAGCTGTATGAAAAGGTTTAGCACAGGGAAGACAAGGAAGAAAGCAGAGATGCTCCTTGTGAAGAAGCAGCAGACATTAGGCAAGAACAAACAGCCAAGTTCATTGTTATTCTCTCTGTTATTTGAGGATTAGTCCAGGATCTCTTGAGAGTCTATCTTACATGTAAGCTACCCAGTGTGTAGTTTCTCCTTTCAGCTTTTCAAGAGGTAGGCAGTAAGTTTGGCTTTTTTCTGATTTACATATACACACATACATATACATGTGTAAAAATTCTTAAGATAAGTGACAGTTACATAGAAATCACAAAAAACTTCCCTTTCCAACTCATAATGACAATAAATTAAGCCTCAGAAATGTCTTTATGCAGTAACTTCTGAACACAATTTAAAAGCTTTCCTTCTAGCAATCATAAATCACAATAAGACAATCCTATCTTTTTAAGCCACTAATGCTATTGATTTAACCAAAGAAATAGCAAAACACAATTTGGTTTCTATCAAATCCCACACAAACTATCATGCAGTTGGCTTTCTGCTGCCTCTCCCATCCTCATCTGAAAACTGGGGAGGTGTCAGAGCAGGTAACTTACTTTTTTGTTCTTTCAGGTAGATCTTGAAACTCAGACTATGCAAAAGCCCATCTTGGCTGCCCTGTCACAAAAGCCATTCAATGGGAAAAAAACCCAACCTAATAGAGTTTACCGGCCTCTCCCATCCTCATCTGAAAACTGGGGAGGTGTCAGAGCAGGTAACTTACTTTTTTGTTCTTTCAGGTAGATCTTGAAACTCAGACTATGCAAAAGACCATCTTGGCTGCCCTGTCCCAAAAGCCATTCAATGGAAAAAACCCAACCTAATAGAGTTTACCAAAACAAGTTTCACTGTCTTTGTTTATACTTTTGTTTTATACTTTGCAACCTAGTGAGGCTTAAAACAACTGAGCCACTTTACCAACAAAGGAAAAGCAGGTAAACAAATGAAACATCCAGCTGAGGACTATCCCTCAGGGAAGAACTTATGCCAGTGAAGTCAACTCTAACAGTGAGCAATGGAAGAAGCAAAAGCCAACTTGAAAATTCTAATTAAACAAAGGGGAAGAAAAACAAAATGATGAGCCTGCAAGTTTTCCATCCCTTTGCTTTTGGTATCAATGAATCACACCCAGTACGGAAATTAACTCAAGCTGAGACTTCAGTAAGAACAGTGCCTCACTGCAGCACTGCCTGCTTTCTAAGACCTCTTTCTACATACTTGGATCTGTACTGATGTTACCCTTTTTTTAACCAGTCAAATCTGGAAAACCTAGTGAACCACTAGGTTTGAACCACTTATGAATTTACCTAATCCAAGGTTTATGCAAAGACATAGGCACTTTTGACATTTAAAAATGTGTTTTAAGCCTTAATTTGGCCATAAATGCTTTGAAACATGAGTATTAACCATGCCATAAAGACAAAGCCAACAGATAAAATAACAATGAGCTAGTAAGAAATGGGAGTATTTCTCCTAGTATAAAACCCCCCCCATCAGTCCAACAAAAAGAATCCACCCTCACATAATGTGTGGGAATGACAGATCCGCTCTGACTAAAAAGACAAAGCTGACGTGCCTAAAGTACATGTTTAGGATCCTAGACTTGGCTTAACTCAAACAACTTTGACTGGATGGGGTCCCTCAACAGTATTAAAACTGCTCTAATTGCATTCTTCAAGCCAGCTGAAAGCTGACAGCTTCCGCTCTCCCGCTCGCTATCAGGGCACATCAAGGACTTCTGTTATGAGAGGAGCACCTGGTCCAAATTTATTTCAACAGCCCAGAGCAAAAAGGGAAGGTGCTTAATGTTCAGCCACAATGGTGACATTTTTACGATACGTCCAAAGTTCAGAAACAAACAAATGAAGGATTTGAAAGGCGCATGGACAGAGAGGGTGACAATAAAAATTCAACATTAATACATCAATTTTAAAACATATACCACCCATATACTTGAGGGCAAGGCCAAAAGTTCGAAGCAGAGAAAAGAATAAATCTGCATCACTTACTTGGAAGAAAAAAATATTAATTCTCTGTAACTGTTTGAAAGAAATGTTGACCTTTTACTGAAAATGACACATTTCATTCCATCCTATTTTAGATGATTACAAGGAGCACCAGTCATTCCATCCAAAAGTGGTGGCACACTTCAGCTTTAGCAGATTAACAAGTGATACAGCTTGAAAATCTCTCTACATTTTCTGTTAAATTGTCTGGTTTGTGCCCCTCCCCCTGCCCCCTGGTTAAAAAACAAATTAACTGGAGAAGCAGAAGGAGATGCACACTAATACTATAAAACTAAAACTGTAAAACCTTCAGATCAGCAGAGATGAGTGAATAATCATTGATAAATTTATCATAGTGTTAAAGAGGCTTTAATAAATGTTTCTCAATTTTTTTGAAAAATACTATTTCTATTTTTAATCAAACCTTTATGAACATGACACTCTTGTTCAACTCAAAATTAGGCCAGCTTTTTCTACAGCTACAACTAGGCTAAAATTACAGTCATTATGTAAATTTATAGAAGATTTCTCATGTACAGAATGACTGAAGATTAGATAATTTTAGGAACAGAAATGCTGAAATTGCTCCACAGTAATCAATGCATGCCCACACAGTAAAGCAAAAATGACAGAAAAGCTCACATCTGTGCAATGACATAGGAACCATCAATTAACTCTTTATAAATAACAACATTTAGGAACAATTTTAAATGTGTTACAAAAACAGGAAACAGATTATTCCACATTAAGTATTTCTGTATTATATATAACAAAGACCCTAGCTCTATGCCCTGAAAATGTCTATATAGGTATAAGAATATACTGAAAGAGAGAAAGTAAATTCTTAAATCAGTATACTGGCTTTTGTTTTGCAGCAGAAATCTGCAAAATATATTCCCTCCTACTTTCTATTCAGTATGCATGGCCAGATTTGCTGCCACATATGAAGTTATCAGCATGTCCACATGTGGTATTTTTCTCTACTAAACAGATAAAAGTAAGCAATTTAGTAACTGACTGAGAGATTCTGCAGGAAAATCTAAGGTACTAAAAAAATAAATCTATCAAGAAAGATTTAAATACATAACTACACAGGCAAAGCCACACCATCTTTAAAAATTAATTCCAAGTAACTTATGGAACAGTTAATACTGCAATTTCTTGTAATTTTATGCTGAAGCTCTGCCTTCTCATGCAATTTCCCCTGTATTCTGCAGGGCAAATTAAGAGAACAATACCCAGCCATTCTTTATGGTGTCTGCTGATACCAATCCTTAGTACTGACTAATTGCGACTATTGTGCTTGATCAGAAGCATACTCCTCAGAAACATTCTCCTTCTGCTCGCTTCCTATTAACTGGGACAAGCTTCCTAAAGGTCTTTCTCAAGAACTGCCTGATTTTAAGAAATACCACATTTCCTTACTTTACTTACTGAACACTTATATTGACTTTTTCAGATAGAAATTGTTAGTGCACTAACAGACATTTTCTTTTCACTAAGCAAGTAATGTTTGTTATTAAAAATCTGTCTGTAACAGGATTTAGTGATCTTTAAAAACCCAAATCCCACCCTGACTTTTGCCAAAATCCACTAATGAAATAAAAATTTTTTAAAAAGAAAACAAAAGGGGAAAAAAAAGAGGGAAGACATGCAGAATACATGCATAGTGGAAGAAAGAGTTAACAAAATCTGCAGTGTGCCTCAAAATGAGCTATAAAAGTTCCATAATGAACCTTCTAGTCCTGAACTATCTCTCAGGCGCATTCACTTATATTTCTTTATGCTGCCATCTCTCACTGCAAGTATAACAAGAGAGTTAAAATGTAATTTTACATGTAGGTATATCACCTCAAATTAGCAACATAAAATTACTGACATTTATTCTAAAGAAAGCCCTACTGGCTAGAGGTAAAATGCTGAACTAGCATCTGTCAGTACTGCTAATTGAGGTAAGGTTGGGAACTATAAGTACTATTAAAGGAGTAAAATAATACCAAATGGAAACGCTGAAAAGGTACACTACCCTTCTGACACTCTAAATTATTATCCCGATTAAAGTAACTAGTATGTTTGACTCCTAAAAGTGCCATGGACAGTAATGTGCTTCAGAATTGCAAGGAACATTTTTATGCGCCACAGTACCTGAAAAAGAAAAAAACCACATTAACAAATTCTTCCAGTATAATAGCTGTATGTTTGATGTATTTTTAATGAAGTATTCCATCTCCTGTATTTCCAAAAAGCATTTGTCTTTTTTAGAAAGTGCCACATTTTCATGCCTCCAGCTTCAGCAGCTCTACCCTGTCCTCTTCAGGCTAAGCTTTGAGCAGATCCTTGGAGCATAAACTACTTGCAAGGCTCTTGCCATCATCTTATGAATGATGAATGGCAACAGGATAAAATCCAACAATGGACCAAAAGGTAAAACAGTTACATTTAGAGAAGTTTTATTAAAACTTATCCAACTTTTATCTTTTCTTCTTGTTTGGCATATCTGTTCCTTTGACACCACGGTGTAGTTATCTGTATTCATTTAGGAACACACAGCACATTTTACTACAGCATCTAGAAATCTTTAAATAAATTCTGTCTATCAAATAAGCATTACTGCTTTGCCTTTCAGGAGGAATAGCTGGGGAAGAGAATCCAATTTGTTGCTAGACACAGCCTTTAGAAAATTCAGACTTATAAACAGCAGTAGCCATAGTAGAAAATAAAGGCTATATGGAGAACATTCAAACATGAGAAGGACTATTTTTCATTTATTTCTGTGTGAATGAGAGTGAGAGGTAAATTTATTAGCAGATACTTCCTCTTTGAGAAAAATGATGAAATCTGATGGTAACACAGTCACAACAGTATGTCTGCTCTGCTTGAAAAATACTAAGCTGTATTAGGTTAAAAGCAATCATTTCTGGTCACATCTTAAGGGATTTACTTTCATACAGACTGCTCCTTATGAGGAACAAAATATAGTATATATTTCTGACTTGCTACAAACTTTCATAAGAGAACTAGTTATCAAAGGAAAGTTCATACCTGCCCTTTCACCCCCCACAGATAAACTGAAAAATTTCAACTGGCTTAACATTTGGATGTACTAAAGGAAGCCAAATAGAACACACTATAGCCTGAAAATAATTTCCAGGCTGAGCTGTATTAAACTGATGTAGGTCATGCACAGAATCCTTAACCTCGCAAAATTCAACAAGGGGAAGTACAAAATTGCAACAACAATGGGAAGTACAGCTGCATGTGGGAAAGAACAATGCTGTGGACTAATAACGTGCTGGGGATCACTCTGCTGGAAAGGACCTTGGCACATAAGAACCTGGGTTCTGGTGGACACTGAGGTGAACATGAGCCAAGAATGTGCCCCTGTGGCAAAGAAGGCCAGTGGTGTCCTGGGCTGTATTTTAGACTTGCCAGGAGTGCTGAGTAGAGGTTGTTTTCCTCCACTCAGCACTGGTGAGGACACAGCTGGAGTGCTGCGCTCAGCTCTGGGCTCCCCAGTACGAGTGAGACATGGACATACAGGGCAGAGTGCTAAAAAAGGTCCACCATGATGTTAAAGAAACTGGAACTCCTCTCCTACGAGGAATGGCTGAGAGCTGGGATTGTTCAGCCTGGAGAAGAGAAATGTCTAAAGGCTGGATGAAAAGAGGACAGGGACAGGCTCTTTTCAGTAGTGGCAATGACAGGACCAGAGGTAAAAACGAAGGAGACTCCATCTGAGCAGCTGGAAACACTTTTTCATTGTGAGGGTTGACTGAGCACTGGCACAGGTTGCCAAGAGAGGCTGTGAAGTATCCATTTTTGCAGATATTCAGAAGCTATCTGGACAAGGTCCTGGGCAGCCTGCTCTAAGTGACCACTCCATCTGAGCAGCTGGAAACACTTTTTCATTGTGAGGGTTGACTGAGCACTGGCACAGGTTGCCAAGAGAGGCTGTGAAGTATCCATTTTTGCAGATATTCAGAAGCTATCTGGACAAGGTCCTGGGCAGCCTGCTGCTCTAAGTGACCATCTTTGGGGTCAGAGGGGTTCTACCAGATGACCAACCTGCAGAGGTCCCTTCCAACTTCAACTCCTCTATGGTTCTGTAAAAGAAGCTCCACAACTTCTATGTGCATTTTACAGTCACCAAGGAAGCATTTTTTGTATTCTAAATGATCTGAAAATCAGTTTTGCATGGGAGACTGCATGCATGCACACATACATGCACATATACACACATAGATATCCATACTCCTTTGAAAGTACAAATAATTGGTACCTAATGTTTTTACTCCTTCAAAAATTCCACATCCCAAGACTGCAAAAAAATACCTAGCTTGAAAAGTCATGGTAATGCATGCACACATACATGCACATATACACACAGAGATATCCATACTCCTTTGAAAGTACAAAGAATTGGTACCTAATGTTTTTACTGCTTCAAGAATTCCACATCCCAAGACTTTGCAAAAAAATGCCTAGCTTGAAAAGTCATGGTGAATCTATTACATATGGACAGTTTTTAAGAGAGGAAAAGGACACAGCTCTTCTTGAGTTAAGAATGTCAGGATAGTCTATCAAGCTAATTAAGGTGTTACTACTGTAAAAAAAGTTCCTGGCTTCAAAAAAAGAATAAAGAAAATCCTCAAAAGCCACCAAAGTTCTCCTCGGTATTTTGTCAGCATTCAAGTGACATCCACAGATTTAACAGAAATGCACCAGTTAACTGGGGCATTAAAGCAACCTCTGCAGAGCTGGACAGTTTGTAAAGTTCATTAGCACCCAGATTACCTTCCTACAGACTCTCTGAGCCCCTCACAATCATCTGAAAGATCATTAGATTCTGACACGCTGCTCTTATACATCTAAATGACCTTTTGGATACGATTTTCAGGTTCTCACTGTTAACACCGCATGCCGAATGTCACCAAAATTCTTTTGAAGTTAAGTGTCACCAGAAGACATTTTGACAGGCCATTTTGTTGCTAGATACAGCAACAGAATTATGCTACACTGAGGGTGAGGGGCTGAAAGGGAGAAAAAGCATCTGATCGCTAGCCAAGTACACCATTACTTCAGAGGTACCCAGAGAAAAGCTTATGGAGGAGGGAGAGGCCACTACTCCGAGCAGCTCAGGCTCCTGGAATTCTCAGTCACAGGGGGAGTTTTAAACAGATTAAGGCAGCTGGAGAAGATAGGCAGCATGGGCTCCACTACAGGGCAGTTCCTCAGTCCTAAGCACCACCTTGGTTGTCAAGCAGGCCCCACTTTTCTCAGCGACCACTTCCAACAAAATGCAGACTAACAGCCTGTTTCCCCAAACCTCACACATACTTTGGCATAAGATGATTGAATAATCTCATATCATCCGAGAAGAGAGCAAAAATGGGGACACCCTCCACATCATGCACCAAGATAGCTCACATTGCCAGAATGAATATATGACTCCTTCCTGCAAGTCCACTGTACCTCTAGGTGCAAAGCAACCATGCAAACTAATGCTTTAAGAGGATTAGGGAAGAGAGGAGGGAGGGTCAGGGGACACATTTTTATAGAAGTGGAAAAATGTATTGCTTCGTCTGAAGCAGATGTGAGTGTCCTTCTTTTGACTTGCCAGTCTTTCCCTTCCAAAGAGCACCGTGGCAGTAAGATGATCCAGTTCAAACAAACATCAGAACAAGTCTGCCACATTATCTGAGTCAATCAGTACAAGAGAAAAACCATTAGAAACCTCATGTGAATGAGCAAACAAAGCATCAAAAACAAGAGTTCATGCACCTTCAACTTCACAGGGACAGCCAAAAACAATTTTCAATAAAAGGAATTCCTTTTATTTCCAGAAAATTGAAGAATTTCTATTAATTACTCAGCAACTGAAAGAGAACAAGGCTTTGGGTCAGATACACTTTCTAATGCACATCTCCTACCCCTCTGAAGCTGTCCTTTTTCCAGCATTATCTCAGCATTATCTTTTTGCCAGCATTATCTGGTGCACCGGGAGCACTCAGGACCATGCATTTTCATGGCAGGAGCAGAAAAGTTTCCCCATCCTTAGGAGCAGGGCTGCACCTTCCAGCCTTCTCCAGAGACATCTGAAGACAGCTTATCTGACTGCCACCAATGTTACAGGAAGCTCACTCCACTGAAACTGTGGTAGGAAACCATGGAATTCCAGAGAAGTGGGATTTCTCAGAGCCACAGAGTTCACAATCCTAACTTGTTATTAGACAAAGAGCTTACCAATGGAATTGTAACAAACAGCTAAAGAACAACTCTGACCAATATGCTGATGAACAAGCCACCTAAAACCATTCCTTTTACCATCCTTTTTATTTTTTTTTTAAATTTTTAAACAAACTAGCAAAAACTAACATCACAGGAATTGCATGAAATTTCACATCACACACACTGAACACATGAACTAGGCAGTGGGGTGCAGGGTGGTGTGTGTCTGCTCTACATGCTGCTCAAAAAAAAGCAGACCACCTGCAGCTTAGTCAGGAGGAGACTTTAAAAATACAGATGATAAAAGGAACTGAGAGGGTGGTACAAAGTAACTAGCTTCTCCAAATAAATACTCTTCACAGCTGTAAACGAGACTTTGAGTTCCTGGGTAGAGCAAGAACAAATCCTCAGATAAAAAAATGCCACACTGACTTAATTAATAGATATGTGGGAGCAAAGAAAGGCTGACATTTCTATAGCAACAGAATTAATGGTGCATGGAAGCATTTAATTCCAAATTTTCAATTAAATTCTCTGCCTCACTGGGGTTTTCTTTGCTTTTTTTTGTTGGTTGGTTTAGGGATGTTTTTGTTACGATGAAAACTAGGATATTTGTTGGGGTTTGGGGTTTTGAGAACTCAAGCAATAATGTAAGTGCAAATCAGCAAAACCAGCTTGACTTTATTCCATCTATAAGCTTTCCCCACCCAGAAAAGTTTCCAGAAACATGAGCTGAACCTTGAAGTTTGTTAGATGCTCTTTCCCAGGCCTTTTTAAACAAAAAGCAATAAAATGTTGCAGGCAAAGCATTCTGATCTTAAGACACCATGTACAGTACTTATAGCAACCACCCTATGGAAGTCTTGTTATTGCTGCCTATTAAAAAAAGAAATCTGAAAACCAGAAAGTTAAAGCCTTGCTGCTGTGGACTAAAAGAATGGTCTTTTTATGGTGTGCTACTGCTGCCTTAAGGGGTAAATCCTGTTTAGGGCAAACCCTAGAAACAAAAAAGCCCAGCATCACTGTTGTATTAAACAGATCCCTCTTTTTGCTGATTTTATGGCACACATAGAGCAAAAACCTCCTTATCAGAACAAATGCTCAACTACTTACTTGGAGCCAATTAAAAATGATTGTAAGATGACTTTTAAATTAAGGCTTTCAAGATATTCAACCAGCCAAGTAAACTGTGAGAGCCGGATGCCCACCCTCAAAAGTTTAGTGCTAGCTTCCCACCACCCACTCCCTCTTGTTTCATAAATAAAGTTATTTAAGATTCCAGGTCCCGTCTTTGATATATGCAAGCTGCTTTTGGGGAGGATTGGTCTTTTTATTTGCAGATAGAGTGGGGGTAAGGGGAGGAGGAAGCGAGAGAGAGGAGAGAATCAAAGCTACAAGAGCTTCAACTTGTGTTACAAATGGAAAAATTCTAGGCTCCTAAAAATCCCAGCCATTAGAAATTTTATGCCAAAAACCTAAAAATGAACAAAGTGGAGAGGTAATATCAGTAAATCAAGTGAAGGTACCCATCTGAGGTTAACTTGTACTTTAAATAAAAAGAAGCTTAGCTCAATTCTTTATTAAAAGCTGTAGCGTGTCGAAGCAGTGGGACTTTTAGTAATAGAAACAACCCTCATCTTGGGCTCATCTATATTTCTTTAAAGGTACTTAGAGAAAGAAATTAATTCCTACTCAGCTATTTCTATCTATAATTCATAAAAATGATAGCTAGACAGACATCTTAATTTTATTTTAACCAGCAATGGGAAAGAA
The DNA here is from genome assembly GCF_014805655.1 of Passer montanus. Classification (NCBI taxonomy): domain Eukaryota; kingdom Metazoa; phylum Chordata; class Aves; order Passeriformes; family Passeridae; genus Passer; species Passer montanus. The sequence goes on along the minus strand of NW_024356505.1, from coordinate 10,478,888 downwards.
CTGGTGAAAGAAGAAATGAAGTTTTCCTTCCCTTTTTCATCAGTCTTTGAAAAGCAGTAACATGCACATCAAGAAAAGATCAATGAAACTTAAGACACATTAACTAATTAAATGATAGTGAGCCAGTTTTACACTACTTGCAAATACAGCCCCATTGGAAGATATGTCACATATTAAGTTCCAATCATTATCTGCCATATCACCAAGCCTGAATGTGGAAACAGATGTTACCAGTGTTTTCAGTTCTCTTTGGTATTCAAACACTAACTTTGCAATGTGCAAATGCAAGAAAAAAAACTCAAACCTAACCACAATGTGTATATTTAAAAAAACCTCAAAACACAGAAAAAATTTAATATTGAGTTAAGAACTAAGAAATACCACTTAAGAGCACTCAAACTCTGCTTGATTAAGAAAATCCCACATCTTACAGTGCTGTTTACCACCAACAGTGCAGAAATCCTTGTAGGACTGTTCTTCTACATTAGACAAAAGAAACACAAAACATTACCTGCTACAGGTTTACTTCAATAATCTCAAAAAAAAGCGTGTTTTAAGATAACACATCAGAGGCTGTTTAAACCAAGCTTTAAACAATTCATCCTTTAAAAAATGATCACACATGGATCATGTGACATTTCGCTCATATAAGTGTATATATACTTACTGAAGTTAACTTAGCCCGGGTGAGGTTCACACCCAAATCCCTGTATTTAACTGAATATATTTTTAATGCTTTCCCCCTTGACCTTCGTGATCCATTGCAGCAATTGTATTTTATCTATAAATTGGTGTTTAGTGTTGGTTTATGTTACGGATAAAAACTTCAACGTATTAATACTGCAAGCTTTTTTTTTAAAGCTATTGCACACATATTATGTTTTAAAAATATTTATGACAGAAGTCTATTCATGTATGTTTGTGCGCACATACAGACACCCACACAGAGCCTGACTTCCACTAGGGAGAAAAAGGCAGGAACTTTTAATCTCAAAAGTGAAGTCATTTCTCAGCTACAGAAATAACGTGGAGATGAAAAAATTTGCAAGTCTGGGGTTTTGCCTTTGTTCAACTACTTGTGGTGGTTTTTTTTTTTTTTTAGTATATCTGTATTTTCAATGACTAGCTTACAGTCTAGAAGCCTATAGTATAAATTTCATCCCAGAGTGAATTTTTATGATGGAGTTATAAACCCCTAAAGAAACAGGGTTTACAATGGAAGTGCTGACATAACTAACTATAGCAGCACTAGCAGTGCTTCTGTAATCAAGGCACATTATATTTATGAGGTAGGTAAAAGTCTGTAACCATCAATCACTGGAATCATATTGACAGATTCTAAGTTTGAGGTCCAACAGAATTAATGTATTCAGTTTCTCACACTATTGATATGAAGAGGAAAATTTGCAGGCATTTTTATGGGCTTAGGCTTTGACATCTTTACAGAAGTCAGTGAGGGGCTGTCTTGCTGAAACATTTCATTAAACTGCGGCCTCAGCATTTCTAGGATTTGCACCAACCTTTCACAAAATGCTGGAGAAGTAGATTGTCCAGAAACCAAACATGACCTTATTCACATAAGCATGCTTCATGAGCTGGTCATTGCAAACATTAATTCTACCTATATCCACCAGACATTTAAAGTTATACCTAAGAATGATTAATCACCCAAAGAATATCCAACTCCTAAATTATAACTCAACATCCCTATATAAAACAATCTAAAATGTCAGCACCTCTGTCTTTATGATATCACACCGTTCCAATAATTCTGTTTTACAAGTAAATTCCTATTATACATTAATAAGTGCTGTTGGTGGCTAAACTTCATGCCTTTGAGTAATGACCAGGTTGAAGGCAATTAGGCCGGCCAGGTGCAGCTGGGTTAGGTACTAATAAAAAGTTTTTAAATTTTACTATTTCCTTTTGGATTTTGGGGATGCATTCCAATCTGCCCAAATTAGGGAGGAAATTGTTTCCATGTTTTCAGCTGTTCCATGGTCTGACTATTACTGACCGATAACCTGCACAGACTTTTTTTTTTTACTTGCACACATACACACTCACAGGACCAATGTCTATTTTTCAACTTGTCAGAGCAGCACAATAGGAAAACTAAGAAACTATTATATAGTTTGCAGAAAGAGTTTCTAAGTCAGTCAAAAGGGTAGCTGGGCTTGAGTGAAATTTGTCTGAAATCAGAAAATCTGGGTTGGTTTTCAAAGTCTTTATATATAAAAGCAGGATAAGAATTAAAATGCAGCCATGTTATTCGCCATTCTTCCTAAAGTCTAGACTGTTGTATGTTTTCCATAAAAAGTTAATTTTTAAAAATTACCTGACAACTTCTGTTTGTTTTTTTAAATCAAGCTGGCTTAACACCATTTGTACATGTAAAAGCCATGGGTTTATCGAGCTGTATGTAGGAAAATGGTGCTAATGCCTGTGGTTTTAGTCAGAGGAGGAAGGCTTTCTGATGTGACAGCACTGCAGGCAGCGTGCAAGAGTGTTCTGTGTGTGTACACACACACACTAACACATACTGTCCTGCCCTCTTCCATGTTTTCATGTGTGACTCTTCCTCCAAAACTCAGCCTGAAGCTGATCACAGACAGCAGCACACAGTCTGCTTCCAGAGCCATCAGGAAATTTCCATGCTTTCTCAGCAGGATTTTCTCAGAAGGTAGTGGTATTGCCATGGACCTGAAGAACTGGGGGACAGAAGAATTATTCTGTTCCCCCTGCAAAAAAGTCTTGAGATTTTGTATGGCCTGAGTTTCTCACCCACATTATAAACTCATTCACTCTCATGAGGCTTTACTTTTGGAAAATGGGAGCCCAGGACATAGGTTCATTTTATGTTCTCACAGCAGCATTTGTTAATTTTCATTTTCTACTTGTAAACCATATAGAGATAGCACTTGGTTCAGGAAGGTCCTGAGCCACAAACTGCAGGTGAGAATATTCTCTAGCAGGATCAACACAAGCTTTCCCCATTCCTGCTGTCCAGAAAGGCATCCTCAAGGAAGCCTATGCTAAAATGTTGCTTTTAGCAGGGACCTTGGGTCTGACTGACTTCAGTCACTTCTGATGAAAGCTCACAGCAAAGTGATGATGCCGAGAACACACTGCACCAGTGACTGCAGAGACACACTTCTCTGCTTCCCAGTGCCCCCAGTTCAGCATTACAGGCTCTTCAAACAACTGATTTGTATTCTGAACTCTTTTTAAGCCCCAGTCAGAAATTTAACCTCAACAAGCTGTAAAAGTCCAACAGCATTAACAAGAACTAACAGCATCACTGGACAGGATTTCGACATGACTAAGCTGCAACCTCTGCTCATTCTGAAGCTTTTGCACAGGTTTGAGCTTGGGGAAAAACATAATGAAGTTCTGAAACCAGAACAAAAGTACAATTCTACATGCCCATTAAACCCCCCATAATTAATTCCTATAAATCTAAAATCTGTAATTAAACATGGCATACTTTCATTTTTTCAAAGGCATTGCTTTACAGGCAAAATGCAATAGCAGTGCAGCATGCAGGTAGGGAGATAAAGGGAACTCAAAGAAAATTTCTTGCTCTGCTTCCACAAATAAGCAATGACCTGAGGAGGGCAACCTGAAGGTACGTATTTAAATATGCAGAAAACTGCTCTGAATCACATGCTTTGCTACAGCTGCCTTAGCCTTTCAAGGGATTAGTGACGTGCCATACACACAGTCAAACTTCATCATAAAATGTAGGTTAAAAGACACAGGATATTAAAACAAAGCTCACTAAAAAATGCCAAAGCCCTTGCTTTCGTAAGAATCAACAGGAACAGATTCTTAGAATCTGCAATATCTCACAATTTCTTGACTCTAAAGCAATGCCATTTGGTTTAAAATGTTCTTGAGTCACGATGTTCAAGAAATAGATAATCTAATACTGATTACACAAGTAAAATGGGAACAATTATCAAAATCTGGAAACCCCCCCCCCCATATCTGTTTTTAAATAGCATCCTATTTTGAAATTATTGTATTTGATTTTCCAGTAAGTCAGTTCGACAACACAACTGATTGTGTGATACAAGTGAAACATGTGGTCCTCAAAACCCTCCCCTGTAACCCTGCACATTTAAAAACTCAATTGCTTAGTCAGATTTGGTCAGTAAACTTAATGAAAATAAATAATGTTAATAATAATAGTAATAATTACAGTAACAACGATAATGGTATCAGCTTGCAGACAGTTTTCTCAATTACTTACATAAACGTCAAAATCAGTCACACTATCTCTGAAACAGTACGGGAAAGAAGATTGTTTCCAATTTAAAGATCCTGAAAGGTAGTTACAGTTCTTAGAGAAAGTAAGACTACAAAGAAACCCACCATACATTTGGCTCTGTTCATAAACAAACTGGAGGCATTTTAAGGCTTTTCATACCCCTAACTGCCCAGTCTGACTTCTCCTACCAGTCCTACTTTTCTAAGTGACCTCAAGATGACTTATTTTTGTCGTGAAGAATAAACCTGGGCTGTAAATGGAGCGTTGGGCTATTTTAATGAATAATTATAAATTATCTTTAGAAGCCTTGCAGAAAACTGGAATCTGGGTAGCATCAGCGTGTAAACAGAATTGCAATTTCCAAAAGAGAGTTGACATAATTAAGGATCAGAGTAGCTAGCAGCGCTTAAAAATCTAATATATGATATGACATAATAATGGATAATTGTTATAAACCACAGTAAATGTACGACATTAAAACCACGCGGTGTGCAGCAGCAGCAGCAGCAGCGGGGAGCGGCAGCCAGGGCCATCCCCTGCCCTGCAGCGCCCTCTGCCGCCGCGCCCGCGGAAACGCAGCCCCAAACACGGGGATCTCCATCCCGCATCCCTTCGTCCCGCATCCCTTCGTCCAGGACCCCGCACCCTCCGTGCGGACACACGTGCACACATTTAGTTCAAGGAGCGCTATCTGTGGGAAAAGAGCTCAACTGCACAAGGCGTCGCTCGAACGAAAGCCCACCAGGAAATACAAACCTGCAAAGCAACTGGCTCCCTGACAGGGATAATCCAGCAAATTATCCCACAATATAAAATTATACAACGAGGGAAGGTCAGAATTATATTTCCACCTGTTCACAAGACTCCATGACCCATATTTCTTTCAGTGTTTTGAAGCTATAAAGAATGCTAACACCCATAGCAGTAAACCACAGAAATTTAGGAATGCATTATTTTAATGTCAGTCATGTTGTGATCCCTCCCTCCCCCAATTAAAAAAGTCATACAGATGGATGGGTGCTTTCAACAGGATACTCTCACAATGACAAGACATGCTTTCAAAACAACATAAAAGGACAATAAAAAAACGCACTTGACTCCAAATTGAAAACATCATCAAAGCTCTTCAGAGTAGCTCGAAAGACTTGATTAAGCAGTTCACATGCAGTGTGCTTCCCTCACCCACACACCAGGGGTAGCTTGAAAGACTTGATTAAGCAGTTCACATGCAGTGTGCTTCCCTCACCCGCACACCGGGGCTCTGCTGGCTTGTTTGTTTTTTTTTTTTTGCCTTTTTACTCCACAGGCACACGCCACATCTTGAAGAAAAAATCCACAGGTGGCTCTGCAGTCCTAGGTGCCTGCATCACCACTTGAGCACTGCTGCGGACGAGGCTGCTTACACACAGCTAAGCACTTCCATGCTGAAACTTAGGAGCTGCCAGCACTGCTGCACCAGCCCCTAAATTACAGGGCAACACCATAACTTATGGTGCAGAGCTGTACAATTCCCAGATTGTGCAGGCAATCTGCAGGCAAGATGAAGTCAGCCCCTGTACCCATGAAAACACACCCGGTCAGATAAAGCCTTGTCTCAGGACTGATGTTGGGAACCCTCTCCACTTCCTTCAAAGAACAGGGAATGTCAGGTATATTTTGGGCCACTAACTACAAGACAGACATTGAGATGCTGGTGGGTTGTCCAGTGAAGGGTCTGGAGCACAAATCTCACGAGGAGTGTCTGAGGGAACTGGAATAGTTTATCCTGGAGAAAAGAAGGCTTTGGGGGGGACAATCCCACTCTCCACAACTGCCTGAAAGGAGACTGTAGCCAGGCTGGGGTCAGCCTCTTCTCCCACACAACAAGAGACAGGATGAGAGAAGACCACCTCGAGTTACCAAGAGAAGTTCAGATTGGAAGTTTCTTCACTGAAAGCATTGTCAAGCACAGGAACAGAATGCCTGGGGAAGGGGTGGAGTCACCATTTAAAGGTATCTAAAAGACATGCAGATGTGGCACTTAGGGACATGGTTTAGAGCTGGACTTGGGAGTGCTGGGTTAGGGGCTGGACTTGATCTTAAGGGTCTTTTCCAATCTAAATTATTCTATCAACCTTCGAACATTTTAAAAAACTAAAAGATCTAAGAGGACTTTCTTCCTGTGTCTCTCAAGTTTTCTGTAGCTACGTGAGAAAGTAATATATTTTTCAATATTAAGTCTTGCTACCAATGCTGGAACAGAGATGTCGGACAGTCTTCAGATGGTTACAAATGACTTTAGGAGGCTAAGTTTATTACAATGCAAGCACTTAAAGAAAAATATCTCCAAATTTAGTTACAACAGACAAATCCTAAGCGCTTGAAGCTGCAGGCAGGTGCAGGCATTTAAGGTATCAGGAATAATGAAACTGCTAAATCTGAATCAAAATAATTTAAGTATTTTTAACATTAGTTCTCTCCTACACTAAACAAAAATGTACTTCCTTTCCTAAGCCATGTGCATCTAGTGGAACATGAAACATGTCTTTCAATTACTGCCAAAAGTACTCTCATTAAGTGTCTCTTCCACTTCAGTAAAATATATTCCAGTATTTTCAAGTTATGTTTTTTGCTTTTAGAATTATTATTTTCAATTGTATTATTTTAGTGTTTCTTCAAAATTCCACACAGCAAAAACATGACAGAATCTTTGTAAAGCAGACAAACTGCTGGTGATGCCATATGAATGTCAGTCACTGTATTTGTATTTTATAACTGAACATCCAGGCAGTTCAGTAACAGAAGAAAAAAAATAATAGAAGGGAAGAAGAAAGAAAGGAAGAAAAAGGATCCTTTTCTAAAATGATGATTGAAGAATTATAAATTATGCTGTTAACTTAAGCAGGTTGCTGAAAAGCAAAAATAAGTAAAATAGAAGAATCCATCATTATGGCAAGACGCACACATTTTGATCTATCAGGCATGGAAAAACATTTTTATGATAACACTTTACAGAGCTGTACAAAAAGTTCCTCTCCTGAGCATCAAGGTGCCGCATCCAGCGCATTGCTATGGGCCACTAAACCCAAGGTAAGCAGAGCAATAGCCTGGAGAGGAAGGCAATGATTGGAGACACATGGTCATACTTCACTGAAACATGCTATCCTAAAAAGTGCAGGAAGAGATTTGTCTTTGTTTTCCTCAGAGGATAATAAGTGTGGGAAAGAAGCCCTGTACAATTCCTTTCCTCCTCTCCTGCAAAGCTGAGGCTCTCAGCTTTGTCTGAAGACGATCCAACAGTGCACGTGAAAAACAGCAATTCAAAAGTAGGAGTTGCAAGCTGTGTTCTCAAGTTTTAATTTAATGAAACTAATGCTGGGATAGCCACAACCATTAGAGAAGGAATTTAATTAGAATACATTTAAACTACTAACTGCAACTTGAAATATAAAAGCTGAGAACTAACAGATTATTCTCAGGATGACCATCAGACCAGCAAATACTCGATCTTCCAGTGAGCTCTGTTCTTTGGCAGGAGTGTCTTCACATCTCACCTTGTAGTCTAGTGAAAGACACTCCTGTTAAGGTGTTTGGGGAAGAGTTTCACTTTATCCAAAAAAAGCCCCAAACCAAACACACAGCAGGCAAGATGTTTCTCACTCTTAGTTTAAAGTACATCACCTTACACTTCATGGAAGAAGCCAAGATAGCCAGATGGTTGTGCTGTAAATGCTTTACTACCATGGGTCTTTCCCTCTCTGTCCTCAAAGTTGCAGTAACTTTGCTATGAAGAAAATGAAATGCAATGGAATGAGAGCAAAAATAAAACCAGTATTATGTCTCTTAAAATAATTTATTAAAAAAAATATGGAAAGAAAAAGCACTGCATGTGTCACTGGCCCCAAACACTTTATGGCCACCACATGAATGTCAGAGGCAGCTAATGCCATCACAATTATGTGGGCATCAGAGATGGGATTACAACACATGTGGACATGGCCAAGCAAAATACGACCTTGCTAGCAGAGGTAGCAAGCCATGAAAAGCCAGAGGTACCAGCCCCTGTGTGCCTGAGAAGGCCTAAGAGCACCCAGAGGAATTGCTGCACAGAAAGCTTTTTCTCCACAGCACTGGTGGTTTTTATACCAAAGGAGGATATATTAAAACAAAATTTGTTTGGCTACATTATTCACACAATGCTATTTACTTCCTGATTCCATTAGATTTTGAAAATGCACTAATTCACACTAAATGGTCCAAAAAGTCAGACTCATAGTATTTCAACCCCAAAATCCCTAAGGCTGCAGGTAATTCTCCCCATCCCTTCAAAAGTGCAAAGTTTTGCTTTTTTGAAAGGAAGCTGTTCAAAAACTAACTGGAAGTACAGAAAGTACTTCAAAGTGTGAACATGGCACAATTTTATCTAAGACGATTTTTCCTACAGTCTTTAGGAGGATATTTGAAATCTTTATTTCCACACACTGCCATAAAAAACAAACACACAAGTTGAGGAGACAGAGCATTGATTATTCACCTTAGCTGTCTGCAAAGCTTCTTTTCACTGGACAGGGCACTTTTTCTAAAACGACCTACTTGGCCCTCATGTCTGAAGCTGTAAGATCAGGACTCCTGCGCTCTACAGCTTAAAAATTTCACACTTCATTGAGATGAACTTGCAATCCACCATGATCAGACTGCAGTTTAAGCTGATGAGAAAGGAAGTGCTTTTCATTACATTCAACACTTCAACCGAAAAATCAGGATTTTTTTTTTCTAGTTCCAAGTGTAAATTCATGAGCTGAATCTACTTGTTATTATAAGAGGCCCATTATCAGTTTCCATGTACCTGCCAGACCCACTGCAGCTGAGCATCTACTTTGACAGCACTTTGGAGCACAAGATATAAAAATATTCCAATGAAGCCATAGAAAATGGGGAAAGGGAGATGGGGGAAGGTATGATGGGGGTAAGGAGGGAGTGTGGCAATTAAAGTAAGCTTAAATAGTTTAAAATGTCATAAGCCTTTCACAATACTCCATCATTATCAAAACAGTATCAACTAATGTTTTGAAACAAGGCAACACCTTTGGAGCACAAGATATAAAAATATTCCAATGAAGCCATAGAAAATGGGGAAAGGGAGATGGGGGAAGGTATGATGGGGGTAAGGAGGGAGTGTGGCAATTAAAGTAAGCTTAAATAGTTTAAAATGTCATAAGCCTTTCACAATACTCCATCATTATCAAAACAGTATCAATATCAATATCAACAGTATAATGAAAAAAGGAAAACAAAAGAGAAACCCCACCATCTTTTAACTCTCAGAAACTTTCTTTCATTTTGCTGCCCAAATAAGATAAAGAGCTAAAAGAACATGCCCAATATCTGTTCACAGGATATTTTTAATGAGAATTACAAATCACTCAAACAAAAGGTTTAAAAGGAATCAGTAAAATTTTTTTTTTAAATCTTCTAATGGCAATAAGGCAAAACCTGAAACAGAAAAAAATCTTCATACAAATCCCTTAACAAAACATGTTAGTCTTCTGGGGCAGTTATTTGATATTTGTTTTGGTTCTCTTTTAACAAATGCATGTGAGTTTCTAAGGATTAATAACATTTAACAGCAGCATGGAAATTAGTCTTATTAGTTCCATTGGGTACTGGCAATAAGGTAAAACCTGAAACAGAAAAAAATCTTTATACAAATCCCTTAACAAAACATCTGTTAGTCTTCTGGGGCAGTTATTTGATATTTGTTTTGGTTCTCTTTTAACAAATGCATGTGAGTTTCTAAGGATTAATAACATTTAACAGCAGCATGGAAATTGGGTACAGTATTTTGATATTTCTTTTTTAAACAATGTCAGGACTAGCCAAGCCATTTTACATGACATCCATTAATAGAAATAAATTTAAAAGACATTCATCCTAATTTAGTTGAAAAATGATCTTCAAGTATTTTCAGAAAATAATGTATAGTTGTCTGTCTGGAGGTTCAGAAGAGAACCGTACCTATGCAAAAATCATTTATTCCCTGGCAGGTCAAGGAGAAAGTTTTTTATCACCTCCTTATTTTTCACAGCTACAGTAAGATTTTGGCAATGGGACATGTGGCCGCTCTTAACTCTAGAATTATTAACATGAAAAAATTTTAAAAGCACACCATCTTAAAGCTGACAAGTACAGTAAGAGTTCTCTTTGGTCTCTTAACACTGCATATAAAACAGTCCAAAGCATTCATGTTCCTCAGCTGGTATGAAGTGAGGAAGTGGGATTTCATTTGCAGTAGAGAGAAAGCAGGGAGCACAGACAGGAGCACACAGGCCACAGAGTGACTGCCAGTTCCTGATCAGTCCAGCATGTCACACTGCATCAGGGATGAAACAAAGACAGGACCACCCCATGCTGCCCAACACAACTGAGAGCTTCTCCTGTATCGAGGCACTGCCAAGAGGTGGTGTGGTGGAAATACTGCTGAAAGCTATTTCGTTTTAGAAATACTCTTCTCTAAAGCAGTACTCAGGAAATTTCTTTTGGAAACTCTCCTGATTGCTATAGATACAGCAGCTCAATTAATTGGAGACATGGAAGGAATTGGCCTCCAGCAGCATCTCAGCAGCATCTCCTTTTTTAATGTTGGCTCGTGAAACTTCTTTTCAACAAGCTGAATAATGTAGAAGTTTTACAAAATCTCATAGAAAGCATTTGAAGAAAGGCAACATAGGCAATAATCAATGTATTAACCTGACACTGGCATTGACGAAAGCAGCATTCTATATGTAAAAATATACAGAAAGATAAATAACTAATGCCAGCCAATATGGACTTAAATACTACTGAATAGCTTTTCAGCTGCTTTGAGAATAAGTTTCTTTAGATCAAGTCAGCAACATTTAAATCACAAATGAAACTCCACAGTAGCTTCTTCTGCTGATATCCAGGCATGTACAACAGGGAGTACCAAAAGAAAACCAGCAACCCCCAAAAAGTATCCTCCAACAGCAAGCAGCCTTGTCCTAAGGGCTGTATATTGAAAGGTGCTCATCTCTCTTGCCTGAGCAAACAGAAGTGAAGATCTGATGGCACAAATATTGTCCTAAGCCAGACATGCTGAACACTGCAGCAGTCAAAGTAAAACCTTCCACAAGCAGTGCCAAAACAGCCTGTGCAAGTGGCCCCACCAAAATGCAGTTGCCTGTTGGGTAAGTGCTTGAACACCAAACAAAATCTTTTCCACACCCACAATTTGCATGTCCCCTTATCTTCCCCAAGGGGCGGGGATGGACTGCAGCTCTTCTTGAACAGTTCTTCTGCAGTTCCTCTTGAACAAGGAGCCCATGAGAACAGACTCACCAATTCTCTTCTAGCACATGAAGCACAGTGGCTGCTCTCCTCGGCAGCAGCCAAGGCAGGGATGGACAGCCATCCTTGGAGCCAAGGGGGTGACTGCTCTGTCTGCTTCCTGGTCACAGCCAAGCCAGGCACTGACACCCCACACAGCCAGGAGCTCCTGGCCACCACCAGCACAGAGCATAGCCACTGAGCACTCTGCTCCATGCACCAGCACCCAGGGAAGGGGAACGGAGCTCTTCCTGGGTAAGAAACTAAACCCACATTATTTCTCTATCAAAGGAGACAAGTAAGGTGCCTAAACCCACTTGCTTCCCCCGTGCTGCTGTCAGCCTGCAATTCTTCATTCTGTCTCACACAAACATCCCTTTTCACCTGCAAAAAAACTAACTGCCCATCATGAAGTCTTAAATCTTCCACCCTAACATTTGGCAGTCCTAGTTACTCAGCTAACATCTCACCACAGCATATATAAATTTTAAATAGAGTTTTAAACTCAAATATTCACTTCACTAACTGAACAAACAGAAGGAGAGTTGCAAGTGTGAAATGGTTCTTGTAAGTGAGGAGTCAGCCCAAGCAGATGGGCTTTAACCAGCATCCTGAGATACAGAGAGAAATGGCAGAACGCTGCTGACGGGAATCAGCACAAAAGAAACTAAAACAAGCCAGAAGTCACCTTTGAAATGCCTGCAACAGTAACAACATGGTGGAGAGGGAAATTCTCTTTTTTTGAAAGACTAAGGAATCAAGGTGGATAAGCTACAGAGTGGTGGGGTGGGAAGGCTGTAATAGGAATAAAATGAAATTTTAATTCACAAGAGTCTATGTGGTTTTTATAGCAAGAATAAACACTGGAAGAGCTTAGCAAGTATTAAGATGACTGGATACTAGCAATACTAAGCTCAAAATCAGCAGATACATGCTTTCAGGAAAGTAGTAGGGCAAATAAGTCCTGTAACCAGTATTGCGCAAGAGGCTCAGAGCAAATCAACACTGTGAAGGCAAATCAAATTTTGTTATCAGTATTCTGTTAAGTTTTGGGTTTTTTTAAAATAAAAATTTCAAAGTTGAAACAGCTGCTACATTCAAGGGAAGAACAGACAGCTAGCTAATACTAGTCTGAAACCTAAACATCAATCACAGCTGTACATAGTCACTTTTATCTGTGTCTCTGAGCTGAGATAATCTACAGAAGCTTGTCAAACAGAGCTGAAACTCCTGCTGCCCAAACACACTATCAAGCCCAGGAAATTCTTATCCCACAACTCATTTCTCTGGAGCATGGCGTCAACCCTGGAAGAGCTGAGACTTCCTGTATGCAACAGGAATCCAAAACTAGTAAATAAATGAATCTATAAAAAAGGCTTTGCAGATTTTTAAGCAAACCTGACAGATTAGGGAATCCCACTGAACACAGCAATATTACTTGCCATCCAGTTGCAACAGGCAATGGTTTCTCTTGATGTGAGATATCACCACAACAAGAAGAGTCAGAAGAACCCACATCACACAGGCATGAACCTCTTCCTGCCTCACTCTAAGCAGGCAAAACCCACCCAACCTCACCACATTCCGAGCCATTCCCACGTCATTGATGACACATGAATGGCTGCACACAAGACAGCAATACCCAAATGCAAATGTTTATCTTTCCCCTTGTGCATTCCCCCACACACTGCCTGCACAGTGTTTATACCTCTCTATCCCCAGAAGTCATCTCACTCCTACGAATCTGGGAGTGAGTGAAGGTAAAGCTCTAAACAGATGGTAAAGATTTTGCTTCTTGACATTCACATAAAGACATTTCAATCTACCATTTGCTTAAAATCAGGTAGGGTTTGTTTTTGTTTTTTGTAATATGCTGTAAAGATCTGCCGATCTTCATTATGGACATGGTTTAATGGTGGACTTGGCAGTCTGGCAGTACCAACTTAACAGTTAGACTTGAACATATTGCAGGTTTTTTCCAACGTAAATTATTCTATGTGGGTGAGAAAGATTGTCTAGATTGCCAGCAGCTCAGCTTTGCCTCAGTGAAAAACCATAACCATAAAAAGGAGAAATCCTCCAGAGATGCACCTTTGTTTATTCACTTTGACAGCTGTGACTGAAGAGTATTCAACAGTGTAGGTGCTGAGGCTGGGAACCCTTCTGATTTCCATGCCAGGTTACACACAGGAAGCAAGTCCCAAAGCAGCACCTAACCCCTTGCAATATTTGAGGAGTAGCTAATGTTTGTACAGAAGACCACTTCTGTGGAGTCTTTACACACTCAACAACCACAGCCAAGGGTCTTCTGAGCACTGAGTCCTGCTGTAGATCTGTGTGGAGCAGAATTATCACACACTTTTCCTGCCAACCCAGTAACAAACTTACCAAATATCCTCTGTAGTCTTGCCTATACAAGAGCTTTAGGAGGAGCAAGCTGTTTGAAAATCTATAGCCAAAGACAGAGTGACAGAAAACAAGGCCTCTGAAACAAGGTTCTAAGTTAAGAACATCATCATCATCGTTGTCATCATCATCATTATTATTATTATTACTACTATTCCCTGGACCTACTGGATAAACTAAGAATACCACTAAGGTCTGTTTTAGGACGCTCATTTTGGGATTAAAGTCAGGACATGGACTCCCACCAATACTCCTTTAAAAGTTACATTACTGCCAGCTAAATTTGTCATATCAGCCATCAGTTCAGGTCATCCAAATGAGCATCAATACCTAGATCACACTTTCTTGAAAACCATATGCGAATTTGTTTTTCCATAATCAAGAGGCCATGGAGTTCTAAGAGCACATATTTAAGATACCATGACTGGTGTAAAAGAATCCTTTTAAGACAAAAGTAACGTGCAAAGTGCAACACCAAGAACAATGATCAGTCTTCTTGCCAAATGAAGAAGAAAAAGTGCTTTTCTGTGTACCTATACTGAAAACATTCCTGGTACCCAGAGTCACGACACTTCTCACCCTGGGCTTCCAAGGAAACACACATTGGCAGCATTCCATCTGATGTACAAGACTTGGATGCCAAGCAAACATCCTCAGAGTAATCAAACTGAAACCTTTGACAGTTACACTTCAAAGGCTGAAGTGCATGTCTGAATGTGCATGAAAATGCAGTCTGTGTGTGTACCTGGGCATTCTCACTTGGCCCAAATGCAAAGCAAGAAGCCACAGAAGAACTGAGAGACTCCTCTAACAGAGAGCAAAAGTACCTGAAGGACTGTGTGGCTTACAGAGTGCCAGCCTGACAGAGGTCTGCTGCTTCAACACCCACGGTCACCAACAGCTGCTCGAATACACCAACTTTTCTCTTGGGTAGTGGTGTTGATAAGGAACAGAACTAACCATGGGAAAAGTTGAAATACAGGCATGCCCACTCCAGGTCTTGAACTATGAAGAAATCTTCCCCTTAATTCCTCCCTTAAGAAGGTAAGACTACTGAAAAACAAAGAGATTGTTTTCTACATAAGAAAAAAAACCCCTCGGAAGACGCAGTTCAAAGAGGTGAAACACTGTGAAGGGCATAAAAGGAAGGAGAAATAAAGGCAAGTGAACCCAGGTGTTATTCATGCTTGCCTGCACAGTAGATCACCCCCCTGCAACAGAGGGAGCTTTGCAAATGGTACCAAAATCCCAGGTAGCTGCTTCACTGTAACTGGGCAAGAACAAGAAACAACAGCTGGCAAGAGGGAGGAGAGAAGGAAAAAAAATAAAGAGAAACTTTTAACCCACACCTGGGGGAATCAAGCCTAAGAATCTTAATTGACTCAATTAAATCCGCAGAGAACAGAGATACTGTAAATATTAGAACTAGCTTGAAAAAAGGAAGGAAAAAACCCTCCAAGGCAAAACATTCTTTTATTCTATGATCTCCATTGTGCCATGCAATTCAGAAGACAGAGGTTTGCCCCAGGGCTATATTAAGGGTTATGCTTTGTGGTTTACAATTTTGATATGCCATTTCTGAGGTTTCTCAAGACATCTCATGGGAGAGCAGGATTACAGAGTATGACAGAAACACTTGTTCTATTACAGAAGTTCAAATCTGAAGAGCACACAATATATTGAACTGTCAATCCATCTGCCCATTTTTTCCTGTAAAGGGACAAAGGAAAGCAGAGCCTTTACTTATTTTTTAAGCTACGTGTTGTGATTCTATTTAATAAACTCCATGAGGCTTTCCTCTTTAGTATGCTACCAGTGTAACTAAAGAACTGGGGAGTGCTGGGTCAGTTTTTATGGTGGCACCACTGCTACACAAAACCTGCCACAGTGATGGTACTTGGCCTTCTGACCAAGAAGAGAAACACCTCATGAAATGGCATCACAGGCACAGGAGATAGAAAGTAGTAAGGGACCCAGCAATTCCATTCTAAAGTGCATCCTCACGCCACACATTAGCTGGGGAATTTTAACATTTCAGCTCCAAAACCATACACTACAGCCATGGCAGAGTGTATGAATACTCAACTAAATATTACAAGTGTCGGTCCACTCAACAACAGAGGGAAAGACCTGAGTTTAAAGAAAGGTATTTAAGACCCATGTGTAGTTTATGAACTGTACAGTGAAAGTTTAGCCTCAAAAAACCTGTTATCTAAAACAGATGTCGCCTTTGCAATGCTCAATTTATGATAAATTGTTTTAATATTTATACCTAGCACAGGCACTGCAATAAATCAGACAAGGGCAAAATATAACGAGCATTCCAAAGCACAGAAATTACACGCTGCTGCTCTGTGAGACCCGTTTGTTTGGAAAGCTGAGGGAATAAATCTCTAACGGTGTTTTTCTTCACTGGCCGCCCCACGAACGACGAAGCCGAAACAGCGAAACCCAGGTGATCAGGGGCCACAGCTGAAGGCTGGCCCAGCAGCTGGGCACTGAGCTCCCGGCGGCTCCCCCCACCGGACCGGAGCCGAGCCGAGCCGAGCCGAGTCGGGCCGTGCGCTGCCCGCCGCCGCCACGCGGGGGCGCGCCCGCCCGCCCGCGCCGCGCCCCGGGAGAGGGACACGGGGGAGCGCGGCAGGGACGGGGACACCGGTGAGCAGAGTGTGGGTTTACAGCTTTTTACAGCTTCTACAGGGGGCCAGTGACCCAGCGTGCTAAATTGAATAAGCTTGTTCTGCGCCAAGAGGCTTCACCTCCATCCTCGCCTTTCCACAGAAGTTCAGATGCTGCCAAACGACTGTCGAGCGGGCAGCTTTGGCACCACGCACTGCAGGGAGAGGATACAGCTATGGATCGGCACGGGAAATAACGTGAGCTGCAAAGAAGCGGCTATAACACACGGTGCTGATAACGCCGAGATGGTGGGCTCACGCTGCAATCCCTGTATGGGCCGTGCACCTGAGAGCTGGACTTGATGATCCTTTAGGGTCCCTTCCAGCTCAGAACACTCTGTGAGTCTGCATAAGCAGTAGATGTGAAACACTAGTTTCTGCCTGAAACATCTTGCTGGTAAAGACAGCAGGTACCCAAGCAGGAAAGCAGAGCCTTCACCTCCACAGATCAAAGGGGACCTGAACGATTTCACATCAAGGCTGCCACTGAAAAGTTGTTTCCGACAAGCTGGACTCTGGGTAAGAAAGTGGGCAGCTTCCCATGCTACCCAGTGGGCACAGAGAGTCAGGAAAAAAAAAGGAGAGTAATCAGAATGGAGAAAATTGCCTGAAACAGCTTCAGAACCCACTAGTAATGGTGAAGAAGTTTCTCACTTTTCAGTTGTGTCATCACGACCCTGGAGAAGGCCAAGCCAGCTCTGCTTTTGGGTCACATGCTGTTTTCACTGGGCATTTGCACCAGGACCTACAGTCCAGACAGCCAGGGAGCTGCAGCAAGTAGGAGGAGCTCCTAGCTTTTTAATTCAGGGATTTTTTGTTTTACTTTAACAGTTCCCTTAAACAGATCTCTACTGGCAATATTACAAAATCAGCTTTAAAAAATAATTAAGAAACCCAGCCACAAACAGAACATCATCATTCCCCAACAACAACAAAAAGCTTACATGTAACAACAGCCAGACTGATAGGGACTTTGATAAGCAGGGACTTTATGTTCTAGGTGCAATTTGCAATGGCCTTTCTCAATGACAACCCAAAGGAGTGCAGAAAGGTCAGAAAAAAAGCAGCAATGAAGTCAGAGCACTGAAGAATCCCCTACAGTTCAGTTTTCTCCACTCCACTTGCACTGTTTTGCAACTCCTCTCATCATTCTGCTCTACACAAGTGGCTGCAACAATGACCCACCAGCTGAATGAACCAGAGCACTAATTTTGGCTCTATTCATCTAAAAAATCTCCCAAAACTGAAGTCTACATACTGCCACATATCTGTGCCATTTAACCTCTGAGGATTCTCTACCACAGGACAGTGTTTCACTGACAAGCCTGTGCTACAGGTAACATTTACTGCAGAGCAACTCAGTTTAAAATGCAAGCAGCCTGTCTGAGGAAGCAGAGATGCCACAGCTGACATGTCACCCTGATAACCCACTGTTTGCTGCTGCCATGGGGACTGGAGAGGGCACTGTGGGTCTGGCTGCTTTTGGCATCACCACAGGTACAAGCAACACCAACAAAACTGATACACTCACAAAAACTGAAACAGAACGAAGTCAGAAAAAGCAATCTCAGTCTAAATGTAAAACCTGTTCAAGTAAGTAATCTTTATAAAACTGCAGGTGTTGCTGTATTACATTATCTGCTAGAGCAAGCAGGCAGTACATTTTGTGCCAGGCTGCCACCAGTTTGAACACTTCCATTTAGAACAAGAGGTAGTGTCAAAGCTTGGCAATTCCTTGAGACTGGTATGTAGCTTTTGCATTCAGAATTAGCAGCAAAAGGCAGCCCCAAGTGCAGACACCGAGAGGTCTGAGGGATATGTTTTAAGGCAAGAGGTACAATATACTAAATTATTATCTTCACCAATTTAGACAGCTACTTTAGTTTGGATACTACCAGAATAACCTCACCTGAACTCAGCATTCCCTTTGAGGAAGCTGGACCTACATTAATTAATACGCTCCCTTCCAATATAAAGGACTGAGTGATCTTAATAGTCTGTGATGATCCAGTGGGGACAGCTTGAGAGGCAGCTGACATACTTCCCAGCACCAGACAACCTGTGAGCCAATCTTCACAGGTGCCCAATCTTCCAAGAGCCTTAGAGTTCCCTGGCTCTTTCCAGGCATGGCACAGCTCAGGAAGCCCTACCAGCCTGACAGATATTTTTCTTGCCTTCACAAGATCCCAAACTTGGCTCCCAGAGGCAGCACGCAGCTGGGAGGGAGATGTCATCTCTGCAACTCTGCTCTACAACTTTGGATACCATTAGTCTTAAAAGGTCTAGACATGGTATCTGTGCCAAAGACTTGGAGGTTACAGAGGACCGGCCCAGAGGTGTAGAAACCAGGAGACAAGAGAGAGGATGCAGAGTAACAAGCTCCACCACCAGCTTCCTGGGAGAACTTTTTCAGTAAACAAGCTTTACCTGGTCCTTCTGGGCTGAAGCAGAATTTTTGGAGTCAATCCAGAAGTAAACACCATCAAGAGGAGATAATCTGACATGACTGTTACTCAGTTTAAGGCTTGAGGCCCCAGCTAGCTCTGCTTCACAAGCAGCTCACACACGTGGCACAGCTGACAGTTTAGCAGATACTCTCCTTAAACATCTGAAAACCAGCCCAAAGAGGGAAAAGTTTATTTGGCTAGTTAAAGGACAGGAAGTGATGGTGCCAACTCAGAAGACTCCCACATGTCTGAGATCAGGGTCTCCTATATATTCTTATAGATAAGAACCAGATTCCAGAGTGAGGATTGTCTGCATTTTCTGCTGGGCTGGAGATGGAAGTACAACCAAGTAGCTGAAATTTCACTGACACGAGAGTTGTGCCAGCTCCAACACCAACTATTTCAATAATCCTCTTCTTCCCAGTTCATTCAGGAGGCACACAAATAGTTGGTTGTAGAGGGAACAAAACACATTGACTCATCATCATCCTAACCAAGCATTAGAAAAGTGTACCAAGCTGTACAGACATGAGATGATGTCAGGCACAGTGCTGGGATCCTGTTCATTTCCACAGCCAAGATCAGGAGAAAAACATTAAACACCCCATATCCCATAGCGCAGTGGTATGCATCAAAACACAGGGAGCAGCCAGTCCAGAATCCAGAAGGATATACAGCAGACAAGCTGCTGGCCTGTGCCTACTCCTGCTTCTGCTCCTCAAAGTGATCATCATCACTGACAGACTGTACTGGGGCCTCCAGCCACAGAGTCCCCAAGCACATGTCCCTCCCCTCAAAGCATGGACATTTGCAGTAACTGCTGCATTTGGAGGGATGCACATTCTGGGAAGGAGTTGTGGTTTGTCATTCACTCTCACACTTCATGTTTCTGCCATCCTTTCACACACCAGGACCAACTGTGCAACACAAGTGCATCAGCAAGGTGGGAGGGACAGAGAGAAGTGTCCCTCTCCACCAGTGCAGAGGCAGGGCAGGCAGCAGCCCTCCTCGTGCAAGAGAGCTCCCAAAAAGCAGGTAATTGAAAAGGTTACCTCTTCTACTACATGGGTATGAAAATACAATTCTGTCTCCCATACACGCATGCTAGGAAGGATTTCACCTTTGCAGGTGAAATATACTTTCAGACAGCCTCATATAGGAAGTGCATATAAAAATACATATAAATTATCTTTTTCATAGCAGGGTGCCTAAAAACACTCTCTTGGAATACAGCAAGAGAATGACAAATAATGATTTAGCAATATCAAGTTCAGCAACCAGCTCAATTTCTTTGTTCCTCTTAGAAAAGAAGTTCAGATTATAAATTGAGTTCCTACAAAGGAACAAATATTATGATGTTGACTTAGCATTATGTCATAACACACACACACATGTCTAGCATTAAAACCTAAGTTGGCAGAATATACTTTTGAATGAAACTGAAAAAATCAAGTTTTGAGTAATGTCTTAGAGAGCCAAAATCAAATACACATCAGTGTTTGAACAGAGCTAACACCTGGTGAACAGTGTTTTGCAACTTCATGAAAAGAAAGACAGAACAACAAGTCCTCTTTCTGTCTAGTCCCCTTATTTTTTGAGGCTAGTCTCAGTAGTCACATACAAATTATCAGCCATTTTCAAAACTTGTGCTGCCTTCTGAGGAAAAAGCTGCAGTGTCACAAGAAGCCCAAGAGGATTATTAAAACCTACCAACTAAACATTATTAGAAGTGATATAATTTTCCTTATCACCTCATCAACACGTGGAATTCCATCATTATAATGAAGCCAACATACATGCCTTCAATAACCAGCCTTCTTCCCCTCCCATAAACTGAAGACCTTGGTGAAGCACAACCTGCCTGTAGTATTAACAGTGTATATGAGAGCTTTGGAGAGGTCAGCTGTAGGCTTTACTGAGATTTAAAGTTTTCCCTTTTCTTTCTGCATACCCCAAAGTAGCCATGAAGATGAATTCTATAAACTTCTATTTCTAGCAGAAATATTGATGTTGTCCCATCAGAGTTCAGAAGGATAAACTATGTCTTTCATACACATGAAGCTGCAACATTTTATGAGGATGGAAGTTGGAAATCCCTTTGCTTTTAGACTGTGTTACAACCATTCAAACAAAATACACTGGATATCGCAAGCTGTACCCAGTTCCAGGATATATTTGAATTGCTGTTAACAATTAATTATCAAGCAATATGAATATCTGCTTTTAGGGCTACACAATGATGTTTACCTCCAGTGAAGAGGCTTAACATAATAGAATACTCTGATGAAATACAAAGATTGCATACTCATTAAAAATATTTTAAAAAATTGCTTCCCCCACATGTAAAGTTACAGTAAATCCAATAGGTCATTACTCTTAAAAACCTGATGACCGCAGTAAACATTCAAGATTACTTTCTGCCACTGCATTAAGAGAGCCCTTTGGCTGTCCACTGTTGCTGTGCTTTTATTCATTCTGTGACAGTAAACTCACAAAAGAAATTAGCCTTACTAAAATAATGTAAATTTCTGGCTGCCAGCAGGTAGCAACTGAGCCATCACTGGAAATTCTCATGAAAGAGATGCCTACAGACATGGGGAAGTTTAACACAATGAGCACAACTACACATTAGTCCCTGGGAGAAAGTAAACCCCTTAGAATTACTTGACAGTAAGCAACCTCAGTAACACAAGGAGAGTTCTTTGAAACCGAATTAAAGCAGCAAGTAATAAAATAAATGGCTCTACAAGCATGTAGTAATATACAGTCAAACACATGTACCAAGTCCTGGGCTTCCTTCCTGAAGATAACCTCCAGTGAACACATCAGTGAAAGCACTGTCCTATACTCAGGAAAAGAGCTATAAAGAGGTTCAGAGAATGTACTTAGATCCATATTATAAAAAATACCGAATTAAAGCAGCAAGTAATAAAATAAATGGCTCTACAAGCATGTAGTAATATACAGTCAAACACATGTACCAAGTCCTGGGCTTCCTTCCTGAAGATAACCTCCAGTGAACACATCAGTGAAAGCACTGCCCTATACTCAGGAAAAGAGCTATAAAGAGGTTCAGAGTGTACTTAGATCCATCTTATAAAAAACTGAAGGGGGAGACTTCACTACTAATACAAAAATAAAGAGGGGAACTAGTAGTTTCACCTTCTAAAGAGACTCTGCTCAGTCAGGTAACCTATCTCAAGAAGAAGATTACAACACAATTTGCATTTGTGCATCCATTATTAGGTTGTTCTCTCCCTTCCCAGAAAAACAGTGGGCAACAGACAAACTGAAGCATTGCATTTTTTTATGACAAAAAATACAATCCAGGACCCAGAATAAAAGCTTGGCATGTAGAATTAACAGACAAGAACATTTTTTTGTGCATTTCCATGACTGCAAAATCATACAGTGCTTCAATCTCTAGTATACTGTTCAGTGTTAATAAATAAAACAAAACAAAATCCCACTCCTATTAAGAGAAGTATAAATGAGTCAGAAGCATCCACTTAGCACAAGCCAGTAGTACACTGTGACCTTTCACTACATAACTACATCCTACAGATCACAAATTCAATGGACAGCACCCCAAAAGGCAACTGCATATGCTTTTTGAGTACTCTACATAAAACATAAGCAGTGGAAGGTATTGAAGTTTCCTGGAAAAAAACAGTCACTTAAAGTAATACTTGAACAGAACTACTAGACACTTTTGCCAGGTGAAAGGTTCTGCTTTTTGTTATGCATCCCACCTGAGACCGTGGCCACACTTTAAGGCCCTAAGGTTTCCTACACAGAGAAAGCCATTTACACAAAGTTTCATGCTGACAGCTCCAAGCGTGTTCTGTCTCCACCCAGACTTCACGCTAAGAAAGACACATGAATTTATGCCTTGAAGAGAGAGGAGGCAGGACTGAGACACAAAGGTCCCATTCGTGCATGCACACCATGCTGTAACTCCAAGCTCCTCAGCAAAGTCCTCCTTACTCTGTTCAGATTTTGCTCAGTTTCCTTCCCAGAGTCAGAGGCTCCAAAAGCTGCTGAAGAAATGCATGTTTAAAGCTACCAACACATGAAAATTAGGAGTATGCAAATGAGAATTAGCTGCCTGAACTCTCTTTCCAACCACACTGCACCCCAGAGGCAAATATTTTATTATTTTTTTTTTAAGACATATAAAATGACTTGTGAGAAAAAGCTATTTTAATCAGTATTTTCCTGTAAGGAATGCAACAGGTGCCAAGAACTGAAGGAAACCCACATCTGCTCCACTGTGACCATAGGCCCTGCCTGATCAGATTTTATATGTATTTTGCACATGCATGGATTACTTAGAATTTGAGGAATGCAGCCCATACCACTGGGAGACTGTAAAAATATAAGGAATCTGCAGTCTTTCCTGCAGCATGGATCTGGAATGCCTGTGCTGTTTATGCACTGCTACAATAATAGTAGCCCCAAAATTACTGTCAGTATGATTAATTTCAGTAGTTTTCCTACCCTGGCCAGAAAGCTGCAAGGTTTACATGCCACACTGAGACTTTTAGCTCTGCATACAGGGTAAAAGCCCATCTGCCTACTTCACTTGGCCCTGAAGGTGGAAAGATAAGAATGACCACTGCTTTTGGCAGGGATTAAAAGGGGATAATATCAGGCCATCCTTCTCCCTGGGTTTGCAGAAGTTTGGGTGCCATGGGATGCTGTGAGCCACTGACATGAGTAACAGCTGCTATCGTTATCTAGAGAGCTCACCATCCTCTGACTGACTGCCCTGTGAAAAGCTTTGGGGTACAGGAGGTGAGAAGGTACAGCAAAACTGTATTCTGTCTGGTTCAGCAGGGTGGGGAGGCAAGAGAGCCTCTATCTGGCCTTGTAAGGAGCCACATTCCTTCAACTGCCTTGTAGCAAGTTTCAGGGCATCGCCACATTTATATGCGCCACACAGATAATGCACTTGAAATGCTTTGGGACTGATATGAATAGGAACTATTCTTCCCTTTAATTAGCATTTTTGCCAGATGAACACTGCTGTGGAGTGCCAAGCTGTGGAGTCCTCCTACAAGTTCCAAGAGATACACTCTGGCTGTCAGTTGTGTATCCAAAATCGGAAGATTTCCTTTTGCAGCTACAATTCATTTTGCCCACTTGAATGAAAATAACACAGTTATCGAAATGATCACCCAAGATAAGGACAAAACCAGTGTACTACACAAACCCTGAGAGGTTACACATAAAACTCTGCTACATTCTTGGGCAGTTGCATGATGTTCTTTGAATGGTGACTAACATTATAAACATTGACCACAGAAAAAGAAATGCATTTGTGCACTTCCAAAGAGACATCTTATAATAAGAAGATACAGAATTTATGGGTTTTTTAAAAAGTCAAACAGCTGATCCACCTCTGACCACACACACAAAAAGTAGTTTTGGGTGGTTAGACATTGACAAGAGAATTTCTCCAAAACTTCACTTTAAGTTATAACCAGTAGGAAAACTATAAATCTAGAAATATAGGAAAGATATAAGTTATACTGTTTGGGTGTTGGGGTTCTTGCATTACCAGATGAATTGCCAATAGAAAGACAGTATAGATTAAGGGAAAAAATACAAAAACATTGGCTTGTTTCCTAGCAACAGCTCAGCTAAAATTACTTAACATTTCTACTCAATCAAATGTAAATTTGACTATGTTATCCCTTAAATGTTGATTATAACAGGCCTTTTCAAATGCAAATTCAGTGTGTAAAGTGAATGTAAACGTTGACAAAGCTGACACCAAAATCTCCTGATTAACATCATTTGCATGTACACAGCAACATTATTACAAACCTCCTAAAGACAGAAGGAAATGAAAACTGGAGTGAGAATCACCTTCTGCATCATCTCATTCTTTCCTGCTTTAAGAGCAAAACAGACAAAAATGTAATGCCCTTTGGATTGCATGCAAAATTCCAAGAGTTTAAAAGTGCAACACAATAAGCTGCACCTGAATGCTATTCCCTGTGTTACTAGCAAGTACAGTGGGTGAAAAGCTCTGGTTTATTTCTTAGTCACAAAACTTGAGAATTACACATATAGCACAAGCAGACTGTAAAGATCATAATACCATGTAGCCATTGGTAGCTAGAAAGTTTTCCTCCCTCTCTTACCTGCAACACTTGCATGAGAAAAACAGGAATAAGGGGGGGAAATGATTATATGTTACTCCCAAAGTACACAAGTTTGTTCTTTGCAATTTAATCAACTCTGGGATTAAACACCTTAGTTATGCGTGCATTCACGCAGGGCCAAGATTATTTTTGCCTAAAACATGCAGAAGAAGCTTCAGAGAGGATGTTAACACGTTTCTTCTTGTTGCAGCATTTCACAATATGCATATTGAGGTGTATTATTTTACAACAATGTGCATTACATCAGGCTGATTTGCCACCAGTTAACCTAAAGTCAACGGGATGCTGAGAACAGGTGCAGTTTTCCTTCAGCACAAAAAGTAGCCAGACTCAACCTCTTAAACTGAGAGTATTTTCTAGTAGAAACCACCCACCACTCTTCCTTCTTAATCATCTCAAGAAGGATACTGGGCTGAAACACAAGATCTCACATCTACAGACACCACACAGACTTAGTGTTGGCAATAGAGATTTTATTTCCATACTGATGCAGACAGGTACTTTGATAGCTTGCTGGGATACACACATCCTCGTCCAGCACATTGACATGATGAGAATTTGCACAGCATCAGCACTGCAAAATGAACAATTTAGCATTCATCATCCACATCCTGATCTCTCATGGTGCTGAGATTTTAAAGAAAAGCAGAAACACTATCTTCCTCCACTGCACAGCTTCTTAAGAGATGTCTGTTGAGGATTATCTTTTCTACCCTGGATTAAAGATGCTACTTAAAGTATTTTAGACAGGTCATAATCCACTCCCCCCTACATCCCCAAGTCGCAAATTTTAGCCATGTCAGACCCTGAAAGTTTCTAAGAAATTTCTAAGAAATCAACAAGCACAACAGCTGAGTATTGGGAAGGCATGATCAGTAAAATGCTTATATCCATATCAACCACAAATCATACCTGTCTCAAAAAGCCAGTCTCAGCTCAAAATTATGGTTCTGGGACAGAGCTGAAAGTGAGTTTTGGACTTGGCCTAAAGGGTAGGAAGGGAGAGAAAACCAGGAAGATAAAGGCAAAAATACTTCATCTCCCACACCAACTCCTGCCTGCTACCCCACTGCTTACAAATTTCTATGTGCCAGACAAGGTTCAAACTCGTGTTTGAAACAGAGTCCAGTTTTAAAGGCAGAGCTCATGTCTGGAGAGGCATTCTGGTGACATATGAGCTGGTTTTCTCCAGCAAAGCCTAAAGCAGCAGGAGCTCTACATCTTACCTCACTGGTCCTTCACCCTCATGCTGCACATTTGCTGCTCCATTCAAATACAGCTTCTGATAGGAGAAACAAGGAGATGCAGACTTTTGGGAAAATCTTGAGAAACTATTTTATTTTTGTTTGGAAACTTTCCAGAGGCACTTTTAGTGCCTTTTAGTATATATACACATGAAAATTAATACTGTTCTCTCCTTATTAATACATTCTTTCAAGTGACTTTTACAGTCTGGAAGCAAAGGTCAGTTACACTGAGTTCCAAGAATCCACTGCACTAAAAAAGTAACTTTTTGACCATATGTTACTATAATTAAACATACAGGAAAATACTCTTTGATCTTATGACTGTCTTGAACAAGATGGATAATAATCCCATTTTTACAAATGATGATTCTAGTTGGAACCCTAAAAAAAATAAATCTGAAATACCTACATCATTGATTTAATACTTTACCATCAAAAATACCACCGGGGCATGTGATATGGCAGCTGTGTGTTGAAAGATCATTTCCTAACTGGGCTCTCACCTCAGAACCCTGACATAAGAGGCTGGGAGCTCATAAGCATGACA
Source organism: Passer montanus (assembly GCF_014805655.1). NCBI lineage: Eukaryota > Metazoa > Chordata > Aves > Passeriformes > Passeridae > Passer > Passer montanus. Next base: position 10,451,794 of record NW_024356505.1, on the reverse strand, counting down.
GTGACTGAAAGACATGAAGCAGTAGTTGTTGAAGCAGCAGGAAATTTGTAGTTGGGAACTAATATAAATGACTCTCATGCAGCATACAAGTTCCTGTAGAAAAGGCTCATTAACATGAGAAACATTTGCTACAGAACAAAACTATGTAAACAAAACAAAGGCAAGATGTGCACAAGAAGTTATCTGTTATTCTACACCATATGGGCTATCACTGCCAGTAAAGTTCCAAAGATTCTAAACAACTAAAACTTAAAAACCAGCTAAAATTAGTTGAATGCAGACAAGGAACCAACTAGCAGCCTTTCCTTCTGTACAGAGACTATAATAGAAAGGAATAGTTTCATAGGAATTCTCAAAGGAATTGTTTTTGGCCTTAGGTGAGGTCCAATGGACACTCCTAAAAATTAAGAGTACACTTATTCACATTTCATGATACACTAGGATCCCCATACTTGGGAAAAATTAAAACACTCTAAATCAACCAATGGCACTACTTTTACAGGGAAAAAACCCTCCAAAAATTTATTCTGAATAAAACGCATGAAGTCCGTAGCTGTACATGTAACTGCCTATCACATATGCTAAGTGAGAGAATTCAATTCAGTATACTTCCAGCAATGACAGATGTCAAAGTTAAATTAAGAAAGGTTTTATTACCACTCATCACACCCTTAAAGACCAGAGCAGGTGAAGTTAAAGGTTCCTCCTTGAGTTTCATATGCAGCACAGAAGTGCAAAAACCATGGTAAACTCGATGCTGAAACAGGAAAGAGGAAAACTATAAAAAGAAAGATGAGAAGAAGAACTAGCTCAGATTTAGACAGGGTATTTGAATAAGATTTGGAAACATCACAGAAAATTAGTTTTTAAACACTTAGTATTCTTAATAGATCATATCAGCTTTTTCATCCTGTAGGCAAACCTCTCTAGATTTGAGAAAGCAAAAAAAAAATTTATCCCACACACGTCTGACTGTGTGTGTTGCTCAGGAACAGAATGGTGACACAGAGGCCCTGTCCTGCCTCATGACTGAGACAACCTCAGAGAGTCACTACTCATGCTCTCAACAAAAGGTTGGGAATATGTGGGGTTGGGAAGGGCTGAACTTAAAGTAAATACTCATGAGCAGTCCTCATGACATTTTTTAACTCTACCTCTCGGCCTTCAGACAGACCACAATAAGGTTTGATTTACAGAAACTACAGTAGATCCACGCTTGTGATTTCTGCCATTGCTTCTTTTATGAGCATAAGATAAACTATCTGATTTAAGTCTAAGTAGCTTCAGCAAGCCTCCTTCAATTAACCAAATACTACAAATACACTCCTTTCTAGCTACCCCATCTAAGAAAGGCAAAAGCTTATCCTGCATTTATCTTAGCGTGCATAAATATAAGCATACTACAAGAGTACAAGGGTGGGGAAAATGACAGTAATTAAGGGACAACCTGCTCACCTCCAGTGCCCACTTCAATCTTTAGCAACCTGACAACTGAACTTGACACTTCTTTCTGGGTGAAAAAGAAACTCATTCAGGAATCATAGAATGGTTTGGGTTGGAAGGGACCTTAAAGACCATCTAGGTGTCCCACCATGAGCAGGGATGTCTTCCACTGTATCAGGTTGCTCAAAGCCCCATCCAGCCTGGCCCCAAACGGGGAGGGACGGGGCGTCCTCAGCTTCTCTGGGAAAGTTGTTCCAGTTTGCTCCACATAAAGAATTTCTTCCTAATATTTAATCTAAATCTATCCTCTTTCAGTTTAAAGCCATTACCCCTTACCCCATCACTACACACCCTTGCCAGAAGTCCCTCTCTAGCCTTCTTAGGAGCCCTCTTTAGTAATGGAAGGTGCTAGAAGGCCTTCTGGAGCCCTCTCTTCTCCAGGCTGAACAACCCCAACTTCTGTGAACCTGTCTTCATACAAGGGGTGCTCCTCTCGTCATCTTTGTAGCTTCCCCTGGTCCACATCCTTCTTGAGTTGGGGACCTGAGAACTGGATGCATTTCTCCAGCTGGGGTGTCACCAGAGCAGAGCAGAGGTTGGCTGGTCACGCTGCTTTTGTTGCAGCCCAGGACACGTTTGGCTTTCTCTGGGCTGAAGCACACATTGCTGGGTCATGTTGTGCTTCTCCTCCACCCACACCCCCAAGAATTTCTCTGTAGGGTTAGTGTCAGTCCATTCTCTGCCCAGGCTGTACTTGTGCTTGGAATTGCCCTGACTCATCTGTAGGACCTTGCCCCTGACCTTTTGAACTTCACAAGGTTTGCACAGGCCTGCCTGCCAAGGTCATTCTGAATGCCATCCCCTTTCCTGTGTGTTAGCTGCCTGGAGTGGCTGCAATTCCTTTGTGCTACCCTTCAGGAGCTCTCCTGCTGACCTGCAACCCAGCTCCAGGCTCTGGGCATCTCTTGCTGGCACTGGCATCAAACTGGTAGGAGTAGTATGGATGGAAGTTCCCCTCCCCCGCCAACTTTAGTTTAAAGCCCTCTTCACATCTTTTAAGACAGCTCTGTCTTAAAAGAACTAGCTAATCTGTTCTTACTAGCAAATGTAATCCTCTACCCCAGCATCAAAGACTCCATTTAGCTCAGTTCTTGAAGTTTATAAAGAACTGAAAGGATACACGAGGCATGGAAATTAAAAACAAAATAACAGAGAGGAAGCAGACTTCCTAACTGCAGAAAATAGGACTTTTTCTACAATCTCAGCCCAATCACTATTTATGTTTTATTCATCAATTCTACTTGCAGTTTTTCTCTTTAGGCAAAGACAACCTGGCAGCATCACCTTTTTGTTACTCCAAGTCAAATATAATCACAGATCATTAAAAAAAGAGATAAAGTACTCCTCAGACTCTTATTAGAGACTCAGGAACATAGCCTTGTTACCCATCTAGAGCATCCATCTCTTGCTCACATTCCTAGGGTTATTTTTGGCACAGTGTACTGGTCCAAGCACACACAATGGAAATGTGACACTTCACAAAAGAGTCAGAGAGGCAGTTTACTTTTGCTGACCTCTAACTCCCAGCCATTTTTGCACTCCTCTGAGAAGCCATCGTCCCTCTTGAAACTGTGCATACCTGCCTTCAGCATGCTCCTGGCTCCTCTCACAGCCTCAGGAGTTTTACTCACTGCATACAACATTCTTCTGGTCCTCATAGAACTGCTGTGCTGTCACTTCTCTCTCCCACTCTCCACCTCTTTCAAGACATAACTTTTTAAATTACTTTTTTCAAGCCAGGTTCACGTATTACTAATGCTATATTACAGCAGCTTCTGGCTATCAGTGTCAAAAAGCCAATGATTTACTGCAAAATCCATGGAGCTCCAAGTAAGAATGTGTAAGAAAGTCATCAAGTTCTACTGTAGCGAGATGATGCTTAGTAAAGTTGTTCAATGTTTGCCACATCAAAAGCTCTAACCAGATAAACTTTGGAATAGGAAAATTTAAAAAGAAAGGAGAAAATCAAAACTAAAGAAATACATGAAATGGAAACATGAAATGGAAAAAGGCACCAAGAAATAAACAGAGAAACTAATAAAGATTATAAAGGCAGAAATGGTCTCTCAGACACTGCTCTGAAATAAAGCTCACAGACACAACACAAAGCTTAGAAGTTAAAATACATGGCTGCTGGGATAAATATCTACAGCTATCTTCACCTGCCCACATATTTGAACCATTTAAGATTTTCTCCTTCAGAACCAAGGTGATAGTTATCACTGAGATAGTTAGCAAAGCCTAAGCAGCGTGATTTGAAGTATAGAAAAAATAATGTCAAGAGTCTAGTTATTATCTCTGTTAATTAAAAAAAATAAAAGAAAAAGGTCATCAGAAATAGAAGGTATTTAGCTACTCTCTCTAGAGTAAACCCATTTTTGAATTCTGTGATATGCCTCTTTGAACAGGAAGTTGCACTTCAGTCTCTTACCCAAACCAAAACCAAAATATTTATTTACATGTCATGTATTTACATGCAGACAAAGGAACTGTAAACATTCTTCATGCATGTATATGTTTGGATTTATGTATAGACTTATTTATGAGCCTAGATCTCCTGATATCCTCAATGGAATCTTTGCAGCAGAGAAATCTCTCGTGTTCCATCCAAAAGAGTCATGGATCATCCAAAGGTTTTGCTTCTGAAAGCTGCAAATTATGTGCACAAACCTTTCCTGCCCACACACCTCCCTGGCATCTCGCAACAATTCCTGTAAGGAGGAGAAGATCCAGCCCTGCCACTGGCCCAGGACTGGTTTCACCTCTCCTTCATTGTTTGCTGAGCCATCTAATCCTTGCATTTCTAAATGGAAATAACACATTGCCAAACACTAATGCTTATTATTACAGTCAACCAATTAAACTGTAATTCTGCCATTGTTATCCACCAACACTCTTCCTGCTTAAGTGCAAGCTATGTTTACTTTATTGCTGAGGAGCTCAAACATTTTCTTTCACAATAATGTATTCTCTTCCTCCTCCCAACTAAGCCAAGGTGAATGCTTATGAATCAGACAAGTAACTAGAAAAATGTTTTCACCTCTACACTGACATGGACAGATGCAGAAAAAATGAGAATTAGTATTTTCACCAGTTTTAGGATCTGTAGAAAGATTCTGTAGAAATGGGAAAGATGGCAGAGATTTAAAAAAAAACAAAACACCAAAAAACCCTTTGTTTTACACCCCAAACACAAGACTATCATATAGAGCTGACACTTTCTTATTTTCTCTTTTACACTATCACTGCTGAAGCTAAAAGTTTCAGATCTGTTAAACCAAATGAAATAGCCAAAAAGGAAGAAATTAGATGGCAGAACAAGTAACAGACCTTACAAAACCTCAGACCCATTAGCGCTGTATAGATACAAATATTTTGGATCTTATTCCAATCTGCTCTGCAAAAAGCCTCTCCCTTACCCCACTAAACAGAATCTGCACCAATAACGCTGGTTCACAATTACATAGAGACCAAAACATGTAAATTCCACTTCTACACTGTAATTAATAAACAGATTAATTTCTTCTGTGGTCCATATATAGACAGAAAAGTGCTGGCTACCTTTCACAGACAATGCTTCATCTGCTCACTTATAGTCAGTGAAAGCAGTCAGAAATAGCAAATAAAAATACAGGACTCCTAATCCTTGATCTAGCTCAACTATTTTTAAAACTGTATGCAGAGAAGTTATGGAAGTTGGAAACAAAGCAGAAATCTTTATCTAGTGGTAAGGCACTGGTGATATTTAGAACTCATATTTGGCACCTTTACATATTTGGGAACACTGCATATATGATGAAAAGGAAAACTTAATCCAAACACCTTGTATTCACAGCTAAATATGGAGTGCAGTGCTGGTAACCCACACTCAGGAAACACAGAACACTGTTTTCATTATCCTATAACCAGTTCAAAATAGCATGGTTAAACTGACACCACAAGTTTACATCACCAGGAAAAGACTGTATTTATTTGAAAGTCTGTACTCTGCATCAGGGGACCTCTGTATACGCTGCTCCCTCAAAAACTGAAATGATAAGAATCGCCCCAACCACATATACACACTCAGCATGAGACTTGCAGATCACAAAACATGTAGAAGCTTGCTGCTTCTCAGGAAATGTCCACAACTGATTCTCAAATTCAAGACTGAATGTTAAATACCACAAAATACCACTGAGCTGTTTATCTAACTCCTTAAACTGGGACCATCAGTATGATTATCTGAGCACTTGAACACAATTGGCAAACATGCACTTTGCAGCATATCTCATTTTTACTACATTTTTGTGGCAAGCAATACTGATGCTTCTCTGTTCTCCTCCAAAAAAGATAGCTGCTGAACTCTGCACCTGCCCAAGACAGAAAAAGTGTTATTCAAACCATTCTCATAAGGTCACATCCTTACAACATGTCCTAAGCATCAGAAACAAAATTACATCCTTGGTAACCAAAGTTCCTACTACATTAAAAAGTCAAACAAATCACAAGGTATGCATGCTCTTAAACACTTTCTCCAGCATAGAAACAGCTCTGTGCTCTCCTCTGTGCCATCTCCAGAAACAGCATTCAAGAAGAGAGGATGGAGCTGCCTCCACTCAGATCTACCATGTCTTCTCTTTCCTCAGGCCATCAGGTGGGAAGAGCTGCCAGGCTCAGTTTAGTCTGCAAAAGTACTACACATTAGTACCACGGATCAGTTTTGTTTTAGTAAACCATAAATGTCAATTATAAAAAGCACAAAGAACCAAAATGAGACACCACAACACACCACCAGTTTTCAGATGGTGAAGAGGTCAGCACTTCCTACATATCAATCCCCCTACAAAAGTATTTATGATGATTATGCAAAACTAGGGTACATGTTGTCATCTCCCAAATCACTGTTTTTCCCCTCCCAAAGTAAAGAAAACTGTGGATCTACAGACACCTGGGAGTGTTACAAACAGAGCAGTGCAACAGTTGCGCTTTGCTTAGGGATGGACAGCCCTGAAATCATGGACACAGCCAGAGGCACCAAACCCTGCTGGTGTCTCAGCATCAGCTGCTCCCTCTTGCCCATATGATGTTTCACCATGAGGTATCACACGGGCAAGCTGTGTTTCATGGAACGTGCAGGGATATGTGCTCAACTCGAAGTACGTTCTGCCCACATAAACTTGTATTGCTTAGGACACGATTGCTCAGTAGCTCTTTTGTTTGTAGGAATCCTTTTCCTCATCCTACCACACAATCATGACACCACACCAACTAGTAGAGAGCAATGAGACAGGAGGACTGTGAGACTTCAGCTGTATCTTCCTAGTAATCAACAATATATGTTACTCCACTGCACTGCAAGGACACAGAGAGAAATCAGCTCCTCTGCCACGGTCTAAGGCATTGTGGGGCTCAAAATATGTAACACAGAATTGTCCAATGTGCTTTCAAATGGGGGCTGTCTCAGATACTTGGGAAATAAAAGTCTGTCTTGGAAAGGAATCCAAATCAGGTTTGTATCTACCCAAATACAAGAGTGAAACCTTCTGGCAATGGCCCTAATGCTTATATTCTGCTCTTCATAAAATGTCAGGGGGAAAAAAAAACACAGACCAAACTCAAAACAATAGATTTGCTTTCTTGAGTGCTTATCATCAGCCCTGTGCACTGGACTCTAAAAACTGCCACCAATAAAGATGTTCAATTGCTTAACACGAGAGGCATTCAAAGGTGGGAAGATTCAGTGGAGTCACAGTGAGGAAATCAGATTAAGTCCACATAAACAGACTGCCTCCCAAACAAGCTGTCATTAACAAGTCTGTTCTACTAAGCTACCTACACGCCACAAGGTAGAAAGCAACCAAAGGGTACCCACAAAGGAAGACCTTTATGATCTTGACAAGAAAGGTGCTCTACTGTGCAATCACTGGTAAGAGAAAACAGCAGGAAAAAATAAAGAAGAAAAGAAGAAAAAAAAAAAGGCAAAAAGTCAGTTCTGCTACAATAGCAACAAAATAATGTTCGTTTAGGAAGGATGGGCTACCAGCCCAACATTTAACAAATCCCAGGACTCCAAAAAAGATGACTTTAGAACTGAGCTTAAGAGAAAGTCTACAGTATTCCTGGAAGAACAGGAAGAGGATATGACATATCTGAGAAGGAGTTTGCTTACTTACTAGAAGTGCTTCAGCACACACATTCAGTAACAGAACCATGCTTTTGGACTAAGCATTCAGTGCTCAGCATCCTGAGCAGAAAAGCCAAGCAAAATAATTCAGTTCTCAGGTATGTAAAGCTCTGCTTCAAAATGAAAATACAGAGGGAAGTTATCCATATCTAGATCATTAATGTAGCTCTTAAGGAACATGATCTACACAAAATGAGATAAAAATCAGCAGTGTGACAGGTCATCTGCATGAAGGGAAATTCAAAAGAGGTACTGAGGTAGCTTGAAAAGGCAGCTACAATAACCCATAGAATTGATCTGGTATCAGGATGCATTTAGTAATATAAACAAGAAAGGTTTTCAGGATAAATTAGATAATGACTTTGTAGGCAATGAACTAAGGATACTTAAAACATCCATTAAGGGCTCTGAGCCTCATCAAGTACATGCCTGAGGCAGACAGCCTGAACAGCCCCAAGCATTCAGCCTCAAAGTGAGTAAGGAGAAAGAGAGTAGCCTGTACACCTGCTCCAGAATTAGACATGTGTCTGCCCAGCAAGAAAAAACATGGTTTCTTTTCAGGCAGGTAATGTCTGGCTTACAAGATTCAAAAACTCCAACCAAGACCTCATTTTAGAAAGTAGACTCCTCTGCTTTTCACAAACTCCTTTTCTCCCTTGCTTCAATTCCATGTTTTTTCATCTTTATTCCTTTCTACAGTCTGCTTCTTTATTTTCTCAGGCAGCTTCTGTATTTATCTGGTTAATACAGAGGCCTGAACAACACAAGTACATTATATCCTATTACGCATATGTTCAGTGTCTTGTTCCTAAGCTACACCTGTTCTACAGAGCACCAAAAATAAATAAATTAGAACAATCAGTATTCACAAGAAAAGAAGGCTTTGAGACTTCACAGGATGAAGTGGTTCAGTGGTTCCAGGAGAGAAAAGCAGCAGCCATGAGAAAGGCTCCGATCAACCACTCACCTGTGGAGCACCAGGAGAAGGGAACAGAACGAACAGTCGGAAGGTGAGCACCAGGTGAGCACCGACACCGGATGGAGACTTTTAAACTTTGGTTTTTTTAAGCAGTAACAGAACAGTAGGCAATTTCTGATTTCCCTACAAAGCCTAAATCAGGTACCCACCAACTGTACCACAGAATGCACATGTAACACCTCTCTGGATGGGTACATTCTCTGCAAAGGCTAAACCACTTTGGGGCACCAAGCACCACGGTCTGGGGTCTGTGTGCACGTACAGCAGAATGCTCTGCTGAGCTTAATTCTTTATCAAAAGCTAAACCCTGCTGGAGCAGAGTTTCCTCCATATAATCCCTTTCCTTATACCACCAGTCAGGGCTTGGCAGCTAAGCAGAAGTGTCAGGTGATGAGAGGGGGTGAATAGTAGTATAGAACAGAAGAAAGTGTAAAAGTCCAACTTTGCTCCACAGGTCAACACAGACAAGGAAAAAAAAATTCCAACCCTGGATTTGTATGATGTTTTTTCAATCATGAAAGGATGAACAATCCTTCACAAGTGTCTTCCCAAAGTACAGATACTGTAAGGTTTGAGTCTTTAATTCCTACCTCTGCAACTTACTATCTTGTATCAATTTCCCAAAACAGAACTACTATCTGGGCTTTTCCCAACCTCCTCTCTTCAGTTCCCTCTTCTCCCAACTACCTGCAGCTCTGCAGGCTTCTGAAAGAAACAATAACCTGGTCTTCAATTACAATCAATATTTTTAAATTACATGCAGAAAGATCAGCATGAATTGTTCCTAATTATTGATATAGCAAGTCTAATGGCATACAATGAGCACATAATAAATTTTAAATTATTACACCCTGCAAGCTGACAATACTTTCTAGAGAGCTGTATATTCAATTCTGTGCTATGGTTCTAGTCACACAACATCACAGAGATTATGAGCAAATACTAACAGGCTTTCAATATGTATGCACACCTGCTATTGCAGAACAAGCAATTGCAAAACTGTGTGTTTGGGCTCAGTCTTGAATTCATGAGGTATCAAGTGTTTTTCGTAGCCACTTACAAGATTGTGGGCAAAAGTCCAATCCTTTCCATTATTAAGGGGTTGTGCTTTGTGGGGCAGAGCAAAGGGGTTTGGTTTCCAAATGCAGATGTTATGCCTCCCATATAGGCAGGGTCAGAGAAAAGGCATTCCCTCATTTCCAGAATGTTTGGTGGTAGTAAGCAATCCTGTGGCTGGAACACTGTGCCATTAGCAGGAACAGAGGGGTTCACTAACTGTACACCCACTACACTTCTGAGGTCAGTGGGATCAAGTACAAGTAGGGTGACAATGCTACAGGAATGACGCTTCCTATTTAAAAAAGAAACAAAGGAAGAAGTCAGGTCACCACTGATTAAAAAAAATGTAGCTATCAATTAATCTAGTGTATCTCCAGAACATTCATTAATTTTATAAATGCATGTCATTTTTATTATATTTTTTCAATAAAATGAAATGCATTTGAGGCCATATAAACAATTCAGATATAGGAAGAACAGATACTGAACCTCTTGCCCATCTCTTTCACAATGATTTCTAACTCAGAGTTATGAAAATGGCTGCAGAAGTAAAATCTTTCAGGTAAAGGCTGCTCAAATGCATTTACTTTTTTTAGATTTCATTAAAATCCAACCACTTAATAATAAAATACAAGAGTGCAACCAAAAATATCCACAGAAAGTAGCAGCAACAAATTCCTTTTCACCATCCTGTGCATTCAGCTATTGTTTCATACCTGAACAAGCTCTTGGTATTCACCCTGGCTCTGGAAGCAGGTTGGGCAAGCCACTAAAACTCCCTGGCATATAACTATGTCCCAACTCACAGTATGCAACACAGACTTTATCTCCCCACTCAATCTGGTCTGAAGAGAGCCCTGGGTAACTGCCCCATAGTAACTGTCAGCAAAGATGAAGTATTTGCTTTGTTCTGATGGCAGGCTCTTCACAACCACCCCCCAAAAAAATTAAAAATTAAAAAAAAAAAACCTGCTAGGAAGAAAGGGCTTATTCTGGATACATGAAATGAGAACACTAGGCACAGGTAGTTAAATCTCTGGATAGCTCACCTAAGACAGAGACCAAAGTCTGGAAGCCCTGTCAAGCATGGCTGCTGAAGATAAAACATGAGGACTGATATAGCCACAGTGTCAGCATTTCTCATCTATAAGAGAGTATTTAATCAGGTTCTGAGATTTTCTAAGATGAAAAGAAAATACAGTTATTACCAATGCCACAACTGTGCGCAAAGAGTCCTACAGCACAACTAGAAAGACTCTCTCAAGTACAGCAAGTGGTCACAATGAGCCCAGGAAAATGAAGACTCCCTAGAGAAGTGCTGAAAAAATGAAAGCACATACAAAAAATTCTGTGTAACATTATCTTCCCACCCTCCTCACTCACCACATCACACCACTGCCTTGCCTCATGGAGCACAGAGCACTTACAACCACAGTAAGGATCACAGAGTTTTCCTGGTTCCTCCATGGAAGGATCTGCAGCCATGGATTTTATTTTACACACATTTAAGCTTTCCTTTTTCCTCCAAATATCACAGTAGTTACCAGCAATTTTTAGTGAATTTGTTACTGTCAGCTGCCTGGTCTATGCTGCCACATCCATGGCACTCTGCATTTGATGAATAACCCTCAGCCCAGGCACACAGAGCAGCATACTTCTGAGCCTCTCCCCCTTTCTGTGCTGCCACTGCTGTGGAAATTTTTCACTCCCCTTCCACAAATCCATCTTATTCACATTAACATACTTATTAAGTGAGCAGGAAGCTCTTGCAATATGGCCCAAAACAATTTATTGGAAAAAGCAGTTATTTAGGGTTTTCCTTAGTGGTTTTTTCCCACATCTTTCTCCATAATCTACTCTATACAAAAGAAAAAATAAAAAAGTTCAGACAATGAAAACTTGATTCTTCAGGAGAAAGGCTCTGCAGATACTCCCAGAGCTTAACAGGATAAACAAAAAAGCTCCCTGGTCCCAAACTGAAATAGAGATGAGTACGTGCATAATTCACTGTTATTTTCTGCATCAAAACTGATATCTTATCAACTCTCACATCACCTAGTTAACCCAGTATAACCATCAGGTAGCACTCTCTTCAACAGCAAGTTACAAAAGCTGTAACACTCCAACATACTGCTACAACCAGGTAGACTTCAAGGGCTTCCCTAAAAGTTTGTCATCAGATTTATTTGTATCAATGTCAGTCCTTTGATCTGAAGACAAAGGAACCAAGGGTAGGCTTCAGTAATCTGGTATGCAGCTTTCACCTGCCAGCAGGCAAACATCTGAAGTCTACACGAAACCTTTAAATGAATTTAGAGGTCACTCCCACAGCACTGATACACACACTCTGATGAACATACACAGCAGGATTACGTCACAATAAATGACTGAAATAATTAAATACCATTGTTTTCGACACTGAGTGTCCCTAAGGGGCTGAGTTAACATTCATGTATCTCATAGCAGTGAAACTGGATCTCTTGCATCCTAAATGTACCACCTCCCTGTTTTTGGGTTGTGGCTTCTATTGGGACAATTCCCAGAAAGTAAGATAGTGACTACATTACACACTGCTGGAGAAGCAGGTGACACTCCTTTCTACTTCATACTGGGGTATTTAGAGGTTCAAATTTTATCCACAGAGTACTTACTATCTGTCAAAATACGATGGAAAAAAAAATTTCCATAATGTCTCATAACTGAGACATTTGTAGCTTAATCAAAGCTTTACAAAGTACTTGGGGCAGGTATCTCAGAAGTGTCCAAATTTTCTTTAAAACTAGAAAAAGATTTTGTTGGACCAGCTTCAGCAATTCCAGTATTTCAAAATGCAGTCGTTCAGCTTTTCACCAAAAAAAAAATCTTAATAATTAAGATGGCCTTTATCAGCACACAGTGAAATCTTTCTCAAAATCAGAAGAAATGTTTCAAAATTCATCCACAATCAAGTTCTGATCTCTTTGTCCATAAAAAACTGACCAACTTGGCCTCAAAATCCCATTCAATTTCTCCCTTAAACCGGTAAATTTCTTCTTCTATGTCTACTCAATCCTTTGTAACACAAAAGGGAACATTAAAAAGATACAACTAACACCTATTTAAGTCAGTTCAGTCTTTAATGAATTGTAGCGTTTGAAATAGAATTGCACAGTAGTAATATACTCCATCGTGTGCACTTAGGAGAGACACAACAAGTGCAATGTCATCAGCATCTCTGGTGAAAAAAATCCATTCTCCTTGTTTATCACAGCAAAAAGTTAAGAAGAAGCCTTGTAAGAATTCAGGGAAAACAAATATTAATAGCCAAGAAAAAAAGTCATTAAACCATAAACTGGAATATTTCTTCTATTCTACAGCTCTGAATATTGGTGCATCATCTCGTAACTATAGCATAATAAACCGTATGTACTCTCCCAAATAATTTCTAAAAGTCTCAAGATAGAATTAGACACCGGGTAACAGGAATTGGTTGTTTAATTTTTAATGTGAAGTTATTCACTAAGACAGTCCTTTAAAACCAAGGACCCTTTATTGTTAAACACAGCTGATTTATCAAATCAATTCTCTAATTGTCACAATTTCAAATTAACACTAAAATCTTTGTCTCTGCCTTTCTCAAAGTGTACAGAGCAGCTATTTTCTTAGATGGTTATCATCCAAATTTTGAATAACTGGTGCTTACTACAGACAAATAAAATTAATTCTCAGTGAAAAACAGCTTATTCAAGAAAAATAATTATAAATAAAGAAAATAAAGGAGATTCAGAAGCAACATAAAATATACACTGCAAGTAGAAGGCCTGCAGTGCTTCCTTCTTCTGCATTAAAGCATTCTGCAGCTTGACACAAAATATTTCTGATTACTTGTTTACGTTTACATTTACATTATATTCTAGAAGAGGAAGGAATGGTAAGTAAGACTGTCTCAGATCGAACAGATGTTTCTTCATCTCCTGGCATCACCCCTCCCTCAAATTATTTTTTCACTATACTATTTTTTTTAATACAATTTCATATTCCTCAAGAAATGATGAAGTGAAAAAAAGATAATTTGACTGCCAGACACCTGATTATTTTACAGTTCTCATAAGAACTGGAGATTAGCTATGAAAACATCCTCTCAAAGCCTGAAGTGCAGACATGATAATCACTATAAATTTCACCACAAAGGTAATTATGTCCTGTACAAGTGAAGCGTAATGCCACTGCTACAAGTTACCTGGTGTTTCTTCAGGTTTTCATTTTCCAGCTCTTTTGTAGACCTGCTGGCATACAAGAACAACAATCCCTGCCAGTCATATGGATACAGCACTACAATGGGTCTCACTCAAAGCCACTCCAGCAAGCAGAGGAAAAAGGAAAGATCCCTGCTGGCTTTATGTGAGACCTTCAATCTTAAAAATGAAAAATCAGTTTGCAGCATGTTCACAGATGTTTGCTTTTAGTCCTTCCTTCCCAGAAAATATATGACACAGGCTTTATACCATCAAACACTTTATACCCTATCCTCCCTGTACTTGGTAACCTCAGAGCAAGAAAAAATGTAATGTCACAGAAGTATGAAAAAAATTATGGTTTAGTCTAAGTTAATGACAATTCCATTTTCCTCCATACAATTAATATATTCTAGAATTTATTACAAGAGTCACATTTCTATTTTATCACAATCTATATTCAAACCCAAAGAGCAAAAGAAGCCATACTTATAAATGCAAAGTTATCCAAAAACCTGCTTTGCTCAAGATTACATGTGAGAGAAAACTGTGCTGATTAGATCTTTTAGTAAAAAAAGACTTTATTTGATGGAAACACCTTCCTGAAACAGAAAGGCCGTCCTCACCATACTAACTTCCAAAGCAAATAACCAACATCCTTGGAGAACAGATCCTTCCACTTCGCTGTGAAATGCATTTTAAATAAGAAACAAAAACTACAGTTGCAGAAGTACTGGGCAGAGGATGAACTTTAGCTAAATGTAGCTAAATAGTAGTAAATTGCTTTTCACAAACAATAATTAGTACTCCTGCTGAGGCAAATGCACATATTTGTTTGTTTGTTTTGCAAGGACGCACATTAGTGGCAAGTAAGCATGGGTCTGTCCTCTGATTTCCAGATGCTGATGAGAGCACTCCATGTACCTACCTGCCACACCACTCCTGGTGTAAAAAGCCTTAGGTTAAGATCTACCACCCTTTCAAAACAGCCAGCCTCACCTCCAAATGTTAAATTACACATTGAGCAAATGCTGAGAGAAAGTGACATGATGGCAGCCACTTAAACTACATTCACACTCTTGTGAAGAGCTCAGCTTTAAGTGAACACAACCTGTCATACAGACTTAGGTTTTCCAGGCCTTGCATAGATGCTGGTGTGTAGCCCCTCATCCTCATCTTTAGCAACATAAAACAGTTGCATCTTCTTATGCATCTTTAACACAACATGCAGTCATCTCCAATATAGAAGCTGCCACCTCTGTCAGCCTGCACTTCATCCAAGTCTGGGCGACACAGCAGTGGGAAGCAAAGCTCACATTTTAGCAACCCCAAATGACATTTTAGCATGTGCTCACAGCCAGAGCATCATTCAACACCTGTAACTATCAAGGTGAGGACACCGCACTGTTATTAGTGTGCCTGAAAAAATATTGAAAGTGACAACTTTAAGAATGCCACGTGCATTCAGCCAATGGCTTATCCAACTACTTGAGCTCTTTGCTGAGGAATCTGGCCCCTTGACTGCATAATATTAAGAACTGAAGTTACTGCAGGCAGCAGATGTCAAAGCAACCACCAAACATGGAAATTCATAAGACTCTTTCTCCCTCCCTATGACCTGAACTTTCCAGATGGGTATTATTTTATATGCAAAGTTTTGGTCTGTCTTCTGCAATTATTCTTTTATGAAGGAAGTTTTATTTTTCCTGCTAATCCTACCACTTACAAAAGCAGCTGCCTCTGCTCCCATAGCAAGTACTGTTCTGTTGCAGGACCCATCCTAGTATTTGGGAATCAGTCAAGCTTGAGGAAAAGCTCCCAGTTCCAACAGCAATACTATAAAAATACTCCACTGAAAGCTGTCCATTGAAGCTGGGACTTCTTGCAAAGCTATGAAATGTTCAGCAATAGTTGATCACCTTTTTTGTGCAATTACTGTAGGAGCAGATGGTCATTTTTTTCTCTCCCTTCAAATTCTAGCAGTTTCAGTGAAATACAATTCTCAAACTCTACTTCTAGGTAAAAATGTCTAGGTAAAAATATCTAGGTAAAAATTTGTTTTGTCTCTCTTTCTACCCACTCTTTCACCTCTTCTAGCCCACCACCACATGATTGGATGCTCATTTCACTTGCATCTCTTTCCTCAATGCTTGATGAGCCTCAGGAGAAGCAGGATTGCTCATATCAGCCAAAGAGCTGCACAGGTACATACACCATGTCAGCAATTACTATGAACCAAGTGACCAGACAGTGCCTCATGCAAACAGCAACCTCACCTGATTTAATGTATTTTACTACAAGTACCATGCAAAAATTAAAATAAATAAATGTTGTCAAAGTCTGATTAAGAGATTCAGTTTAAATATCAGTCCTTCAGCATCAGAGTAAACTTCATCTTAGCAACTAAGGAGCTACCTGACTCCACTCTTTAGAGTGCAGTTCAGCTGCAGATAGACGAGGGAGAAACAAATTGGGGGAAATTCTATGAACAGCTCAAAATTCCCCAGAAGACTAAAGTATATTTTCAGAAACACTCTGTGGAAGCAGTTGTGCTGATCCCAACATCATAGCTGAAGACACTATGGGACTGCAGAAATGCAGTAAAGTTTGCTGTGTTGTCACAGCTGAGTATGTGGCAGCTCAGAATTGGTGGGTTTGGGGGTCTTTTTGCTTCTCTCTTGACATTACTGAGGGGAGTTGAGTCCTTTCCATTTGACAGTCTGAATCTGGCTAATTGTAGTCAATTTGGCCTTTTTCTCCTGGACTAGAGATGTCAGAAAAGTCAACCAAACTACACTGCAAGGTGTCAGAGCAGACAAAACCAAGAGACAGGGAGACAGCCTAGCAAGGCAGGCTAAAAGCCCCCCGTTCTCAGCACACTTGCAGAGAAGGTAACGGCACTTCAGGTTGCTTGGACAACGTACTTGAAGAAAAAGCTGGCAGAGAAGCATTTACAAATCAGCAGTTTTAAATCAACATCCATTTCCAGCTGTGAGCCACAGAAAATGTGAATACACTGTTTAGTAGTATTGCTATGGACTGCAGAACACAGTCTCATTGCAGAGGACACCAGTAGGGCCTGGCCTACCTTATGAAAGACCCCAGAGCAGCGCTTCCAAGTGAGCCCAATTCTTCACTAGTCTTTGATCTATAAATGCAAAACCCAAAAAGAAACTGATGTGTTGATGCACACCCAGCACCACCTTGGAGTTGTGTACTTCATCCAATGGCCACAACTCTCCCAGATGTGATACTCTTTCAAGTAACCAGTATCTTCTTACTTCATCACTAAGATGTAGGTGGAAAAAAAAACCCTAACTACACCACTATACACTGAATTATTTCATAAAAATATGATTATTCATTGGTTTTATAAGCAAAGAAAGCAGCTGCAGAGTTGCTCAGAAATGCCTCCAGAATGCCACAACAGTGTTTCACAGAACGACAGAACCAGTAAGGCTGGAATGGACCACAGTGGGTCATCTTAAGCAGGGTCATTCACATGATTGCATCCAGATGGTTCTTGAGTATCTCCAGTGAGGGAGACTCCACTATCACTCTGGGCAACTTGCTCCAGTGAGCAGGCTCCCACAGGATAGAGAAGTACTTCATGTTCAGGTGAGAATTCCTGCGCATCATTTTCTTCCCATAGTCTCTTCTCCTATTTCCTTATGCTAAGCTGAGTTTTTTTCCAAAGGCTGACCAAAAACAAAAATCCTTTGATTAAGTGTTTGCTTCCACTTTCCAGATACACAGTACAGCTCTGAGAAACAACCACATTCCTAGCAGCACTCTGCTGATGATGTGAACAATTAACCCATCCCGTGAGATGTGGCAGAGCAGCAGCACTGCAGGCAGCAGCCAGACCACCTAGAGCCTGTGCCATATACACCTCCCCACACACAGCTGTTTGCAGCATCAAGTTTGTTATCTGTGCTGAAACACCGTCTGCCCAGCAATCACCCACTTTAGTTTAAACTAATAATGCAATATAACTCAATCAAGTTTTCTTTATTCCTGCAAGCACATGTTGAATGTGCAAAGCAATCTATTTTTACATGGCATGTTACTCTTCCCTCCATATGCCAAAAAATACAGTTTTTATAGCAACACATTTCAGTGCACATTTCTAGGCCTGTATGATGGCAAAAGCTGGACACTGTTTGCATCATCCTCCTGAAAAAGTAATTCCAACATAAGCTCCTCTTCAGACATTTAGTCCTCTATTTCCCAGTTGCCTTCAGAAAGGTTGATCACCTTGTGGCTGAGCACTTATCTGGTGAGTTTCCATAGATGGTCATCCTTTAGGCTATGGCAGGAGCTCCTTGCACACACCAAACCACAGAGTTGAGCCTTCACATAAAAACTTTGGTGTCACTGGTTCAACTCCCTACTGATTTTCCCACTGTCTCATACAGGTAACATAACATTGCCACATCCTCTATTCACAAGCAGATGAAGTTCAACCTGTTGTCATGCAGAGGTGAAACATTAAAAATGAAGCACGAGCAACCTTACATCATACCACAGCAGTTTGTACTCAAATCAGCAGCTTCTGTGACACCATGTGCAGAGCCTCAGATGCGTGCCCTGGAAGCCCTGGTAAATGACATGCTCTATTTAAATGTGGGCGTGCTCAATCGATAACGCTCTAACTTTGAAAAAAGGTAAAATTAATGAATACTGGCTATATAGAATTATTTAAAATTACGGTATTTCAACATAAAGTTCCCTTCTGTGCAAAACTGCTGATCAGGACTCAAACAGAAACGCACAGACCACGCGGGCAGGGCTGTATCTTCTCTGACACCCTGTGGGCTGTGGCACCTAAAGGCTGATAATGCACTCAAGGGATGCGTAAGATGACTTATGAACTTTCATTTTGGGGAACTATTTCCCGTAAGCTTTTCTGGTGTAGTGTGATGCACGGTATAGGAAAAGCTAAGAATCTGAGATTAAAAAACCCAACGCTATCACAATGGTATACCTGCACCATGTCGAGTCATGAATTACACAGTTTTGCGGTGTGTGGTTTTGTTACATCATACTAGGCATTGTGATAATTATGAGAACCACACCTTTCATCTTGCTGACCTACAACGCTACATTAATGTAACGTTACACTCGCAATTTAAGCTTCAGTGATTTTTTTCACGTATTCAGGCAGGCTTATTAAAACTTCAATAAACTGAAACACATGCTAGCTTCATCGTTTTGTAGCAGCACCATTTCTTCATACTTCCAGCGCAACACTTAGTCCCTAGGTACTTAAAACTTCTGTATTTTTCCCCTAGTTTTAAAACTTAGTCTGCATCCAAGAAGTACCCCGTTTTTTGATAGTTTAAGCGGTATATTTTACTAACAAAAACAGAAAGTCGGGAAGATGCAGATGGGAAGCAAGCAGCGCAGCAGCCAAGGCAGCACACCTGCCGAGGCGGGAAGGTGCGGGGAGGCGGCAGTGCCGCGCCCGGCTGCGGACGAGATGCTTTTGCCGGCAGCCGCTGCGCTCCAGCACGCCTGAGGCCCGGCCGGGCGCGGGCAGGCCGGTCCCGCCGGAGAAGGGAGAGGGAAAGTTGGCGCCCGCGGCCGGCCGGGAGCCGCGCCGCCCCCTCCTCCCCTGGGCGCCGCCCGCGCCGCCGAGGGG